>NW_028227268.1:6957500-7260000 GCF_978045245.1 Mus caroli | reverse complement strand
CTTGGAAACGTCTGATCTTTTGGCTTCCATCTCCCGAGTGCTGGGATTAGCAGTGTGTACTGACATTTCCAGTGTATGTAGTGTCCAGGATGGGAGCCAGTGTGCTGTGCACCCTAGGCAAGCAGTCTACAGCTAAGCTACAGCCTCAGCCCCTCCTCTGCAATCTTCAAGAGATCCTGTTTATTGTCCTCTAGAGTTCCTCAAGGGGACAGAGATCAAATAGGGCAAAGGTGCAGGGCTGGGGTCTAGCACCTCTGGGTCACTTGCCTGCCACTCTCCTGTGTCACATAGATGGAAAGCCATAGTTGGTGACTCACCGGGTCACTGGGATCTGGGCTCTGATTTTAGCAGCAATTTTCACCTTTTAAGGCAATCTTTCCCCCCCCTTGTCTTTGTTTACATGTTTCCTACTGCACCGCGGACTCCTGGAAAGGAGAAGTTGCTGTATTTTTATCTCTACAATCCCGATCCCATCTTTGAGCCCAGAGCCTGGCATAACAGGGGAAGTCATGAAACATTTGTTAAACAAATAAGCAAGGTTGGGTATCAAGTGCCACCTGGTGGAGGCACACAGATTCAGGCTAGATCAGTGGACCTGCAGGGCTGTGTCCTGGCAATGCTGTTTGGCTTGGTGTC
This sequence comes from Mus caroli, assembly GCF_978045245.1. Taxonomy (NCBI): domain Eukaryota; kingdom Metazoa; phylum Chordata; class Mammalia; order Rodentia; family Muridae; genus Mus; species Mus caroli. The sequence continues at coordinate 7,259,364 of NW_028227268.1, read as the reverse complement.
CAAGTGTGGGGTCAGATGGTCAAGAGAGTGAGGGGAAGGAGGAGGCTCTGTCCACTTTGAACAGGTAAGGTGAGGCATTCACTGTGATCAACTGCACATACCTCTGTAAACATGGGGAGAGGGGCTATGCACTGAAGGCCATGGAGGGAGGTTAGGAGATGACCCAGCTGCTAAAGTGCTCACCAAACAAGCGTGAAAAATCCAAGCTCCATCCCCAGAGCCCACATAAAAACATAGGCATGGTAGCCCATCCGTGGTGGCACAAACCTTGGAGCTCAGCATTCACGAGGCAAAAGCAGGTAGAACTCTGTGAGTTCGAGGCCAACCTAGCCTACAGAGCGAGTTCCAGGACAGCCAAGGCTACACAGAGAAACCCTGTCTCAAGCAAGCAAGCAAGCAAGCAAGCAAGCAAGCAAGCAAGCAAGCAAGCAAGCAAGCAAGCAAGCAAGCAAGCAAATATACAGAGATGATATCTTATGCAATGTGGAAAAGCGTTCACCTGTTAATAAAGAGCCAATTGGCCTATAGTTGAGGCAGGAAATAGGAGGTGAAACTTCTGGTAGGAAGAGAGGGTTCTGGGATAGAAGCTTGTGGGAGGATTTGCCCCGGGGAACCCTAAGGAGCACAGACGCGTGGAACCTGAGCAGAGGTAACTAACTGGGCATGTGCTTTACATAGAATGGGATAAGTGGGTTATTCAGTTAGGAGCTAGTTAGAGAGCATGTACAGCTTTGGTCTAGGTATTTGTAAATATTTAAGAAGTCTCAGAATTGTGATTTTAGCGAACAAAGTGGACAGGTGGAAAATCCTGAGATTACAGATGGCAAAGCCCACTAAGACACACACACACACGCACATGCACACACACCTGCACCTGCATACACATGCACATGACCATACATACCTGTACATACCACAATACTAAATAATTATAAATAAAGAAGGCAATAGAGATAGCAATAACCAGAAACCCTTCTGGACTATGGTTACTATAGACAGATAGCCTCATTACTGTAGAAGGAAAAGCTAAGGTTCAGAGAGGTTAGAGACTCAGCCAAGGTCACACAGCTTATTCAAAACCAGGTGGGATTCAAAATCCTAGGCTATGCTGGGTGTGGTGGTGCAAGTCTTTAATCCCAGCGCTCAGGAGGCAAAGTCAGGTGCAACTATGTGAGTGTGAGACCAGCCTGGTCTACAAATTAAGTTGCAGACTAGGCAGGAATACATAGTGAGACCATGTCAAACAAACCCCAAAAGCCTAGGCTAAGCCTTCTATCCCTTTTCATTTATTTTTTGGTTTATCCATTTTTTAGAACTAGCCTTTTGGCCCTGTCGGTGGTTCTAAGGTGTAGCTGGTACACCAGGTTCCACAAGCTCAGACATTTTTGTCAAGTGAAACCCCTCCCTCTAGGGACCCCGGCCTTCTCTGGAGAGAATTTTGGTGATCTGGTAGTGAGAAGGATCCCTGCCTTAGAACTAACAACGGAGTTTGAGGAGTCCCATTTGAAACCCCCCTTACTCTCCACAGGCCCCGCCCCACCCCGCAGGCCCCATGGCATCCCTAGGCATGAACAACCATTAGGTCAGAGCCTCCAGGAGCAGTGCCTAAGGTGATTTGTGTGGGGATTGGCCCAAGTGTAAGTGGCTTACTTTCGTCATCTCTCCTCCTCCTCCTCCTCCTCCTCCTCCTCCTCCTCCTCCTCCTCCTCCCCCCTCCTCCTCCTCCTCCTCCTTCTTCTTCTTCTTCTTCTTCTTCTTCTTCTTCTTCTTCTTCTTCTTCTTCTTCTTCTTCTTCTCTCTCTCTCTCTCTCTCTCTCTCTGTCTCAACAGTATAAACACTTGTTCAGAAAAAAGGAAAAATATAATTTCCAAGAATGCAAAGGAATCCAAGGTAAAAATACCCTTGTGGTTGTTTCTGAGACAGGGTCTTGTGTAGCCCAGGCTGGTTTCACACTTGCTATGTAGCAGAGGATAGCCTTGAACTCTTGATCTTCCTAGCTTTAACTTCCATATGCTAGGATTATATGTGTGCACCATATGCCTGGGAAAATGCTAGACGCTTATTTTTGTTGTTTTGTTTTATTTCTTGGAGCCCATGTTGGCCTAGAACTTGTACTAGGCAGCCCCAGCTGGTCTTGTACTCATGGTTCTTCTGTTTCAGCCTTCTGAGTGCTGCTGGAATTACCACCCTGTACCTGGTTGGGTACAGATTTTTTTTTTAAAATATTTATATATTTATTTTATGTACATAAATGCTCTGTTTCACACACACCAGAAGAGGGCATCAGATCCCGTTACAGATGGTTGTGAGCCACCATGTGGTTGCTGGGGATTGAACTCAGGACCTCCGTAAGAACAACCAGTGCTCTTAACTCTGAGCCATCTCTCCAGTCTGAGCCATCTCTCCAGTCCTGGGCACAGATACTTTTTAAGAGCTCGCCAAAGGACTCGAAAGTGAATCTGGATTTGGGTTTTTGCCAGTGTGGTCAGTGAGACTGGGAAGTGGAGTTCTGCTTTGCCCAACAGAGCCCTGCCCAGCTGGGCCACTTCTCCATTCTGAAAGTGGGGAACCTTAGCAGCTCCTTGCCCCCCCCCTTACCCTGCAGTCAAACACATATTCTCCCCTACTCTCATTTTTAGATTTATTTTTATTTTATGTGCACTAGTGTTTTGCCTGCGTGTACATATATCTGTGCGGGGGTGTTGGATCCCCTAGAAATAGAGTTACAGACAGTTGTGAGCTGCCATGTAGGTGTTGGGACTTGAACCCAGGTACTTTGGAAGAGTAGCTTCTGCTCCTAACTGCTGAGCCATTTCTCCAGTCCCCCAAACATATTCTTAAGGAGTGAGTATTCCTGTAAGCTGGGAGCCTTAGGATGTTAGGTATTGGACCCAGAACCCAGTTTATAGGGAAAGACCAAATCAAGTCTTGCCCAGGGGGCAGGGCAGTGTGGTCCACTTCCTTCATTTGCCTTCTCAGGCCCCAGGCAGTTGAGCAGGTGTCCCTCTGGGCTGCACCTGCAGCCCAGCCCCTCCCTTCTTCCGAAGCAGTCCAGCAGGCAAGACAGCCCAATGCTTTGCTCACCCCAGAAGGCTGAAGCTAGCTAGCTAGCATTAGGTGGGTCACAGAGATACTGGTCCTACTGGGGACCCAAATAGCCTTGGTTTCACTGGTTGCTAGGCAGGGACCTGAGAGACTCCAAGTGTCTCTCAGTGTCATTCAGAGAGACCTCAGTGTTCCAGCTCCTTTCTGGCTGGGCTGGAAGACTCTTCTCACATAGCCTTTCTTAACTGCCCCTTAGGAGGTCTCAGGTCCTCTTTCCAATGTTTGATGCTCCTGGGGTCAGGCAGGAGGTGGGAGTGGAGGATGCTGGGGTCATCAATGCTATACCCCTGGATACACCTGCAGTTCCTATACAAAAGCTTCTGCTTTCTCAGAGTTGACCAGCAGATGGCGACAAGGACTGCTTGTGGCTTTCTGGGGTCTCACCTAGGGCCCAAGAAAAGCCCCTTTCCTTCCCTTCCCCTTCCCCTCCCCTCCTCTCCCCTTCCCCTTCTCTTCCCCTCTCATTTCCCCTTCCTCTTACCCTCCCCTCTCTCTGTTCCCCACCCCCTTTTGAGACAGGGTCTCACACATTGCAGCTCTCAATAGATAGATCAGGCTGCCCTCAAACTCATGAGATCCACCTGCCTCTGCCCCTGCCCCTGCCCCTGCCCCTGCCCCTGCCCCTGCCCCTGCCCCTGCCCCTGCCCCTGCCCCTGCCCCTGCCCCTGCCCCTGCCCCTGCCTCCCCCAGGGCTGGGTAGGATTAAAGACCTGCTCTCCCACATTTGGCAGAACTCTCTTTTCTTTTTTGTTCTTTTCTTTTTGTTTTTTCTCTTTCGAGCTGTGGACTCTACAGACTCTACAGCCAGTGGCCATGTCCTGAATTGTAGTCACTGGACCCTGGCTCCCTTGGGAATCACGTGGGAACAGATAGATCTCCCCAGGTAATGCTCATGCTACTACTTGTCTGTTTCTGGGTTTAGCCATCTGGTCTACCCCAGCCTCATTCTGTTTAGGCCCAGTTCCTGTTCATTCTCTTCCTCCTCCCTGAATCTTTAGGTCCATACCTGGGATTGTGCTGAACCATGTGGTCTTCTGCATATAACAGCAGCAGTCTTCACAGCAGCTGGGCCTATTGTAAGAGACTCTCAAGAGGAGGCTGTTAGCCAGATGTGTTGGAGAATACTTTTACTTCCAGAACTTGGATAGCAGAGGCAGGTAGATTTCTCTAAGTTTAGGGCAAACCCAATCTACATGGTGAGTTTCAGGCTGGCCAGGGCTACATATGAGACACTGTCTTAAAAATAAAAATAAAATAAATGAATAAAATAAGATTTAAAAACATCGAGCTATTAATGACTGATATTTCCTCATAGAAATGTGTGTGTGTGTGTGTGTGTGTGTGTGTGTGTGTAGGGTCACTGGCTTTCATTTCTAGCCATTTGAGTTTAATTCTTCCTTAACTTCATATGGCCTGGTGGTCTCTGGAAGAGCTAGAGTGTACAGACAGGGAAAGTCTAACTGAAACAGGCAAGGGGTAAGGGCTTCATCTATGCAGCCATGGGAAAGTCCTCTAAGATCCTTTCCAGTGATGTGACTGTTTTGGGGTCACAGAGGATCCTATAAGAGACCTTTCAGCATCTACAAGTTGGGCTTTGGTGGCCTCATGCTTTGGTTGGTTGGTGGTGATATAAAAGGAGCTTGCTCTGCCAAGGAAGAGTCCTGGAAACACACACACACACACACACACACACACACACACACACACACACACAGAGAGAGAGAGAGAGAGAGAGAGAGAGAGAGAGAGAGAGAGAGAGAGAGAGCAGATGGAGGCAGACAGGCAGCAAGGGTTAATGCGAGAAGGACTTGACATCAGAGGAGTCCAGCCAGGCCAGCCCCAGCCAGTCCTTCTCTGGGTTCCACTGAGAAGCAGCCCCTCAAGGCTGGCTGAACTGCCTCCTGACTGGAGAATTAGGAGTCCAGTTCCTTCCTGGAGGATTTTAATGGTTTTGGTACTTAGCTTATCCAGTCCTGTGGGAAGTACAGGACTCACAGATAAGCCTTAGGGGAATGAAGAATGTTAAACATAGAGGGTTGACTTTTCAAAGGGAGGCATGTATAATTTGTTTTCCACCCAGAAGGCTGGGACAGGTGTGGTTAAAAGCCTTGTTACTTTTGAAGAAAGAAGATCATACCAGATCCTCTCCCAGACCCTTATCAAGAGCTTGTCAATCTATAGAGCCTGCCTTTATTGAAGGTATCACATGTAGTCAGTCTATAGAATCCATCTTTATGGAAAATGTCACATGGACTCTTCAGAGAGTTCACTGTAGCCACATCTTGCTTTATAGTACACACAGGACTGAATTAATTATCACCAGGAAAATGTTCACCATATTGTGCTATACTTAAATATGTCCAAAATAAAGTACTCGGGATTAGACTTCTGAAGCTTGAACCAACACTGGCTACTGAGCCATGTTGCGCCAAACTATCTTCTTACTTCCTGTGGATCGTTATTCTGTTGGCCATGGTGGTCTCTCTCTCTCTCTCTCTCTCTCTCTCTCTCTCTCTCTCACTCACACACACACACACACACACACCCCTCTGTGTTTCTTCCCCCTCTGCAGGCAGAGAAGTAACTCTCTGGAGCACTCACTACTGGTCAGAGTGGGAAAGTCCCCAAATGGACAACAAACTCAGAAGTGAGGAGAACAGGATGCAGCCAGTTTGGGGAGAGCTGGGGAATGTGTCTCTTATTGATTTAGCTTTTAAACATTTAGCCACAGGGTTGGAGAAGTAGCTTGGTTGGGAGAGTGCTTTTCCACCATGCACAGAGCTCTAGGACGGATCCCTAGCACCTCATAAAACTGGGCATAGTAGTGCACACCTAACCCAGCACTCGGAGGGCGGAGGCAGGAAGAACAGAAGTTCAAGGTTATTCGTCCTTCCTGACTCCAAGCAGATCAGGGACAAGGGATGGTAAGAGAGAGTTTCCCTTTGTGTGGTGTCTTCCCTCAGGTGAGAAAGGAGGAAATAGCAGTGGTTGCCATAATGCTGAGGCCCTGGGGTATGACAGTCATTTCCTGTGAGGCTTTCTATTTTCCTCCCCTAGGCCTCCACTAGTCAGTCTCTCCACTGTGCTCCTTGGACATCAGCTTAGGTACTCCCTGCTGCTTTCTTCCAGCCAGCCAGTCGCCCATGCCCTGTGTGGCCCATTTCCAGGGAGTCTTGGCAGGGGAATTTGGGTTAATAGAATAGATATGGAATTTTGCAAGTCAGTCACCTGTACCTCTGAGTTTAAGTAGAGATAAACGTAGGTGTATAGCTAGCTTCAAACTTGTGATCCTCCTGTCTCAGCATCCTGAGCTTTAGGCATTTGCTATTACACCCCTTAGTTTCCTTTGTTCTGCTCCCCAAAGACTCATGAAGTAGGCAGAGTGAGTAGAGCTTCTATTTTTGCCCATGAGGCCCCCCTCCTCCCTTACACACACACACACACACACACACACACACACACACACACACACACACACACAGACACACACAGCTCCGAGCTCCACTCTTCCCTTCCCTTCAAAGACGCCCCATTGTTACAGTTGGGGGATCTCCCCAGGGGCAGGTGGCCCTCTCTGACCTTTCACCTTCTACCCATTCTGTGGAGGGAGTCCTGACAACTATCCATGACTCAGAGGCAATGTGAGGTCAGTGCTGGGAGCAGCCATTCTTTCGGATACTGCTGTCTTTGCGCATCTTAGGTTATGTGTATGTGTGTGAGTGTGCATGTAAGGGAGGTTGATCAGTGGTTGGAGGCTGCCACCACCCTCCATCCATGTGCACAGACCATCTAACTCTGGACCTGTGAGGAACAAAGTGACACTGGTCAAGTGGACAGTCTCGGGGACTTAGCCGGTGACCTCTTACACTGATATCCTGTGCCTTCATGCTATGAGCCACACCAATCCCTGCTTAAGTTGCTTTTGTCCCAAAAAAGAGACAAGTAGCTATACAACCTTATCCATCTGCTGGCCTACGTGTTCCTGTTCTTCCCTGTCATCCCGATACCCGGGGCTAGGAGGGACACATTATGGCCATGATGACCATCTGGTGTACTGTGGCTGGGGGCCAAGGGACACACTGGGCATGAGTTCAAGTTGCCTGGGCTCCTTAAGGATTTGGCAACCAAGGTTAATTCCCCAGAAATGGGCAGGGTGGTGGGTCAAGGAAATGCCCAGAGGTCTACAAGGGGCAGGCCAGCCTGGATGGTTGTAGAGTGGCCTTGGCCGCTGAAGGGAAACCAGAAATTCCCAGTCTTCAGGCTGTCCCCAGTGGAGCCTCGTCTTTACCAGCTTGTCATGTGTAGCCTGGATCTTTGCCCTGTATTGCATGTCCCAAGTCACATACATTTGGATCACAGCAGAAGCACTTGGGTGTTGGGGTATAGAAGGAAGTCTGCTCCTTCTGCTTTTCTTAGATACATGGCCACAGAGCTTTTCTTCCTATCATGGGAATTACAACCACACAGGACTGCTTCCTGTTTCCCAATGCTTGCTTGGGGCCCAGCCCCTGACTTTCACTGGAACAGTCAGAGACTCAAAGCCCTCCCATGAATCCTTGGGTATATGCAAGGGCAGGCTTGTTTATTCCAGAGAGAGATGGGTGGGAGAGCACCCCATCCCAGGTAGAGGGAACACCAACAGACCCCCTCAAAAGAATTCTGTCAAGTCTACCATGGTGAACCAGTGAATTTCTTGTGATTACTTACAGAGGTATGGGTGACTCAAAGATGTAAGACCATGGGGGAAGTTCTCTTGGGTGACTTACAGGCAACTATACCACTGAGGAGTCCCACCCAGACCACAGATAACACAAGAAAAGAAGCCCTGGACAACTGGCAAAACTTAAAACAGACATACCAGGAAAAGACCCAGAAAAGTATTTCCTCTTATATAACCAAGGAGGAAGGATATGGTGAAGGCTGACGATCTTGCCCATCCCTCTGTGAAGGATTCTGGTTGAAGGTCTTGGGCAGGTATGTTACAGTAATGATAATTCAAGATGGCAGCCACACTCAGCCTTGAGAAACAGCAACACAAGAATACCTTTACCCATCTTCTCGGGGGGGGGGGGGCTTCCAATGTACAGGAGTCAGTGGCCCCAATCCATCACCTCCGTACCCTTCAATGGCATCCACCTCTCATCCATTCTGAGAAGAGGCTCTGAGCCAGATGAGAGAACTGACTTCCTAAGGAAGGGCTTAGCCCTATGGTCCTGAGTTCCTCTTCCAACATCTGGTCCAGCGATGGGAGCTTGTAAGGAGTGTTGATTCCTCAGTTTCTCAATGTCCTGTGGTGATTTTCCATCATTTTAAGTCTGCCTTTGTGCCTTTGGGCTCCTTGGCAGGGTTGTTTGATGGGATAGAAGTGCCAGGGATGGGCTGGGACCAACTCCTCTTTGCAGTAGTTCAAGGTTTCTCTCTGTTCCAAGGAAAATAACTTCCTGGGGATGGTTGAAAATGCATGCTCCTCCCCACTGGATCTAACTTCCCTATCGCCTGTTTACTAAAAGCAGAGACACTTCCGCTTGGGAAGAGTCTAGGGCAGTAGGTGACAGTCATGTCCACGTAGTCTCACAATTGATACACAGCTCTTGCCCACAGATGGGCTGCTGTAGCTGACATAAACCACAGTTTCTGTGTGTGCATAGGCGTGCATACCTGTGTTCTTGTGTGAGATCGTCAGAGGATTCCCAGGGTCTTCCTCTGTTGCTCTGCACACTATTCCCTTGAGATAATGACTCTCACTGATCCTGGAACTCACCCTTTTTTTTGCAAGCCCCAGTGGTCCTTCTGGGTTTATATTATCCCTGCCCTCAGCACTGGTGATTGAGATATGTGTTGTGGGAAACAAGACTCCCCCGACCCCGACACTCTGTAGTAAATTAAAATGACTAGTGAAAGTGAAGTGATTTTTGATATTCTATAGAAAGGGATGTCAGCATGGAGAAAAGGCAAAAGGTGGCTGGTGCGCTGATCTGACACAATAGTGGTTCCTTCCTTCCTTCTTCCTCCCCTCCCTTCCTTCCTTCCTTCACCTCTTCTCTCTCTCTCTCTCTCTCTCTCTCTCTCTCTCTCTCTTTCTTTCTCTCTTTCCTTCCTTCCTTCCTTCCTTCCTTCCTTCCTTCCTTCCTTCCTTCCTTCCTTCCTTCCCAGTTGTTTTGAGTCAGGGTTTCTCTGTGTATCCCTCATTCCTGGCTATCCTGGAACTTGCTCTATAGACCAGGCTGGCCTTGAATTCAGAGATCCACCTGCCTCTGCCTCCTAAAGGTGTACACCACCTGCCAGCTAAGACAATGGTTCCTAAAGTCCCCAGTTGTGAGGAATTCCTGCCCACTTTCCCTAGGCTTACAATCGTCACACTCTTGGAGCATAGCCCCCTTCCCAAGCTCCCCACACTTTTGGGTTAGGATGCAAAGCCTTATCTAATGACTATCTGGGGGACATGAGACTGCCTCCTGTTCTAATTCTGGGCTTGTTCCCCTGGCCACTTCCCATCTCTCAGAGCCCTGAGTCAAGCAGGCGCTGTCCACCAGCCAGGAGAAGGAGGAGCCTAGCTTCACCTGCTTACCTGTGGCTCATCGATGAGCTCTGGGCATGCCTCATACTGAGAGTGAACCATCGAGATTTACTTCTTACAGTATTACCATGTCCAGATTTTTACCAGGTTCTGGGGTAAGAATCTCAAACTTAGATGCTCATGCTTTTATAATAAGCATCCATCCACTGGATCATATCCCCAGCACCCCCACCTCCTTCTTGGGTCTACATCTTAATTAATTAATTAACTAATTCATTCATCCATCCATCTATCCATCCATCCATCCATCCATCCATCCATCCATCCATCCATCCATCCATCCATTCACTTTACATTCCAGAATCAGCCCCCCTCCTCCCAGTACACCCTCACACAGAACCTCCCCCATTCCTCCCTCCTCCTTTGAGGAGGAGAAGTCTCCCTCTAGGTATCACCTCCCCTTCTACTTCTCCCTTGAGTCTGGATCTTATGTTGTTTGGGCTAGCCTCAGACTCTCTAGTAGTCAAGGATGACTTTGAACACCTGATCCTCCTGCCTCCATCTCCTAGAGCTGGGACTATGGGTCTGTACCATCACAGCTTACAAGCGAAGGGTTTTGCTCAGTGTCACTCAAAAGCAAGCAAACCAGCCACATGAGAGACTTGCCTCCTTGTTCTCTGTCTAGTCTGGGTGTTCAGGCCCACAGTAGTACCATTTACATCACAGGACATCTAGGGGATAAAAAAACAAACAAACCAACCACATTTCTGTGAATCTTACAGTGAGCAGGCTATGTAAGCCATAAAATATGACTCCTTTCCTAAGTGTTCATGTACAAGATCAATAGTCAAAGTGTCCAAGTTAGCGTCAAGATATCAGCTTGACCCATCCCCAGAGTGTTCATCTGAGGGGGGTCGCAACTGGGGATTGCCCAGATACGGTTGGCAGACGGCCATGTCTGTGAGGAATTATCTTGGTTTTGATTGATGTGGGAGGCCATCCGTTTGTCAATGGTACCATCCCTGGACAGGTGGCCTTGAGCTCTATGAGCTAGCTAGCTGATTGTAAGCCTGGGAACCAGTCAGTATGCAGGGTTTTCCCATGGTTTCTGCTTCAGTTCCTACCCTGACTTCCCTCAGTGATGGACTGTGACCTGGAAGTGTAAGCTAAACAGAACAAACCTGAACAGAACAACAAAATAACCATCCATAAATCCAACTGCACATATGGTACACATACAGACAAGCAGGCACACACATACACACACATACAAATGTTTATTTCTTCTTCTTCTTCTTCTTCTTTCCTTTTTTTTTTTTTTTTTGAGATAGGGTCACATTATGTAGCTCTGGTTATCTGGAAATTCACTAAGTAGAGCAGGCTGGCTTCACAGAAATCCTCCTGCCTCTGCCTCCCAAGTGCTGAAATTAAAGGCATGTACCACCATGTACAGTTTAATGTTTGTTTTTAAAGATTTATTGCTTTTATTTATTTGAGTACACAGTCACTGTCTTCAGACACACCAGAAGAGGGCACCAGATCCCATTAAACATGGTTGTGAGCCACCATTTGGTTGCCGGGAGTTGAACTCAGGACCTCTGGAAGAGCAGTCAGTGCTCCTAACCTCTGAGCCATCTCTCCAGCCCTGTTTGTTTGTTTTTAATTTTAGAAGTACTGTGGTGGCTTGAATGAGAATGATTCCCATAGGCTCATCGTTATGAATACTTGGTCACCAGGGTGTGGCATTCTTTGAAAGGATTAGGAGGTGTGGCCTTATTGAAGAAAATTTTCTCTGGGGGAGTGGGCTTTGAGTCCCAGTCAGTGTCTCTCTTCCTGCTGCCTGCTGATCTGGATGTAGAACTCATAGCTCCTTCTCCAGCACCATGTCTGCCTGCAGGCCACCATGCTTCCTGTCGTGATGACAATGGACTAGACCGGTGACACTGTAAGCCAGTCCCACTTAAATGCTTTTTATAGATAACACTTGCTGTGGTCATGGTGTCTCTTCACAGCAAAGAAACACTGACCAAGTCAAGTATCTAGAACACAAAGTTCCATACTGATCTTTAGTTGACTTATGATGCCATTACTATCAAAGAGTGGTGTGTTTTCTTGTTGTTGAAACAGTCTCTCCAGACTTGTGGGTTCCAGCAATGCTCCTGCCTCAGCCTCCAGAATAGTCGGATAATAGGGGTGTGTCCCTGTACTTGGCCATCAAAGAAATTTCTTCAGGATCCTGAAGCGTTGTCTTCCACCCGTCTAGCAGTGTAACTAGCAGGTGTCTTCGAGGGCACATTTGTAGCAAGAGGAGGAAAGTGTGAGATGCTGAGGAGGATATGGAAGGGAGGGCGACCTCGGGATGTCATCATTGGCATAGGGCTGCCTGCGGCTTTAATAACTACTATTATTATATGATTACTATAGTATAATAGCTAGCTATTGGGTGGCCTGTTTTACAATAAGGTCAGAGTTTCCTGGGCTTTCGTGCCATTCTGTACAAGCTGGAAGGGTTCACAGGACCCTGTGTACATGTTTGGTGTCTCCGTGGACAAGAGAAAGAGAGAGAGCTGCAAGTTGTCTGGGTCCTTGCTCAAGTTCAATGGGGCTACACAAGAAAGAAGGTCACAGCCTGGAGAGCCCCTGGTCAAATGGAAGACACATTTTCCAACACCAGAAACCCTTCAGGAATTTTTGGGGGTCCAGGCCTAGAGCTCCCAGGAAGGCTTCATAGTGGGCACCACCCAGGCAGGGCTAGCAGGCCTGAAAGCTTCGTCTCCACAAGGCTGCCATTCTACCCACAAGGAAATGAGGAGTGACTGAGTGCCAGTCAGAATGAAACCTGGCCCTGCACCCTGAGCCAGACACAAGCAGGGGTCATCAGGCTGTCATGGCAGCCTGGCAGTCATGAGATCAGAGCCTCACGGGGGTTCGTCAGCTCGCCTCGGCTCCTTCCGATTCTTTTAGTTTCTCCGTAGCTCCAGGAACAGAACTGAGAAAAGTCGGAAGCAAAACAGCTAGACACAAAGAAAAGCAGAAGTGGGCGTCTCAGAGACTGGCCGTCCCCCAGCGGGACTGAACCGTGGAGCGTCCAGCCGTGGCCTGCCTGCCGGTGACCCGTGTGTGGGAGAAATGACCCAACTGGCCTCAGCTGTGTGGCTGCCCATGCTGTTGCTGCTACTGCTGCTTTTCTGGCTTCCAGGTGAGGAAATGTCTGCCCGGGAGGGTGGGGTGCTTCGGGGAGATGCAGTGTGGGGCACTGGAATGGGGATCTCTCTGTGCACAACACCAAATGTGGCAGCTGCGTCCTTCATGTAAGGTGGATGACCAAAGAAAGGGCCGTGCTTGGGGGAAAGGGACCGGGATCTCCCTCTGCACACAGCTGTCAGAACAAGAGACAAGTCAACACACGGTGGGGGCTGGTGGCTGTCCAGGAGGGGTGCCCAGAGGATTTTTGGATGGTTTAGAATAGAAAACAGGAGGTCAGGGCAGGCGGTACCAGTATGAGTGGACAGTGGTTGTGTTGAGAGGCCCTGACAGGCACGTGCTGGTGTGGATGTGTGTGAAAAAATTTAGTCTGTCTGTCTTTCTTTCCTTCTCTTCCTTCCTTCCATCTGTCCTTCTTTCTTTCTTTTCTTCTTGGGCTCCCCCTCCTCTTTTTGGTTTTCAAGGCAGGGTTTCTCTGTGTAGCCTTGTTTGTCCTGGAACGTGCTCTGTAGACCAGGCTGACCTGGAACTCAGAGATCCACCTGTCTCTGTCTCCCAAGTGCTGGGATTAAAAGATATGCATCTTCATGCCCTTCTAGTCTCTCTCTCTCTCTCTCTCTCTCTCTCTCTCTCTCTCTCTCTCTCTCTTTCTTTTTCTTTTTTTTTAAGTTTTTTTTTCATTTTCTTTTTGGGATAAGTCTCACTGATTAGCCTTGGATCTGACTCTATGGACTAGGGTGGCTATGAACTCACAGAGACTGCCTTTCTCGGCCTCCAAAATGCTGGGATTAAAGGTGGCAACCACCACACCCCACAGACTTCTTTTTTGGTTCTTTACTCTTCGAAAATTTCATGTATGTGAACAATGTAGTTTGACCATATCTGACCTCCCTCTGATTTCCCCAAGTCCGTTCAACACATCTCCCTCCAACTTAGTATTATTTATATATATTTTAAAATAACCATTAAATGATTAGCACTGGCTCTATGCACGTGGGTATGGGGTCATCCACTGGTGCGGAGGCAACCTGCCAATAGCCACACCCCTAAAGGAAAAAATTTCTAATCCCAGTACTCTGGAGGCAAAGGCAGGCAGATCTCTGTAAGTTTAAGACCAGCCTATTCTACATAGTAAGTTTCAGGCCAGGCAGGGTTACATAGAAAAAAATCTTGCCTCAAAATAAATAAATAAAGAGAGAGAGAGAGAGTGAGAGAGAGAGAGAGAGAGAGAGAGAGAGAGAGAGAGAGAGAGAGAGAGAGAGAGAGAGAAAGCATGAAAGATAGAAAGAAAGGAAGAGAGAAAGAAAGACACTGGTTTCATCTGGTTTTACACACTTATTCACAGAGGTTTGAAAAAAAATTATCTTGGCTATTTTTCCCTTTATTTATTTGGGTTGTCTTCTTCTTTTTTCCCCCTTTGGGATTTAAGGGGATTTAAAGTGTCCTGCTAAGGGAAGTGGTGGAAAGTTAGAAAGCCAACCATCTACTGGCAGTGGAGGAGCATCCTTGCAAGCCAGGAAAGGCACAGGAGGGCTGGAAACTGCTGTTTACTTATTAAGCACGTCGGACGCAGGAGATGACTTAGTGGAGAAAGTGGGCACCTGAGTTTGGATTTCAAGCATCCACTTGAATATTGGATTTGGGATACATGCATATCCCCAGAGCTGGGGGTGCAAAGATGAGTGGAACTCGGTGCTCCTCCTAGTCTCTGTAGGCACCGTGCTCCTGTGCACATATGCACACAAACACATACACATAATTAAAAACAAATCATGGAGAGATAGCTCAGTGTTAAGTGCACTTACTGCTCTTCCAGAGGTCCTGGGTTTGGTTTTCAGAACCCGCATAGTGGTTCAGAACTGTAGAATTATTATTATATTAATATTGATCCATAAAATTAGTACAGCAGCAGTGATTCCTTAAACCTCTGCTAGTTCCCCAATAGCCATACAGGGAGACCAAGATTTATTAAAATTGCCTTGAGGCAGATACTGAGCAATCATTACTCCATTCTAAACTTCCAAGTTAGTCAGGCCTCCTCCCAGACAATATTCCCATCTTACTTGAATTTCTGTCCTCTCTTATCCAGCGCTCCTCTCCTGATGTTTTCTCCATCTCCCACCTGGCTCTCTTTCACTTCCTCCTAGAACCGGAAGTCCCACCCATTCTCTCCAAAGCTCTGTATTGGCTCGTTGGCTTTTATTGGCAAGGCAGAGAACAAATGAGGAGCATGTTTATACAAACTTAAGATAGGAGCTTTTAAGAATAAACAGCAATGCCATGTCCGGATTGAAACAAGATTCAAGGGCAGAGAAATCAACATTTGAATAAAACACGGGTAAACTTTACACGGTGTACAAAAACATTATGCCTACATACAACAACCTATAATTCTGATTTCAGGGCTTCTCACACCCTCTTCTGGTCTCCTTGGGCTCCTGCATGTATGTGTGTGGTGCATGTAAACTCATACAGGTACACACAAACACACAAATATAATAAACCTTAAAGAAAAACTTAAAAAAAACAAAACAAAAGAGAACCTTGAAACAGCGAGATAAACCTAGGTTTAGAGAGCAAACCCTCCCATTTTCCTGCCCTTCCCCCTAACTTCTCTTCCTGGTCACAGGGTCCTAAGGGCATTGAGGGAGCTGGGCATATAGCTGGCCATCTCTTCTGCTCTGACCCATATTTTTGTGGGGGTTTGGGGTGGCACATGGAGGTGTGGCTATTCTCCAGGCTCCTGAGGTGCCCAGAGCTGGGTTTGCAAACATGAGGCCTTTGTGGGTCAGAGGGACTGGGAAGATTCCAGGTGAAGGATGGAGCAGGGCAGAAGGGAAGGGTGCTGAAGGGTGATTGACTGATGGGAGGTGAAGGGGTGAATGGAGGGTGGAAATTTGGAGACCTGATCCCTCTTCTAGCTGTGAGGGTGCAGAATTGAGGTTTGTGTTTTCCAGGCTGTGTCTCTCTGCATGGTCCCAGCACCATGACAGGAAGTGTAGGTGAATCCCTGAGTGTGTCGTGTCAATATGAGGAGAAATTCAAGACTAAGGACAAATACTGGTGCAGAGTGTCACTGAAGGTACTGTGCAAAGATATTGTCAAAACCAGCAGCTCAGAAGAAGCTAGGAATGGCAGAGTGACCATCAGGGACCATCCAGACAACCTCACCTTCACAGTGACCTTGGAGAACCTCACCCTGGAGGATGCAGACACCTACATGTGTGGGGTGGATATACCATTTTTGGATGCCCGCTTGGGGGTCGATAAGTACTTCAAGATTGAGTTGTCTGTGGTTCCAAGTGAGGACCCAGGTAAGTCCCCATAATGAGCATTGTAGCATCAGGACAGCTGAAAGTGGCAGGAATTTCTGGAGGAGGAATCAGCTCAGAGCCTGGGAGTACATTATGTGTGATGAGGGGCAGATAGGGACAGAGCAACAGCCAGGGAGGCATCCTGGAGTAACTGCTTCTTGTAAGCGGGATGGTGATGGTCTGTCAGGGGACACGGGACAGAGAGAGCAGAGTGTGGCCAGTGGACAGAGATCTGTATCCTGTGGGAGTGAACCACGGAAACCAGACAGAGTTCATGGGTGTTCTGGGGGCTGAGCAGAGGTCAGTAGAGAACAGATGGTGGCAGTGGTTTGTTCAGAGGGAGCTTTCACTGGTGACATGCCAGCTTTGCAGTTAGTTGTCTCTGTCAGCCTATGACTGAGGCTGAAGGGGAGCAGACCTGGTGTGTGGTTTCGCCTCAGGAGGGTTGGGGTGGCAGCTCTGTCGTGTGTGCAAACGATCAGCTGATTTAGGAGGATGCCCCACCCGATCCTTCCTTTGGTGTGAAATCAGCTCAACACCAACCCATCGGCTGTTGATCAGGGTGGTGTGTGCCTGAGATCTTAGCACTCAGGAGGTGGAGGCAGGAAGATCACAAGTTCAGGACAGCCGGGGCTATTAACTCCATATCATACCCTGTCTCAAAGAGTAAAAGAAAGAAAAGGAAGGAATGAAGGGAAGGAAGAAGAAAGGGGGAGGGGAGGGAGAAAGGGAGAGAGAAAAAGAGGGAGGGAGGGAAGGAGGGAGGAAGAAAGGAAGGAAAGGAAAAGGAGGAAAGTAGGAAGGGAGGGAAGGAAGGAGGGAGGAAGGAAGGGAGAAAAAGAGGGAGGGAGGAAGGAAGAGAGGGAGGAAGAAGAAAGGGAGAGAGAAAGAGAGGAGGGAGGAAGAAAGGAAGGGAAGAAAGAAAAAAAGGAAGGGAGAAGAAATGAGGAAGGAAGGGAATTAGAGAGGAAGGGAGGGTAGAAGGGAGGGAAGGAGGGAGGAAGGAAGGAGGAAGCCCTTAGATACAGGCAGACTAACTAGTTCTGATCTATAATTTCATCTCCAGGACCAACACTAGAGACACCTATGGTGTCCACCAGTCTGCCTACCAAGGGTCCCACCCAAGGATCCATCACAGAGGGCCGCCATGAGCATGGTCCCGAGGGCTTGAGGTGAGGTGCCCTGGTTCCTGACCTGGAGATGTCCACCTCAGCCTTGTTGTCCCCTTAAGAGAAGGACAGGGCTACCAGAAGTGTGAGGTTGGGGTAAGGCACCTTGGTTCCTGACTTGAAGGTGAGCCTTCTCCTCACAGGGGCTTAAGTAGGTATCATGGCCACATGTTCATGTCATACCCAGCTGGCTAGAACTTCTTGTACCCTGGGCTGTAGTCCAGGTAAGGAGGCCCTAGGTCACTGACCACGCTGGCCCTGCCTATGCTGAAGGTAGGGAGAGTTCAGGCTGAGGAGGACACAGGGAGTCAGAAAAGGAGAGCAGAATGAAAGGGGCTGGTAACATCCTCTCAGGCATGGCTCAGTGATTCCCAGAATGTACCTCTTTCATACCTCTTCATGTCATCACACACCATAGTTATTCCTCTATAGCTGTGATAAAAAAAAAACAAACAAACCATAACTAAGGCAAAACTTATAATCGAAAGCATTTATTTGGAGCTCACGGTTTTAGAGAATAGAGGTCATGATCATCATGGTGGGGACATGGCAGCAGGCAGGCAAAGCATGTATGTCTCTGCAGCAGTAGCCAAGAGCTTACATCTTGAGACACAGCTACAAGACAGAGAGAGCTAGGTGGGAATGTTGTGAGCTTCTGAAACTTTAAAGCTTCTGTCCCCCCCGCCCCGCCCCCATCCCCAATGACACACCTCCTGCATCAAGGCCACACCTCCTAATCCTCTCCAAGTAGTTCTACTCACTGGGGACCAAGTATTCAAATATAGGAGCCTATGGAGGCCAATCTGATCCAAGTCATCACACCACGTTATTTTTCAGATGAATAAACTAAAGCTCAGAGCTAAGCACACTGCCTCGTCATGTAGCCGGCATACTCGTCATGTAGCCAGCACAGAAGATGCAGGGTTGGGCTCAGGCTTACATGACTCCACATTCTAGAAACTGGGGAGACACCAGCTCCACAAAGAATCTGAAAATGTCTGCAGACTCTCCCAAGAAGACTGCATGCAGTCACCAACAATCTCCAGGGTTCAGATTCTCCATTCTGACCCCCCCCCCCCCACAGGCACTGCCAATGGATTGTGGAACTGATTGGAGTTAGAATGGATCCTATAGGTTAAAAGCTCTGGCCACTTGTTCTCCTAGCTGTAAATGTTGAGGCTCCCATGAGGCTTCCTTGGGTTCAGGAATTCACTGAAGTCATTGCCCACAGAGATGGTTTTATTATAAAAGATATAGATCACAAGGAGACAATTTTAGGCACAGCAAGGCCGACTGGGAGAATCCCAAGCAGAGCCTGAGTACTCTCCATCTTAGCAGGGTCTGGGTGCATCGCCCTCCCAGGGGCCTCTGTGTGTCTCCACCAAGAGCTCCTCCCAGCTCCTTCCCAGGGATTTCACTGTGGTCTCATGAAGTAGGTACCACAGAGTGTATCTCCAGCATGTGGATGAGCTGATCTTCAGCCCCCTCCTTCTCTGGAGGCTGGGCCAGTTAGGGCCCCTGTCATATCTCAGACCACACATTGGTTTCTGGTGAGCAGCCCCATTCTGTCATCTCACCACTTAGCTATTGTACAGGCTTTTGACGTTGTCACACCAAACTGTTATCTATAAAGTTCATACTCAAGAGCCATGCCATCAAGGTACAAAAATATCAGGAAAACAAAACAAAACGAACAAACAAAACACAAAGCAAACACCCAACTGCTCCTGACACCTCACCGTATTTTAAGTAAATTTACAATTTGGTGTTGGGTTATATTTGTAACTATGCAGGGCCAAATGCATGAGACCCATAGACTAAGGCCTGGACACTCCGATGGCAGTCACTAACAACAAAGGGGTTCCTATTAGCAAATTTCCCTGCATTAGGCAGGGATGTCCAACATTTGGAGATTGTGACATAATGTTGTGGTCTACAAATGTGTTGTCCACATCCAAAGCTTCCCGGACACACATGGCCTCTCTCCTAGGCTTTAGGGACCAAGGTCTGACCTCTCCTTACTACCCCACCCCTGGAAACCTTCCCATAAGTTTTCTGCCGACCTAGAGCCACGATGTGGGTGCCTGACAAGGCGAGACGCAGGACCTAAGCGTGCTGCAGACATTCACGACAGGCAGGGCCCTGCTTTGTTGGGGCTGAAAGCTTGTGTGCAGTGTGTGTGCGTGTGCATGTGCGGGTGTGTATGTGTCTGTGTGTAAATCTGTGTGTGTATCTCTCTCTGTGTGTGTGTGAGAGAGAGAGAAAGAGAGAGGGGGGGGGAGAAGCCATTATGTTGTTGACCTTTATAAGATCTTTTAAAAAGATTTATTTATTTTATGTATATGAGTATACTGTCACTGACTTCAGACACAACAGAGAAGGATATCCGATCTGGTTGTGAGCCACCATGTGGTTGCCAGGAATTGAACTCAGGACCTCTGGAAGAGCAGTTAGTGATCTTAACCACTGAGGCATCTCTCCAGACTCTATAAATTTATTTATTTATTTACTTACTTACTTATTTTTGAAAAAAAAAAAAAAAAAAGGTCTGACTACATAGCCTTGGCTAGCCTGGAGCTCACTATGTAGACCAGGCTGGCCTTAAACTCACAAAGATCTACCTATCCCTCCTTCTTGAGCACTGGATTAAAGTTGTGGGTCAGCACTGCCAGATGTATAAAGTTTTAAAGGGTATTATTGTATGTGAGCGAGTGTTCCTATGTGCACAACAACGTTCAGGAGTCACTTCTTCCCTTCCTCTGTGGGTTCTGGGGTTTGAACCTATGACCTCAGGCTTGCAGGGCAAACTCTTTTATCGACAAAGTCATCTCACGGATTCCTTAAAAAAAAAAAAAAGACTTTATGTATTTGTTTTGAAAGTCAGGGTCTGGTGATATACTCAGGGGCTGTGTAGAGCTCTTGACTAGTATGCATAAGGCCCTGACTAAAGTACTCCCTCCCTGTAAAGGCTCCCAGTGCTGCTGTCTGTGTTAGCTCTCCTGCTGTTTCTGTTGTTGGGGACCTCTCTGCTGGCCTGGAGGATGTTCCAGAAGCGGCTGGTCAAAGGTGAGTTAGTCCCCTGTGTCTCCTGTCCCTGCTCCAGGCTAGGCAGATTCTGGCCACAGTCTTCCACCTTCCTGCTCTGTGCCCAGTTCTCAGAACAGGCACCACATTAAGAACACACCCTCAGGGCACACAAGCCAGGTGACCCTAGAGGGCAGGCCCCAGAGGTGTCCCTGGGTGTAGTGGTTGCAGACCTTTGCAGATAGCTCCCTAGAGCCTTTCTCCTGGGGCCAGAGGGGCTGCTTTCTGGAGCTGTGTCTTCTTTGCTTAAAACCTTGTATGTCTTCCCACACTCTCAAGAGACTCTGCAAGGCTCTTAGGCCTCCGGTGTGTCCAGCCTGCCTTGCTCCTTCCCACTTCTTGTGACTTTTGGTCACATGGGAGGAACCTTAGGCTCCCTTCTTCCTCCCTCCCCCTACTCTCCACCCTCCCAAGCTTCTGTTCCCACAGGGCTGACGCTAACCACATGGGACTTCCCCAAACTTGACAACCCCAGTTCTGTGAGTCCTAGCACATTTCTTTGGTGCCCTTTCACCTAGAAACACTGTGGCCCCACAATTCCTTTTTAAGAAAGATATGAGACGGGTTGGTTCATCTAATCCCAGTGCTTGGGAAGCAGAGGTAATAGGATAGCAGAGAGCTCATGCGCAGACAGTGCTACACAGGGAAGACTCTGTCTCACAGGACAAAACGAACCAGGAGGTAGAGGTGCATGCCTTTAATCCCAGCACTAGGGAGGCAGAATCAGGTGAATCTCTGTGAGTTCAAGGCCAGCCTGGACTACATAGTGAGTTCTAGGACAGCCAGGACTGTTACCTAGAGAAACATTGTCTTAAAAACGAAAACAAAAACCAGAAAATAAGCCACTGTGCTGGAGGCGTGTGAGTTCCTTCTGGTCTTTTATTATACCTATGTGATTTCTTTAAAATATTTCCCCATGTTTTAATTATTTATATATGTGGTGTGTGTGTGTGTGTGTGTGTGTGTGTGTGTGTGTAGAGCCCTTGGAGGTCAGAAGGGAGCATCAGATCCCTTGGAACTGGAGTTACAGCAGTTGTCAGATAATCACTGTGGTTGCTGGAAACCAAACTCAGGTCCCCTGGAAAAGCAGCCAGTGCTCTTAAACTCTGAGCCATCCCTCTAGCTCTTTATGTGATTTCCTAAAGATCTTGCTTTATAACCAGGCAAAGTGTCTCATCCTTGTACTCTCAGTACTTGGGATGCCAAGGCAGGAGGATTAGAGGAGATTTTAAGAGCAGGCTGGACAACATAGCAAGACCCTGTCTCAAAAACAAAACAAACAGAAACTTCATTCTACTTAAACTTGTAATTTTTCACCTAAACACATTATAGCATTTCCACTATTGTCAAATGTTCTAGGAATCCCAGACCTATGGCTGAAGTCTCCAGGGAAAGCCTTTCTCAGATAGAGTAGCAACCTCCCCACTCCATGCCTACATTGTCTGCAGCTTCACCTCCTCCCTCCCTTCCTTCCTCTAGCTGATAGGCATCCAGAGCTGTCCCAGAACCTCAGACAGGTAAGGGAGCTACAACAGGAGGAGAGCCAGGATGACTGGGTGGGAGAAGGTAAGAGGAGGCTGTAGGGGAGCTCCTGGGCTGGTAGAGGGAACTGGTCTGTTACAGGGAGATGGAATTGTTCAGGCTAGCACTTGGAGATCTAGTCACCAACTCTCACCCCAAGTTCTGTCCAGTGTGTTCCCCTCTGGCCAGGATAGTGGACTTGAATGAAGTGAGGGTCCTTGAGAGAACAGGGTGAAGGCGGAGGAAGAGTGGGGATGTCTTTATGATACCCACAATGTAGTGGGGCGGAGGGAGATGTGTTCAGAGAAGGAGGGCAGTGGGAGGGATGGGGAGGGTTGGGAGGGAGGGACTCCATAGATGATACTTCTTGACCTTCTACAGGCTTCTGAGCAGAATGAGTGCCAGTATGTGAATTTGCAGCTGCACACGTGGTCTCTGAGGGAAGAGCCGGTGCTACCAAGTCAGGTAGAAGTGGTGGAATATAGCACATTGGTAAGTTAAAGAGCCTGGTTCCCTTGGCATGAGGATCCGGGCCACGTAAGGGTACCGCATAGGGATGGGGAGGGGCAGAAGGGGAATAGGCTGCGGCTCAGGCAGTTATACAGAAGATGAGGCAGGAGGAGACTCAGCAAGAGCTGAGGCCATTGAAGAGCCGTGCGTCAGTGTAGCTAGGAGTAGGAAGTGGGATTGTTGGAGTGGCCAGAATCTATGGTCTTTGACAGTTACTACATCAAAACCAGACATTTTGCCTTGCGTTGGTTCCCCCAATACCATCTCTTTGGTATCAATTCTAGTTATAGGTGTGTCCAAGACCCACCATTTTGAGGGTCAAACAGAAGCAGAGAGAGAGAGAGAGAGAGAGAGAGAGAGAGAGAGAGAGAGAGAGAGAGAGAGAGAGAGAGAAAGAGAGATACAAACATCAAGGGCTTTCTGGGGGAGACTACTTTCTCTCCCCCCAGGCTCAGAGCCCTCTGAACCCTTATCTGATGCCCCGAGGGATGCCATAGTTTGGTGACAGGAGATGGGGGGATATATACCACTGAAAAAGTGACTCATCTAAATGAGTCCTCTCTGACCCCATTCAACCGAGGCTGCGGCTCTTGCTCCATGGGGGATGACAAGGAGAGGTTCTGTCCCATTCGGGATGACCCAAAGCGATGACTTCCTTTCACTTGTGCCAGTGTCTTAAAAAAAAAAAAAAAAAGACTCATTTATTTGTATTCCATGTGCATTGGTGTTTTGTCTGTGTATATGTCTGGGGGAGGGCATCAGATAACCTGGAATGAGTTACAGACAGTCGTGGGCTGCCATGTGGATGCTGGGAATTGAAACCCTGTCCTCTGGAAGAGCACACAATGCTCTTGACCACTGGACAGTCTCTCCAGCCCTTCATCAGTGTCTTTTGAGGATGAGTGATGGGCAGGGAACCCAGTGTCCTCATTTTCAGCAGCTGTCTGTCCATAGTTAGATGGTGCCTTGCCTTGCATCTGAAAGGCCCCTTCCTCCAGCATGTGACATGTTCTCATGTCTTCCCAGCTATGGGACCAGCAACAACCTGGCATCACCTGGTACTAATGATTACAAATCGGTTGGTTGGAAGCTAACTTCCTTTCCCCCTTGGGACAAGTCAGCCTGTGACATCAGAAGCATTCTACCACCGTGGCTACTTCTGCTGGCCATGATATACCCAGCATGGGTACTTCCCACTGTGGCTTGACCAGGTGGGCCAATGAGTCCACTTCTGGGCAGTTGAGGTCCAGGGTATGTGCCCTTCTCCTGTAGCCATGAGTCTGGGGTCTCTCTCTACAGGCATTACCCCAGGAAGAGCTTCACTATTCATCCGTGGCATTCAACTCCCAGAGGCAGGATTCTCACGCCAATGGGGATTCTCTTCATCAACCTCAGGACCAGAAAGCAGAGTACACTGAGATCCGGAAGCCCAGAAAAGGACTCTCTGACCCTCACCTGTGACTCCATGTCACTTGATCCTCTCAATGGTGACCACCAGGTTCCAAGGCTCCCTGCTGGCTGCTGCCCTCGATGGATGTCATGAGCCTCACTGGCTTCACTAAAGATGAGCAGGAGCCAGGGCTCTGTGGGCACAGTCTCATCCCACTGGCTCTCTCCTCCTCTGGGTGTGGAAGACATAGATGCTGCTCCTTTGGGGCTCTGGGAAGTGACATGGTTCGTATAGAACAGTACTTGTGTTAGTTAGCTTTGTAGTGTCAGTCCAGGAAGAACTGTGGTCACTGGGAACGTGGGGGACCCATGAGACTACAAAGGAAGGGGAGTCATGGAGGCACTAAACACCAACTCCTTCATCTCACAGAGAAAAAAACCTAAGCTCTGAGGACAAAAGCCTGGCCCGTGGCACCAAGGTCAGGGGCAAATTCCTCTGGACTCATTTTTATTTTTATTTTTTGGTTTTTGAGACAGGGTCTCTCTGTGTAGCTTTGGCTGTCCTGGAACTCACTCTGTAAACCAGAATGGCCTCAGACACACAAAGATCTGCCTGCCTCTGCCTCTAAAGGTGTGTGCCACAATGCCTGGCTTCTCTGAATTCTTAAGTAAAAGATGAAATAAAGTTTGTAATATCTTTTTAAAAAAGATTTATTTATTTATTATATGTAAGTACACTGAAGCTATCTTCAGACACTCCAGAAGAGGGCATCAGATCTCACTATGTTTGGTTGTGAGCCACCATGTGGTTGCTGGGATTTGAACTCAGGACCTTCAGAAGAGCAGTCAGTGCTCTTAACCACTGAGCCATCTCTCCAGCCCTAAAATACCTTTTTAAAGGGAGAAGAAATGGTTTAAATGATGTCTGCTACATGCCTGTAGCCCCATATTAAATCCCAGCTTTGAAGTCAAAGGAGCCTTTGGGGTACAAGGGGTTGGGAAGGACATACCAACTGCTGTTCCTGATGGAACACACAAGAGTGTTTTCTTACCAGGGTGATTTTAAACCTGCATCCAAAGATGACTGTGTTTCCAGGCTGCAGTAGCTACCAATGGTTTGATCTGCCCAAATGATTTTTCTTACAACTCTTTTTTTTTTTTTAAAGATTTATTTATTTATTATATGTAAGTACACTGTAGCTGTCTTCAGACATTCCAGAAGAGGGCACCAGATCTCGTTGCGGATGGTTGTGAGCCACCATGTGGTTGCTGGGATTTGAACTCTGGACCTTTGGAAGAGCAGTCGGGTGCTCTTACCCACTGAGCCATCTCACCAGCCCCACAACTCTTTTTTTAAAGATTTATTTATTATTATATCTAAGTACACTGTAGCTGTCTTCAGACACACCAGAAGAGGACCTCAGATCTCATTACGGATGGTTGTGAGCCACCATGTGGTTGCTGGGATTTGAACTCAGGACCTTCGGAAGAGCAGTCGGTACTCTTAACCACTGAGCCATCTCTCCAGCCCCTTCTTACAACTCTTAACACTGTGCCAGAAGCAACTCCTAGGGTAAGCTGCCCCCAGAGTGGTAGGATGATGGCTATTTGTGACTTCTTTGAATTTTTTTTTAAGACAGAATTCTTGCTGGGTGGTGGCACACACACCTTTGATCCTAGCACTTGGGAGGCAGAGGCAGGCAGGTCTCTGTGAGTTTGAGACCAGCTTGGTTTACAGAGTGAGTTCTAGGACAGCCAGGGCTACACAGAGAAACCCTGCCTCAACAAACAAACAAACAAACAAACAAACAAACAAACATACGACAGGATTCTTTATAGCCCAGGTTAGCCTTTGAACTTGCTGTGTGGTCAAGGATGACTTTTTAGTTAATGTTTTATTGCCATGAAGAGAACCCACGATCAAGGCGACTCTTATAGCAGAAAACATTTAATTGGGGCTGGCTTCTAGTTCAGAGGTTCAGTCCATTGTCATCATGGCAGGAAGGGCTTTCTTCTCCAGCCTGAATCCTTTAGATTTCAGCTCATGTACCCCACCCTCCTCCGCCTGTGCATGTGCTCGTGGTATGCACACCCAATGACTCATCCCTCCCTTCTTGTACTAATGTTCTGAGACATAAAAGGGGAAACACACATACACGGATGGATACACGCCCAAAGCCAGGTTCCACGGTGTGCAGGAAATGTGCCAGGACAGTAGGGACTATGAGTACAGCAAACAGAGCACTGATCTGCTCTCAGCTCTGTCCCAGGCCATAACCCCAAACCTACCAGTGGTTCTTTTCTCTTGAAAGAGCAGTGGGCACTGGAACACGCAGATGGGACTTAAGAGTCTTAAGAGGGGAAGTAGGGATGCTGTGGCCAAAAATAGAGGGCTGGGCCCATGAACAGCTCAGACACAAAGGTGTAGTTGGGTGACTAAACTAGACTGCCAACTAGGAGGGGTGGGCAGGGAAAGGGGAGCCCTGCTTCCCCAGTGTGAGTCACTTATTGTGGGGTGGCCCAAGTGCCAAGTACCCAGTCAGAGGCAGTTTTCATCTCCTATGGACATGTCTCTTCCTTCACTTTCTTCTCCTCATCTCCTGTTCCCTCTTCCTGCTGCCTGGGCTAGATCAGTCCAAGGGCAGCTTTCATTCATCTCTTCATTCCTTCCTTCATTCTCCCATTTATTCAACCATTCACTCACCTGCTCACCCATCCAACTGTCCATCCACCCAACCTCCCATCCATCCATCCATCCATCCATCCATCCATCCATCCATCCATCCACTCAGTATTTCATCCACTCCCTGCAGAGCATTCAGGGACCTGCTTCACAACAGACAGAAGACTGGAAACAGGGAAGCATAGGACAAAACCCCTGCCCCACATAGACTTTTGTGTTTACAGGGATATAGACATGGCCTTCTCTATTCACCCCTCTGCTTTAGGACTGTGGGCAGGGAGGGGCACTGCTTTAGATGCAGTCCTCAGTAAACAGTGAGTGGGTAGATGGATGGACAGATGGATGGGTAGGTAGGTGGGTAGGTGGGTAGATGGATAGATGGGTGTATGGGTATATGGGTGTATATGTGTATGTGTGTATGTGTGTATGTGTGTATGTGTGTATGTATGTATGTATTATGTATGTATGTATGTATGTATGTATGTATGTATGTATGTATGTATGTATTATGTATGTATGTGACAGTTTCCTGCTAAATAACTGAAAAGCTGAATGCTCCTAATTTATGCTAAAGAGTGGCCATCAGGGCTGGAGAGGAGGCTCAGTGAGTGAAAGTGCTTGCCACACAAGTGCAAGGGCCAGAGCTTGGTCCCCAGAACCCATATAAAAAGCTGGATGTGTGGTCTACTCAGTGGGTGAAATGCTTACCATACAAGGCTGGTCACCTGAGTTTGGTCCCTAGAATTCATATAAGGATGGAAGGAGAGGACCAAGTAGACAGGGTTGTCCTCTGACATCCACACCATGGCACACGAGCCCCTTCCCACTCCCACGAATAATCATTTAAATTGTAAAAATAATAACAAAAAATAAAGTAGAAGTTGGCCCTGGTTCTTCCTCCCAGCTCCATGCTCCCAGAAATGAGACTCAGACTCAAAAGATATTTACAAATACGTTGGTCATATAGCTAGGCTCTTCCCTGACTAGATATAACTTAAAATATCTCATTTATTCTAGCCTAAATTCTGCCACATATGTGGCTGGTTACCTGTGCTCAGGTACCATGCATCCGTCTTGTCATGTCTTTCCAGGCAAATCTTCTAGCACCTGGCTCTATCCCAGAAAATTTTTAACTCCCAGATGTTCCACCTCCTATTTTCTTCCCAAGCCATAGGCCATAGGCATTTTAATTGACAGATGCTGCATCTGTAAAATATACAAGAATATTCTCTCTAAAAATTAAAAAGTAGGACATGTAGCAAGAGAGCCTGTATTCGCAGCCCTGCTTAAACAAGATGGGAGGTTGAAATAGGTCCCTGAAGCTTGGAGAGCAGCTGGCCTGGTGCTGGAGTGATTATCCAAGAGATCATGCCCCAAACAAGGTGAAAGGTGTGGACCGACACCTCAGATTATCCTCTGACCATAACACATGTGCTTGCATGCACACATACAAATACACACAAAATGGCCATCAGGGTTGACTGTCCTGTTAGTTGAAACGCTAAGGTGATGGATTTCATATTGTCTTGTAGCATGTGCTTAGAGTGAAGGGGGAGGAAGAGTCAGGTAGGATGGCCTTTATCTAGCATCTCACAGGGGAGCACTTTCTTCATCAAGAATCTCGTCCAGCCAGTCTTGGATGTCAACAGTGCCATGTCATGTGCTTTTCCTGGGATGTGTGAACATCTAGTGACCCAGATAGGGCTCAACCCAAAGAAACAATTGCATTGCAGTCTAGCTTGTGAACTCACCAGGTTTCCCTACAGGAACATGGGTGAAGGGCTACTCACAGGATCGTGACTGACCCCCTCCAAACAGCTGTACCAATGAAAGTCCTGCTCCAGTATAGGTGCAGGTGTCCCCCAAATCCCTATACACGGAGTTTCCCATACTTCAGGCACCTTTCCATCTCCTATGTACTCCAGCCCCTCCTCGCATACAAGTGGGAAAGAATTTGTGTTAGGGGCACGAAGGGAGTGTACAGGAGGGAGTGGCTGGGATCTCAGGTGAGGAACTGATAGGGTGTTTGAAAGTCTCATAGGTGTGGACAGTTACAGATGCTGTGCCTTCAAGGTGGTGATGGCTGTGTCCAGGACAATGTCCCCCAACATCTCTGAGGAGCACTTTTGTCTGTGTGTGTGTGTGTGTGTGTGAACAAGAATTTGTCAGATCAAAATGGAGTCACTTATGTCAAACCCTAACAGAAGTCAGGGGCCATTGTCTTAGTCTACTCTCTCTTGCTTCTTGACCTTTTGGCTAAGATCAAGTGCAAAATACTGGAGCCTGGGAAATTTATAAGAGAAAGAGGTTTATTTAATTTAGGGTTTTGAGGTCTGGGAGGGTCAAGTTAGGAGGTTGCAATGGGTAAGAGCCTTCTTGCTGGTGGGGGCTTTGCAGGGTCTACAGGCAGGACAGGCTTCAAATAGGTGGAGAGATACAAAGCAGACACTGAGAAGCATTTTAAACAGATACATTTCATTTCTACATGAATGATATTTGCTTGTGTATGTGAGTGCACACCTGGGTGTGCCCACATACCAAGGTGTGCCAAGGCGTGCATGTAGAGATCCAAGGACAAGTTGGTAGGAGTCAGTTCTCTTTTACCAGGAGAGGTTCAGGGATTGAACTTGTATTATCAGGCTTGGCAGCAAGTGCCCATAGGCACTGAGCCATCTCACCGGCCCAACAGGCTTTTTACTCCTCCTCCTCTTCCTCCTCCTCCTCCTCCTCCTCCTTTTTTCTTTAAAATGAGACAGGGTTTCTCTGTATAGCCTTGGCTATAGTGGAACTCACTCTGTAGACCTGAAAACTCAAGAGTTCTACCTGTCTCTGCTACCTGAGTACTGGGATTAAAAGCATGTGCCACCACGCCCTGCTACCAACATGCCTATTCTTGAGATAACACAGTTACCCAGTAATCTATGTCCTAATCCCTATTATTTCCCTGAGAAATCCTGGTGAGGTATTGATAGTGTAGCAGAAGCTAGAAGCCTCAAATCAGACCAATGACTCATTGCAGTGAGTATTTGCAAGTAAAGAAATGTGGACAAAATGGTATACTGTGGGACACATGGCAACACACTACAGCTTCCACAAGAGGTGTTTTATTTTTATTTTTATTATTATTATTTGTTTTTATTCTGAGGGGGGAGGTGGCGAGGACAGAAGGTAGGTATGAACTCAAGGATGCTAACCAAGTGCCCTGCCACTCAGCTATGTCCCTGATTCTAATCCCCTTTTTACTGTTTTATTTAGAGACTGGTGTATTGTTAAACTGCCCAGGTTGACCTTGAACTCATCCTGTAACTCAAGCAGGCCTTGAACTTGCTATCTATCCTCCTGCCTCAGTTTCACCTGGCCCTACTGCACAACAGGGGTTAAAATTCATATCTGTTCAGATGGAATGGTCAAAGTAGAGACATCCACAAAAGAGGATCATCATGGATATTTACATGATGACAATAACTGTCACCAAAGACTCTGTCCAAACCACAGGCTTGCACAAGTCATGATGACCTTGCACAAAGAACCACAGCCTTGCAGGGCGACATCAGCCCAGAAGCTGTCTGTTCAGCCTCACACTGGCTCCACCTTTAATATTGACCTTTGTGGTGGAGGACCATTGCTTCAACACAGCTTATGTAACCTTCCCGACCTTCCTGTTAATCCTCACCTTCCTTACTCTCTCACCCTATGATATCTTGCGCCCTCTCTGGAACACGTTCCATATTGTACCCAATAGGCTCTTTTCCCATCGACTCGGTTTAGCTCAACACAATATCTTCATATCATTCTAGCAAAGACACCCCCCTCCCCAGAAGGAGAGTGTGCTAACTAGCTCTCTGTCAGCTTGATCATTTGGGAAGAGGGAACTTAAATTGAGAAAATGCTCCCACCCGACTGGTCTGTGGGCAAGCCTGTGTACATTTACTTGACTGATGATTGACGTAAGTAAGGTTCAGTTCACCGTGGGTGGAGCCATTCCTGAGTGACTGGTCCTGGGTTCTATAATAAAGCAGGCTGAGCCAGTCACTAAGTGGCACTTCTCTATGGCCTCTGCATCAGCTCCTGCCTTCAGGCTCCTGAGTTCCCACTGTGACTTCCCTCGGTGATGGTTTGTGGTAAGAGAGTGTATGTGAAATAAACCCTTTCCTCCCCAAGTTGCTTTTGGTCATGGTGTTTTATCACAGCAATAGAAGCCCAACGACAGAGGGGGTTTGGAGTATTTCTATCCATCCAGGCTGCCAGCCAATTGCACCTGGCAGAATAATGAGCTGAAAGATGTCCTTGTCCCAATCCCCAGAACCTATGAATATATTTTACTTAAAAGGTACTTTACGGGGCTGGTGAGATGGCTCAGTGGGTAAGAGCACCCGACTGCTCTTCTGAAGGTCCAGAGTTCAAATCCCAGCAACCACATGGTGGCTCACAACCATCTGTAATGAGATCTGACTCCCTCTTCTGGAGTGTCTGAAGACAGCTACAGTGTACTTACATATAATAAATAAATAAATCTTAAAAAAAAAGGGTACTTTACCCCCTCTAGCTGCCATCTTGCACCCCCATGTGTGTCTTTCTCTCTGTGTGTATGTGTGTGTGTGTGTGCACCTGACCTCAGCTGGTCTGCCCTAGACCCCCTAGCATGAACCTCAGTCCCCCTTGAGGTCCCACTTTCACTCCAACAAGATGAACCAGGAAGAACTCAGGCACAAGTGCACATCGGTGGGAAAGAAGGTGGTTCACAGAGCAGCCACAGCAGATGATAAAAACTGCCGTTCTCCTTAAAGAAGTTAGGGGTAAACAGTATCTCTTGTACTGAAGAGGTGGACATGTTTACAAACCAAGGAACAGGGATCCATTTTAACAACCTAAAAGTTCAGGCATCCCTGGCAGCAAACGCTGTCACCATTATAGGCCACGCCGAGACAGAGATGCTTCCCAGCATCCTCAGCCAGCTTGGTGCATGCAGTCTGAGTAGTTTAAGGAGACAGACTGAAGCTCTGCGCAGTCTGTGGATGGAAAAGCACCACTTGCTCCTGGAGAGGATGCTGAGGATGAAGTTCCAGATCTGGTGGAGAATTCTGATGAGGCTCCTAAGAGTGAGGCAAACTGAACTGAGGCAACTTCTGAAGAAGGTGACCCTTGCAGAAGTTACAGGAACTGCTATTTTATGTCATGACTGCTTTTTCAAAAAAAAATTTTTTTTTGTTTATTATGGATCTGATAAAATCTAGATCTCTAATAGTTTTTTAACCCAAGGCCCCCCCCCCCCGGACACTGCAGCTCTTTCTAGTTTTCACTTATACCTAGTTCATTCTTTGCAGCAAATTAAGTTGAAGAAGCCTGGGTGGGAATAAAGTTTGGAAAAGGTTAATAAAATTCTTTGCCTAGTTAAAAAAAAAAAGGCACTTTACCTAGGTGATGGCATGTGGATTTTATGTGAGACTCTCTGTGTGTGCGCATGTGTAAAGAGAGTCTGAATTATCAAGGTATTTTCAGCTATGTGTAAGAGTGTGAAGAGAGCCTGTGCTAGCTGTTGCTGAGAGGAATGGAGCTGTGAAGATAGTACACTGGCTCTGAAGATGGACATACGGACCATGAGCCAAGGAGTTCAGGGGACAGCTGGCAATGAGAAAAGGTAGGTGAGGGGACGCCCCCTAGAGGCAGAAGGAGGAACAGCCTATCAATATCTTGATTTAAGAATTTTGATCCAGAGATGTAAGGTCTGTGTTGCTTTAAGACACTATAACCCATTGAATGGTTTTGGCATCTTTATCAATAATCAAGTGTCTATAGCTGTGTAGGTTTATTTCTGGTTCTTAGATTCAATTCCATTGATCAGTGTGTCTGTCTCTGTATCAATACCATGCAGTTTTTTTTTTTATCATTAATGCTCTGTAGTACAGCTTGATATCAGGGATGGTGATTACCCCAGAAGTTCCTTTATTGTTGAGAATTGTTTTTGTTATCTTGGTTTTTTTTTCCATATGAAGTTGAGAATTTCTCTTTCAAGGTTTATAAAAATTGTGTTGGAATTGTGATGGGGATTGCACTGAATTTGTAGATTGCTTCTGGTAAGATGGGCTTAGGTTAATCCTACCTACCCACGAGTATAGACCTTTGGAGCTCTCAGAGACTGAACCACCAACCAAAGAACATACATAGGCTGGGCCTAGGCCTCCCCACACATATGGAGCATATATGCACTTTGGTCTTCATGTAGGCCCCAAACAACTGGAGCCGGGGCAGGGGGGCCCTAACCCAAAAGCTTTTGCCTGTATGTGGGATATGTTCTTCTAGCTGGGCTGCCTTGTCTGGTTTCAGTGGGAGAGGATGCCAGGGTGGGGAGATACCTGGGGGCCCCACCCACTCAGAGGAGAAGGATATGGGGATGGGGAGAAAGATTGTGGGAGGGGATGACGGAGAGGAGGCAATGAGCTGGATGTAAAGTAAACAAGTGAAAAATAAAGAAATGAAAGACACTATGACCGGCGACTGCAACTACAAGCTCTGAGCTTGAGTAGAACGGCTGCTGGTCAATGGGCCCAGCTAGAGATGGGGTCCCATGGGCAGTGGTGTCATAGGCAGCCCC
The DNA here is from genome assembly GCF_978045245.1 of Mus caroli. Lineage (NCBI taxonomy): Eukaryota > Metazoa > Chordata > Mammalia > Rodentia > Muridae > Mus > Mus caroli. The sequence continues at coordinate 7,226,275 of NW_028227268.1, read as the reverse complement.
TGAACAAGGTGGGCCCCAGGGAGGACTTGGCTCAGCCATGAGGAGACAAGCCCTCAGAGAGAAGCCGAGTGTCCTCAAGGCCTGTGAACTGAAGGCTCAGCTGTCAGCTTGTAGAATGTCCACCTTCCAATGCCATCACAGTGTCAATTAAATTCATCCCCGAGTCCCTCTGTGGTGGCTCACACCTGTGGTCCCAGACAGAAGGACCTCAGAGGGTCTGAGGTTATCCTGGGCTACATAGTGAGGTGTAGGCTACAGAGTGAGTCCGTGTCTCTGAAAACAAACTAAACAATAAAAACAGTTTTAAAGTGAGTTTGAGAGAGGACCTTCAAAGTATGGAAAGATTCAATGCTATGTCACCCAACAGTGAGGACAGGCTCTGAGAAATGAGTTTGTGGACAGGACTTGGAGCATGCTAGGCAAACTCTCACAACAGAGGCCTGTCTCCAACACCCCCACCCCACACACTATAGTTTTATATTCCTGGCAAAGCTGTAGGTGTGTTCATTTATACCACACTATACACCCGCAAGTAATGGTTTCAGCAACAATGTTAGGCAGCTCTGGCGTCACGAGGGAATAATTGTCATCTCATGACATTCTTTGAGGTCCAACATCACATATGTGGTCTGTCGTTGACTAGATGTGGTTCTGTGGCTTGTGACTCTACCCGGCCATTTTGGACATATTCACGTAGATGTGGTCCTCGTGTTCTTGCTCCCTCGGCCACGTGGATGCCAGGCTTCCCATTCTGAGCCCCCCTTTCCCACCCCTCAGTGTTTCAGGCTACAACCATCTCAGAGATCATTCTACATTCTCATGTAAGAATGGCAGCACCACCCCATAATAATCCACCACATGACTATGCTGGGTAAGTGTTCTACCACTGAGCTACACGCCCACCCCTTTAAATTCTTAGCTAAATTCAGGAATCCCTGAACCAGGCTCAGTGGTGGGTAAGACCACAGGAAGAGCAGTTGCAAAGCCATCCATACCCCCTCTCCTTTAAAAAAATTAATTAATATTAATTAATTATGCTCACTGACAGAACCTGATGGAATGTATGTTAAGTTAGTCCTCATCCATCTGTCCAAAATTATTGTAAAGACCCAAAGTTTTAAACCATAACCTCAAGGCAGGATGGCAAGTTCAAGGTCAGACTAGAGTATATAAATAGACCTATCCAAGGGGAGGGAGGAAGGAAGGAAGGAAGGAAGGAAGGAAGGAAGGAAGGAAGGAAGGAAGGAGGAAATGGTCTGAGGAACACATTGCCTTGTTTGTTGACTTTGCACTCACTGGGTGTGATGGTTTATATATGCTCAGTCCCTGCAGTGGCACTATTAGAAGGTGTGGCCTTGTTGGAGCAGGTGTGTCACTGTGGGCATGGGCTTTAAGACCCTCCTCCTAGCTGCCTGGAAGCCAGCCTTCTGCTAGCAGCCTTCAGATGAAGATGGAGAACTCTCAGCTCCTCCTGCACCATGCCTGCCTGGATGCTGCCATGCTCCCCCGCCTTGATGATAATGGACTGAACCTCTGAACCTGTAAGCCAGCCCCAATTAAATGTTGTCCTTATAAGACTTGCCTTGGTCATGGTGTCTGTTCACAGCAATAAAACCCTAACTAAGACACTGGGCTGCCCCAGTGGTTTGGGGAGCTGATTCCACCTTGGATCATAACTGAGGGATTGGACAGCCACATGTCTCCACCCGGTGGCCACTGCTAGAATCACACATGTCTTGCTCTAGCTGTCCAGCAGGGGCAGAGAATTTTGCATTTTCTGTGTCTTGCGACTGTGAAGGGGAAGAGCTTGAATTAAGAGGAAGGACAAAAACCCTTGCCTGGCACTCCACTCCCTTGCCCTCCCCTTGATGTGGAAAGAGAACCCGAAACTTCCTGATCGTGCGTTTCCTTTGCTGTGCTCTGTTATCTCATCCTGATTCTTGAAGTTTTCCATTGATTGCAGCCTGCCCAAGGGAAGGTCAGTCACTGTCCCTGTGGTGGGTATAGAAAAACAGGGGACAGAGTGATAGACAGTGAGGCAAGAAGATGCACAGATATTTTATTTTATTTTAATATAGGATCTCATGTACCCCAGGCTGGCCTCAAACTTTCCAGGTAGCAAAGGATGGCTTTGAACTCCTGATCCTCCTGCCTCCACCTTTCAAGTGCTGGGATTACAGGCGTGTGCCATCATACCCAGTTTTAACTGGTGCTGGGGATAGAAGCTAGGGCTTCCTACAGACTAAGGAAGAACTCTATTTTTTAAGGCTATCTAAGAATTAGGCGTGGGAACACAATGCCCAGAGGCCCCACATTGGTCCTTGTCACACGCAATGCCCAGTGTCCCAGCATTGGTCCTTGCTGTCACCCAGACTCTCTTCCAGACCTGGACTCACTCACGTGCAGTTTCCTTGCTGCCTGTCCAAGCTTCCTTTGGATTAGACCCTACAAATCTGGACCACGCAGCTCAGCAGAGCCCACAATGTACTTCTGAAACCCAAGAAACTGTCAAATCCAGAGTTCTCGACTGCCTGGGCAGGAAAGTGATGAATGGGAGTGGCAGAATCCATGGACACAGTTTAGTGGGGGCACCAAGAAGGATCATTGACCCCCCAAACATCCTATTTATAGGAGTGACTTCCCTCCCTCTTTCCTTCCATCCATCCCTTCCTTCTTCCCACCAATACATAGGTTTTAGTTTTAAATGGAGACAGAGTCTCAAAGGGACCTGGAGATCAGCTATGCTTGGATGTCAAAACTGTATGAAGAAATACCTTCAACTGCAGGGATAAAGCCAGCCAGGTGCTGGGTATGGTGGCACATGCTTGTAATCTCAGGACTTGGGATCAGGAGTTCAAACTTATTCTTGGCTGAGGAGCCAGTGAGCAGGGGGACAGGCCTCCTGCTGATGTAGAGGTGAGCAGGCACCATGGTGGCTTCCTGAAAGTAACTCTCGAATGTTGAACAGAGTCTCATAAATAGAAGAGACCAGTGAAAGATGAAAAGAAGAAAAGATGTGAAGTTTGTATGTCCATGGAGGAGGAGTGTGCATGACCCTCAGAAGACAGAAAGTGGGGAGTGCTGAGAACAACTGGAGAGGCGTGAACCTGCTTGGATTTTTGTTTGTAAATAATTTTGAAGGCGCTGGGAATGTATTTTTAATGTTGGGAACGATTGAGGAATAATCATTGTAGAAAAAAAAATGGAGAAGAGGCTAGAGACACAGCCAGTTACTAAGAGTATCCACATGGAGACTCACAACCACCTGTAACTCCAGTCCCAGGGGAGCTGACACCCTCTTCTGCCCTCTGTGGGTGCTGCACAGTGCGGCAACAGACATTCACACAAGCAAACAGTCAGACACATAAAATAAAGTAAAAGAAATAAGCTCCAGTGCCTGGAAATAATTAAAGAAAAGCTGAGCCACACCCCACTCTGCGAGACCTAAAACACCATTTTTATATCTTTGAAACTCTATGCTGCTGACTTAATTATAATTAGCTATAATTAGCAAAGACTCACCCCTGTGCATCCGCCCTCCTAACACTTTGGAAGTTGAGACAGGAGGATTGCTGCAGGTTTGAGGCCAGCCAGGACTAAAGAGTGAGGCCCTATCTCAATGAACAAACAATAAACAAACCTCTTAGTTAACGTGCCTTTTCTCCCATTCTCTATCATGCCCATCTTCCCCCATTCCCTCCTTTCTGTATTTAGCTTGTGTTTACCAACTACCTGCAAGACCCCCCCGCCAGTGCCATAGCCCTGGGGATGGGGAAGTGAGGACATAAACAAGTTTCCTGCTCCTGGGCTTCCCCTCCTTCCTCCCACTTCTTGTCCCCAACAATGAACTTCTGGTGGTGGCTGCCACAAAGAAGAGTGCTCACGTGCTTCTATAGAAATGAACTATAAAAAGCCTGGAGGGTACGAGTTGACTGGGGGGGGGGGGGTAAAAGTGCTTGCCTCTGTTTTGAGTTTAACCCCCAGAAGCCATGTTAAAAAGCTGGACGCAGGGGTGCAAGGCTGTAATGTTAACACTGCTCCTGTGAGGTGGGAGGTATAGACAGGAGGATGTCCTAGAAGCAGAAGCAGTGGGTAGAAATATGTCTTGGTTTCATGATAGGAAGAATGCACATGGCTGTCTGTGTATGCTCCAGCAAGCATGCTATTCTCCTGGATTCCAGTCACAGCTTCCTACTGTCTCTGGTTAGCCTGTCCCCTCTTTGTAGTCAGGAAACTGTCCTTCCATAAAGTCTTCAAGGTGAAGGTTTCGTATATTTTTTAGGTGGGTGGGGAACACTTTGTGTGGGACCCTCTCTCCCCATAGTTGCTCTGTGGGATTAACTATGAAACGGTATTCACTGCTCTTAGCTGTCCTGTGGTGTCTCTGTGTGTCAGAGTCGGAAGAAGGGCAGTGTTGATTTTCTGTTATCCTGGCAAGTCTATATGTTGGGAATTTTCCAGCACTAGTTATTGTAGGAAGCAGACAGTGGCTCACGACAGGGGCACATCACTAAAAGACACATTAGAGTGTCCTCTCTCCTACATAATTGAATCTATGACATGTGGCATCTTGCTGCATCTCTGATAACCCAGATAAGTGGCCCAGTGACTGATGGATAAGATTAATGTCCAAAGGGCTGGATAGATGGCTCAGTGGTTAAGAGCACTGGCTGTTCTTGCGGAGGACCTGGGTTTAATTCCCAGAACTTACATGGTGGTTCACGGCTATCTGTAACTCCAGGTTCAGGGGTCTGATACCCTATTCTGACCTACGTGGGCCCCAGGCACTTACATGGTACACATACATACGTGCAGGCAAAATATCCACATACACAAAATAAAGACATAAAGTTAAAAAGAGTAATATCCAAGGTGGAGGTCCAGCCAAACAGCTTTGTCAAGGGGTCACACTGGGTGCCACAGCTGTACGCAGGGACCTCTTGACAGGGACTTTAAGCTGTGACTGGTGGGATTTCTGTCACTTCCTTCTAACCCTGTGCCAGCAGCACTCAATCTTCCTTTGGCTGATGCTACCCGAGGATACCCTGAGATTAAGATGTATCCTCCCCAGAGTCAGAGAGGGGACCCGAGTTAACACCGGAGAAATGCCTGTTCCCTGATGTTTTAAGGGATAAATTGGCAGCCAAATAATACAATATTCCTTCCTTCCTTCCTTCCTTCCTTCCTTCCTTCCTTCCTTCCTTCCTTCCTTCCTTCCTTCCTTCCTTCCTTCTTTCCTTCCTTCTTTCCTTCCTTCTTTTGTTAGTTATTTAGTTATTTATTGATGGATTATTGATACATTGGCAGGAATATAGCTACTGGGTTTGTCACATGCATCTGGAACGCAGTGATCATCTAGGCTTCCTCTATGAAGAATCAGTCCCCTCACAGAACCTTTTGTTGAAGAGAGAAACATTACCTTGTCCTGGAGATTGAGCTGAGAGGCTGAGCTGAAAGGTCAAATTTCCAAGACTGCATCCTACAGAGAACTCACACTCACAAAAAAATGCCACCTGCACACTATCAGTTTTATGCAGGAGAGGGATGCTTTAGTGTGAACCCTGGGCTCTCATGATGGATCCCTGTTGAGACAGGATGAGAGAGTGAGGGGCTGTTGTGCCCACACAGACTAAGAGGCAATATGTGAGAGGTCCAAGAGCAGAGCAGAGTTCCAGCAAAGCTTGCTCAGGAGCCTCCTGCCCAACTGCCACACTCAGACAGTGACTTGGCAGAGGATTCTGCACCTGGTTGCGAGGTGCTCACACTCATCTTATCATTGGTTTGTTTAAAGGTGACCCTATGAGTCTGAACCAGGCCACAACAGTTCAAGGGAGATGTGGAAAGAGTGCCTCATGGAACGTTTTAGAAGAGATGGTTCATCTCTTCCTTGGAAGTCACTGGGGCTGAGTGTGATGACGGTGTGCAGTGTACTTCCTGGGAACTAGGAGGAGACAGTGTTAGCACGAAGGTAATGATGGCGACGGGCAGAGAACAGGAAGGAACTTGCATCAGCCCACCCACAAAGGCCCCAACTAGACTGGCTTCAAGTCCTGCATAGTCAACAGTGAGAACATAGAGGAAGTGGTGGCTGCCCTGAGTCAAATGTCCGAACCAGGAGGCTCTTCAAGGAGGGGAGCTTAATGTGGTAGATTCAAAATCGTCTACCTATGAGCAAAGTAGGAACATGAACAGATGAGAAACGGTTAAAATATAACTGGGGGGCTGGAGAGATGACTCAGCAATTAAGAGTGCTACCTGCTCTTGCAGAGGACCTGCAAGTTCCCAGCACGCACATGGCAGCTCAGAACCATCTGTAGTTCCAGTTCCAAGGACTAGGGTACCCACATTTTGCTTCTGTAACACCAGGCATGCATGAGGCATATCTCTCTCTCTCTCTCTATATATATATATATATATATATAGAGAGAGATCATCTAGGCTTCCTCTATGAAGAATCAGTTCCCTCACAGAACCTTTTGTTGTGCCCACACAGACTAAGAGTCAATATGTGAGAGGTCCAAGAGCAGAGCAGAGTTCCAGCAAAGCTTGCTCAGGAGCCTCCTGCCCAACTGCCACACCCAGACAGTGACTTGGCACTCTCTCTCTCTCTCTCTCTCTCTCTCTATATATATATATATATATATATATATATATATATATATATATATATATATATATATAGAGAGAGAGAGAGAGAGAGAGAAAACACTCAGAAACACAAAATAAAAAGTGAGTGTTAAACTATAGATGGTTTACCTTATTGCTGAAGACATCACACAATGCAATTATAGGTCACAGAAGAATAAAGCTGGAAGCTTCTCCTTAGAAGCTAGTAGTGCAGGAAAGTGCTATGTAGGCTAGCTATGGGGAGACTTACCCAGGGGGAAGATCAGTGGTCTTACCCAATGTAAGCTCTGAATATTACAATATCAACCTGTCAGGCAAGACGGACTCACTAATGTAAGAGCGGCATGGCTGTTTTGAGCGTAACTGGTGGGGTCTGGGAATCACCACCCAAACCACTCAGACACCAATCTTGGTCAAATAGGGATGGCTTCTTGAACATCACATCCCAACACTGATCCATCAGGGATGCAGCCCAGACTCGGGAGCTGAACTGCGTCCTTGATCTGAACTGCATCCTTAAGTTAAGATCCTACAGGGCTTTTAAGTCCCAAATCTACAACCATCTGTGCCAAGTGATTCCACCAATCAGGATTTAGGGATGGTGGTTTCCTTAGAAACATGCCTTTGTTGTACACTTATCCTGATTCCGTTGGTTGGGGTATTCAGTGGTGGCAGGGAACTTGCCTTGTCTAACATTCATGTCTTAACATACCAACCAGGATGTCAGTTACCAACATACATGTCTCTTTCTGCCAAGTAGGACAGAAAGAGTTCCCAGGGAGATAAACTTTACTCGACCCCTACTCAAAGTGGAAGTCTTATTCCATATAGATTCTTTTATTGGTGCAGAGGTCCCTCTTATGTTGGGGGTCCATCCCAGGGACAACTTATAAAAGCAAAGACCTTAAAAGCTCATACCCAGGTGCAGGAATTGCTGCCTGGTGGTTGGTTCATGTCCAAGCTTACTGTGGCTGACTATACAAAGCAGTTCTAAGTGACTTCTGTTGTGATTGGTTTCCAAGAACACCAAAGCGCAGAGCCTCCTGGTGAACAGCAGAAACAACATATGAGAAAGTTTTCTAGTAATGTTAGTAACAGCACAAAGTGGTAGACTAGACAGGCAACCATTACCTAAACCTAAACATTTCACCTAGGCCTTAACAGTAGCCAACCACTATCTGCTTGAATTTCAGGCCCACTACCTGGGAAAGAGTGACAGCCTAGTATTGTACCCTTGCTCAGAAGCACTCTGGTATTTTGCCAAACAGACACATAGTCAAACTGCTTTCTAAATCTTTGTGTTTGTATACAGGGACAAGTGCCGCCCTTGGCCTTGGTCGGAGAAGAAGAACCTCCTCCCGGGTCCAAGTGCTGAGAATGAGTGACCGTGGGTGCTCATCCATAAACACCACATCCGTGTCACCCCCTCCAAGGCCCAGGGAACACTGAAGAAGACTGGCTGCAGAGAGTGCAAGACTTGAAGGATGGGAGGATGGCTTAGTTAGGGTTGACTGTTGTGAACAGACACCATGACCAAGACAACTCTTATAAAACACAACCTTATTATCTTCATGTAGGGAAGCATGGCAGCATCCAGGCAGGCATGGTGCTGGAGGAGCTGGGAGTTCTACATCTTGCTTCAGAAGGCAAACAGGAGAAGACTGGCTTCCAGGCAGGTAGGTCAGGGTCTTAAAGCCCACACCCACATTAACACACCTACTTCAACAAGTCCATACACACTCCAACAAGGCTACAACCACTCCAATGAGGCCACACCTCCAAATAGTGCTACTCCCTGGGTCAAGCATATTCAAACCATGAAAGGAATACTGTGAAATACTGTCCTCTGGCATGATGTAGATGTTGCCATCATGATCACAGAGCAACTGTGGCCACCTGCACAAGACTCCTTCCTACCCCCCCCCCAAAAAAAAAAAAACAAACCCCATAAGACTTGAAAGTAGAAGTTGCAAGATTGAGATGAGAATGGGAGAAGGCAGTGGGATTGAACGTGATAGTACACTGTATACATGTATAAAATTGTCAAAAAGATTTTAAAATATAGCTAGAAAACAGGTTGGGATGTAGTTGGTAGAGTGCTATGTCTGGGTTGAATACCCCGCACCACATAAAACTGCACACGAAGAAACCACATCTGTTGTTCCAGCAGTTTTGAGGTGGAGGCAGGGATCATGAGTTCAAGGCCATCCTCAGCTACATAGTGAATTCAAGGCCAGCCTGAGATATGTGAGAGTCTGGCATAAACATACAACCAACCAACCCACAAAAAGAAAAGGAAAAATATTTATTCACGTAACAGAAACAATGTTGTTAGTTTGGGATGTGACAGTCTATTTTACACTCATGTGAATATGCTTTAATCTTCTCATAGAAAGTGAAGTCCTTACCCAACTCTCACAGCCAGCTTGTTTCAAGTCATGTTTGCCCTGCCATAAATTATCCACAACTTCATATATAGACAAAAGAGGAACACTCTTTTTACATTTCTTAATGATTTATTTTTATTTTATGTGCATTGGTATTTTGCCTGCATTTATGTCTGTGTAAGGATGTCAGACAGTTGTGAGCTTCCATGTAGATGCTGGGAATTGAACCTGGGTCCTCTGGGATGCTGGGAATTGAACCTGGGTCCTCTGGAAGAGGCCAATGATCTTAATCACAGTTACATCTTTCCAGCCTCTGAGCAACACTCCTTTAATTTTCTTTAAATTTTTATTGATTCTTTGTGAGTTGTGCATCATGCACTCCAGTCCCACTGATCTCCCCACCCCCTTGGATCCACCCTCCACCCTTATAACCTCCCCCCAAAGTAAAAAACACACAAACAAATAAACAAAACAAACAATACAGAGAAAATATTTCATCGTGGACGCTGTGGTGTGTCGCAGTGTGTCTCACAGTGTGTCTCACAGTGTGTCTGTCCCACACTGTATCCCTCTGTCCACCTTCTTTACTTTTAGATGTTCATTACGAGTCATTGGTCTGGTTGAGGTCTCTGGCTTCTGTGACACTATCAATATTGGATCCTCACTGGGACTTCTCCTGCTTACTCTGTTGTTGCCCTGTGTCATGGAGATCCTGCAGCTTTGGGTCAGCAGGACTGGCCATTTCCCATGCTCCAACAGTTCACAGATGATGTAGATTTTGGGGTGGGTTTACTCAGAGCCATGGATCTGGACCTGGGTGGTAGCTAACCTGAATAGCCTGACAGCTCTCCTTTATCTGAGCCACCAGGGCAAGTTCTCCAGGAATGCTCTGGCTAGGCTACCCAATGCTATCATTGGCAGAAGGCAGGGTCAGGTCTCTCACTCTCATGCCCTCTGAGCTGACTCACCCATACCCACACCGCCAGAGCCAGCTCCACTGTGTTGCCTAGTCAAGGTGCAGGGCCATTCTCCCAAGTGCTACAGCTGGCAATGGGATGGGCCAGTTCTCCTGCATCCGTACTTTTGAGCTGGCTCACTGGTGCCTTTGCCATCAGGACCAGCTCCACTGTGTTGCCCAGGCAAAGTGCAGGGCCCACTTTCCTGAGTGCTACAGGTGGTGAGGGGCAGGGCTAGCTTTTATGACCCTGGGGTCACTGAGCAACACTCTTCATAGAGTATAAAGAATAGTTACACGAAGCTATGCCAGTGCCTGGCAAATACAGAAGTGGATGCTCACAGTCATCTATTGGATGGAACACAGGGCCCCCAATGGAATGCAACCCTATAGAAGGAACAACAATATGAACTAACTGGTAACCCCAGAGCTCATGTCTCTAGCTGCATATGTAGCAGAAGATGACCTAGCCAGTCATTATTGGGAGGAGAGGCCCTTAGTCTTGCAAAGATTATATGCCCCAATATATAATCCCCCCGTATATAAAGGGAAGGCCAGGGCCAGGAAGCAGGAGTGGGTGGGTTGGGGAGCAGGGTGGGGTGGGGGGAGGGTATAGGGGACTTTCAGGATAGCATTTGAAATGTAAATGAAGAAAATACCTAATAAAAAATAAAATAAAAATAATTTTATTGCTTAAGACTCTTGAGCTTACGGTCTGGCTAGTTCCCAAAACTAAATGGTGCCATCTAATTATAAGGGGAAATTTCCTCTTATGTGATTTCTTCTGTCCTTTGCTTCAGGAAAAATAGGCTCCTTCTCTCTTTTGCCCAACAATAAAATGTATTGTGTAGCTAAAGTAGACTGCATTGCAACTGCAATGTGCAAAACTGAAAACACTCAATAAGTTTCCTCATCTTGGCTGTAAAAAAAAAAAAAGAATAGTTACAGAATGGGAGAGAATGTTTAAAAATAGTATATCTGAGGAGAGATTATATCTAGAATATATAGAAAAACAATCTGGCTAAAAAGCAGACAAAGCAAGTGGGAGAGACAGCTCCTCAGTTAACAACACCCACTGCTCTAGCAGAAGAACTAGGTTGAATTCCCAGCACACAAATTAGGTGACTCACCGCCATCTGTCACTCCAGTCCCAGGGGATCTGATGCCCTCTTATGACCCTCACAAGTACTACGTCAATGGCACAAAGCTACACGCAGATGCACATAATTAAAGAATACAAATTAAAGTAAAAAAAAATTGTTTTTAATGGACAAAGGACTTGAACGGTAAGGATGTAGCAAGATGCCCAACATCTCCAATTATCAGGGAAATAATATAAATTAAACCACCTGGAGAAGGGTTGTAATCACAAATAAGCAGACAGAAAACAGTAAATGCAGATGAAGAATGTGGGGAACTTGGAATGTTTACATCCTGTTGGTGGGAATATAAAACATTGTAGCCATTGCAGAAAAGGATACAGAGATCATTCCAAAAGATTACAATGAGGATTGTCATGTGACCCAGCAATACTCTTGGGTATACATGCTAATTACTTGTGTCACTGCTGTGACAAAACACCTGAGAAAAGAGACTGAAGGAAGGCAGGAAGGTTTGTGTTGGCTCATGGTTGGAAGGGCTACAGTCCATCATGTTGGGGACCCCATGGCAGCTGGAATGGATCTATTTGTAGCACCAGAGTCAAGAGCTGGCTAGCCACACTTTGTTCTTAGGAAGGAAAGAGAGACAGATAAATGGATGCTCAGTTTGCTTTATCTCTTTCCTCCCTTTTATTCAGTCTGAGATCCCAGGCTATGGGATGGTGAGTGTTCACAGTCAGGGTGGGTCATCCCTCCTCAGTTAAACTTTGGAAGCACCATCATAGAGAGGCTTGGAGGTGTGTCTCCTAGGTGATTCTGAACCCAGCAAAATCAACAATCAAGATTAACCATCACAATCACCAATACACTCATGTTCTCTGTAACATTATCCACAAAGGCCAAGAAAAGACAAAACGCCTGTGAGTAAATGAGCAGAGGAAGAAAGTGTGGTATATCCACACAGTGGGATGCCTTTCAGCATTTAACATAAAGGAATTCTGTCACCCACTGGAAGGTGGATGGTCCTTGGGGACGTGACTGATGCTAAGGCAAAGCAACCCCAGAATGGCAGACACCTCTTGATTCTACTCGGGTGCATTAGCAAAACTCCCAGAGGCAAAACGTTAGATGGTAGCCAGGGCCTGGTGAGGTGAGGTGAGGTAGTGTTGGGGGGTCGGGGTGGGGAAGGGAGGCATTGCTCAGTAGGCTTAGAGTCTGAGTCTTGCAAGATGAGGCTGTTCTGGAGATATGATGTCTTTGCAATGTGCACGTCAGCTGTGCTGTGCAATGGAAGCATCTCGCAAAAGGCAGAGTTCATGTTAAGTTTCTTCCCCACGCGCCAACTACAGTCAAAGATAACCCTGTGAGCAGGGGACCATTCTCGTGGTGTCTACCGTCCTGGCTGGTGCTGTTGGTAGTTACTCTATGAGCTACCCTTCGCCTGACTTCCTCTGCAGTGCAGCTGTATGCAGTGTGGGCCACGGGGAGGATCCAGGTGGGAAGACATAGCTCTCTCTGCCTCCTGAGCTCTCTGCTGCCCTCTCCTGGCTAACCTTTGCTTAAAGCCCACATGCCTCCAGTCTGTGTCGTCCGGAGATCTATTTAAGGCTGTGCAGCCTTCTGCCCCTGACCCCTGGAGCAAAACACTCCTGCTGGCTAAGTCATGGATTCCCAAGTTCTCTGCAATCCAGACCCTGGGCCTGTCAGGCAGGTTTTAGTCCTCTCCTTTCCTCAGAAGTGCACGCTAGGGGCGGGCTCAGTGTCCAGAAAATGGAGAATGAACGCTTGCTCTGCTTTCACAGAGTTTCCTATGACAGAGTTGTAGGATAGGTGACCGAGCCACCCCACTGGTCTCTTCTGCTTCTCTGTGCTTCTGTCCCAGGCTCTGCACAAGCTTTTCCAGCAGGGCACACACAGCTGTCTTTCTGCAGCTTGGGCTGTGTTTCATCGATTCTCACCCTGGGCTGACCATGGTGGGTAGATGGGGTAGGGCTGATGAAGATACAAAGAGAGAGCGAGGTGCTGGTCATGCAGCTGAGATGATACCTCAGGAAGATCCTGAGTTGTAGCTCCACGCTGTGCAGAGTGTAGCTCATGCCTGGACTAGCCTTCCAGGCACCAGCCTTGGTCACTGCCCACCGAGGATTTAAGGACATTTCTTCCCTGGTCGTGGTCTCCTCTGGAATGAGAGTCCAGAATGGGAAGGCTCTGCTTATTCATCAGTCTAAGGAGAAATGTCTTTAGCTAGAAGTTCAGAGTCCAAATCGCTACAGAGAGTGTGTCTCCACTGTTCCTCAGGGACCTTCTGAGTTGACCTCTTCAGCCAGAGGACAGCACCAACCAAGATGAGCAAGGCAGGCACCTTCAGAAATACCAGGAGCATGTAATAGGTCCTGTGACAAAGACACAGCTGTTAGGGTCTCATGCCCTTGAGCCCCATTATACCCTATCCTCCAAGACACGGAAGTCAAGAGCTAGCTCATCACACCCTACTTGGAAGATTCCCCCAGGGACCTTCTCCAAGGTCCACCCAACCATGAGGGCATCTCGGTGTCTCCAGGTGGCCTTGATAGGGCCTGTCCCCTTATTCTAATTTTATCTTCTGGGGCTCTCCTTTCCCATAATATCCCTCAACCCAGCAGAAACCTGAAGCTCTCTATATCTAGGTTGTGTTTGCTTACTCTGCCCTCAACACTGGCTCCAAGTTAGCAAATCATTGTCTCTGCCCTGTTCTCATGATGATATGGGGGTCCTTGTCTCTCCCTTGGCAGTCACAATGCTGCCAGGGCATTTTTGACCAATTGGCTGGGTAATGATGGACAGCTCTGCAGATTAGTTTCCTGGTGGGGCTGGAATGGGGACCACAATGGGTGGGAAGTGCCAGGGACAGAGGTGGCTTGGAACCTTGAGTCTGGACTATGACAATCACTAGCTCCTAGTGATAGCGCATGGGTAGGAGTCTTCAGGCTTGGCATCCCCATAGGAGGAACCTGTGTAGAGGAGTGCCATAGTTAGGGTTTTACTGCTGTGAAGAGACACCAGGACCAAGGCAACTCTTATAAGGACAACATTTAATTGGGTTCACAGGTTCAAAAGTTCAGTCCATTTATTATCATCGAGGCAGGAGCATGGCAGCATCCAGGCAGGAAGGGTGCAGGCAGAGCTGAGAGTTCTACATCTTCATCTGAAGGCTGCTAATGGAAGACTACTTCCATGAAGCTAGGAATAGGGTCTTAAAGCCCACGCCCACAGTGACACACCTACTCCAAGGCCACACCTCTAAATAGTGCCACCCCCTGGGCCAAGCATATACAAACCATCATAAGGGCAGAGAAAAGACCTCAGGACTCACCTTTTCTGCAAGTCAGAAGACACTATGTCTGTACTGCTGTCCACAGTGGGCCAGGGACGTTGGTTAGAAGTCGACGTGGTATCTTTACCCACTAGACATAAACAAAAATGGCCATAGGTTATGACACAGATTGGGGAATAGTTCATGCATGGCTCACAAAGGTATCCCAATCCAACCGGCCTTCATCAGGTGTCTTAGTCAGAGCTCCTATTACGATGAAGCACTATGACCCAAACAAGTTGGGAGGAGTTTATTTGGCTTACACTTCCATGTCCATCACTGAAGGAAGCCAGGACAGGAACTCAAACAGGGCAGGAACCTGGAGGCAGAAGCTGATGCCAAGGCCATGGAGGAGTGTTGCTTACTGGCTTGCTCAGCCTGCTTTCTTATAGAACCCAGGACTACCAGCCCAGGGATGACAATGTGCTGGGCCTTCGCCTATCAATCACTAATTAAGGAAATGCTCTACAGGTTTGTCTTCAGGCCAGTCTAGCGACATTTTTCTTAATTGAGGTTCCATCTGCAGTGGGTCTAACTTGTGTCAAGTTGACTTAAAACTGTCCAACACATCAGCAGATCTTTCTTCTCCTGGATTAGGAAGCCTTGTCTCTTTGATACAGTCCTTTGACTGCTATCGAGCTGTCTGACTGCCCATAACTCATCTCCTCCGTCATTGTTATTAATAGGAGATATGACAGGGAGATATTGACCGTAGTTTATTCTGGAGGAGTAGACACACCACAATCTCTTTCCTCTTGCTTTGATTAGAGGCAAGAATCTCTGTTCCTTGCCATTAGATAGTAACTGAGTAAGGCTCAAGGAGAGATGATCTCAGAAACAAGTGTTTAGTGACCAGGATGATAAATGGCAAAGGACTCCTGGAGGTCAGTGAGCAATAAGGGACAATGCTAGTTAAATCATGAAGGACTATGAGGAAGGAAATGTCACCATGAGGAAGCTCTGGGGTGTCTTGCAGTGGGCGGCTGGGTCATGGATTCCTGAGTTCATCTCTGGGTTATAGCCATCTTTTGAGCTACTTCTTGACCCAGTAAACCATCCACACAAAGGCTCTAGGTTTTAATCATGCTTGGCAGCTGAGAAGAACTCTGGATAATTCCAGTCCTAACAGTCCTCTGACCAGCCACGATCACCATACAAGCTGGTGTCCCCTATCCCCTTGGACACTCAAAGCTCCACATGAGGCACATTTTTTGGCCACTTCGTCTTTTGCCTCTATATCTTAATCAACCCCCTTTCTGCCCCCACAGATCTTCTCAGCTTCCCTTCAGTGGTAGTCCTGGGGAAGTCCTATTAGGGTCAACCTTTCTGAACTTCACTTCCCTCAGGAGGCAACTTCTGTGTCTCTCTCACTGGTTTCAGCCCTACCATCTCTGCTGCCCTCTCAGGAGTCAGTGTGGCTGCTGGACTGAAGAAGGTCTGCATATGGCTAGATGGGTGGAAGTGGGGTAGGCTTCTCCTCAGGCGCCAACAGAAGGTCCTGGAGTCCCTCACTGAGGCTGAGGCAGGGAGAAGCGGGAAGAATCAGGGGGGTCTCTGTTTCTGATTTAATAGCTTTCTCTTTGAAGCATCCACTAGAAACTTCTCAGTCTGATGGGCTGAGGACTTCTTCAGGCATCTGTGACCTACGTAAGCCTCCAGTGGAAGAATGGGAGTTTCCAGGGCTGTGTATCTCCAGGACAGCAGGGCTAGGTCATGGGTTCCAGAGGGAGATTTCTAAGCCCTAGTTCCACACCAACATCTGCCAGTCAGGACACATGTCGGTGGGAGTCCTTGGAGAAACCTCAGGGGCTGACGTTGGTAAAGGTGTTCCTTACGTCTGTTACTGCCTTGTTCCATCTGTCTTCCTTCCTTCCTTCCTTCCTTCCTTCCTTCCTTCCTTCCTTCCTTCCTTCCTTCCTTCCTTCCTCCCTCCCTCCCTCCCTCCCTCCCTCCCTCCCTCCCTTCCTTCCTTCCTTCCTTCCTCCCTTCTCTCCCTCCCTCCGTCCCTCCGTCCCTCCCTCCCTCCCTCCCTCTCTCCCTCCCTCCCTTCCTCCCTCCCTCCCGCTCTCCCTCCTGCCTGCACGATCTCGCCCCACTGCCTGCCTGCCTACCTGCCTTCTAGGCTTTCAATCCTTTCTTTATAGCCTTTTTAGCCCTGAGTGCCAGGGCCTTGTGGTACCCAAGGGAAAGTGCTTACCTGAGTAGACGTTCACTTTAACTCTGGTCCCACGGTCAGTTCCAAACTTTTCAATACCACACCAGTAAGTGTCCGTGTCATTTTGCCTGAGCATCTCCATGGTAACCTGGAATGAGTTATTTTTCTGATTGTCCCTGATGGACAGCCGGCCACTCTTCGTTTCTTTCTCTGACCCAGTGGATCGGATGAGGACCCTGCAAGTGCTCCAGCTTGCTCCCCGGCACCACCACTTCTTGTAGGTTTGCCATCTTGAGCTATAGCGACATCGCACAGTCACTGACCCCTGCTCTGGACCCCTCACCAATGCTGGGCCTTGGATGGAGAGGCAGCCTGAAAAACACAATGTCAGGGCATGGCTTCTACTCCTCTGAGTCAAGCCAGTGTCCAAAGAATTAGATAAGGGTCCCGGTATTCCAGCCAGCCTGACCCACTTGATGAATCCTCACATCTATTTCCATTAACCCCTTCATGACTGTGTCCTGGACTCTCCAGACTCTATCTTCCCAGGCCTCCTGCATCATGTGACACTTCTGATTTCCTTTCCTATTTTCCATGTCCTCTTGCCACAATTCTTTTCTGATGGTCTCCTTCTGTGACTACTCCACACTGTGACCTCTTCCTCCCTGCCATCCTCTTCAGATCTTAGAGTAATTAGTGGCATGCTGATAAATGTTTAACAACCTTCTATCTAGGTTAAAAAATGTTTTGTTTAGTAACATCCGCCAGTCTCTGGGATGTAAATGTCCCCACTGTGACCGACATCAGGGTATCAGTGAGCATGGAGCTGAGATGAGTAGCTGTGAGCTACTGTGAGCTGGTTCTACAGGCAGTTGGGGGAATCCAGGACCTGGGTCACTTTCTTCCTGGATGTGACAAAAGCCTGACAGGCAACTTAAGGAGGAAGCAGCTTTTTGTTTTTTAAATTTAAATTCAGATTCATGATGGATGGGAAGCATGCATCATGGCAGGGGTGGTGTGGGCAGTGTGGTGGTGGGCAGATGAGGTGGCCAGTCACATTGCGTCTGCCGTCAGGAAACAGAGATGAAGTCTCAGCCTGCTTTCTCATGAATATATTCAGTCCAGACTCCCACTCCATGGCATGGTGCCACCCACATTCAGGGTCATCTCTCCTCCTCACTTATGTCTGAGGAAATATCCTCACAGGTATACCCAGATGTGTGTCTCCTAAGCGTCTCTACATCCAGTCAGTGTGACCACAAGCATCCCACCCAGGACTCTCTCGCTAGCCTTCTTGCCTCCACAGAGGGAATGGCCCATGCCTGTGGTTCTAATTAATGCATCATACGAGGTTCCAAGTGACATTTGTAACCCAAATGTTCCCCTTGGGTCTAGGCCACTATTCCGAGTACCCACCACATATCACCACCTCTTCCACAGAGCCCACTCTGCTGCTTTCTCTCTCTAACAGGGGATGGAAAAACCAGAGCCAAAAATAGACTGGAGAATGTCTATGTGGAATGTGTATCCTGCTGGTCTGTGGGGTGACTCAGTAAAATTGGCTAAACACAGATACACTCTTTCCTTATAGTAACTTTTTGTTCTCAGTCACTTGGATGCAGACAAAGAGATAGAGGGCTGTGGTGGGGACCTTTCTTGACCATAGCTCAGCCTTGGGGTTTGGCCTCTGTGAATGGGGCAGGTTTGCACAGTATCACCGCCTCCCCACTCATGGGACTTTCTCCTTAGAGTTAATTTAGTTTTATTTGAGTTCTGTATCTATGGTTGATAGAATAACCCTTCCTCACAGACTGTTAACATTTTTCTTTTCTTTTCTTTTCTTTTCTTTTCTTTTCTTTTCTTTTCTTTTCTTTTCTTTTCTTTTCTTTTCTTTCTTCCTTCCTGTCTTTTTTCTTTTTTCCTTCCTTTCTTCCTTCCTCTTTCTTTCTTTCTTTCTTTCTTTCTTTCTTTCTTCCTTCCTTCCTTCCTTCCTTCCTTCCTTCCTTCCTTCCTCCCTCCCTCCCTCCCTCCCTCTATTTCTTTCTTTCTTTCTTTCTTTCTTTCTTTCTTTCTTTCTTTCTTTCTTTCTTTCTTCCTTACAAGGTCTATGTAGCTCTGAATAGCCTGGGACTCACTACATAGACCAGGCTGGCCTCCAGTTCACAGAAATCTTCCTGTCTCTGCCTACCAAGTACTGGCTACTGATGCCTAACACCCAACCTGGTACTATGTGGCCTCACACAGACAGAGGGAGGTGGGTGAGGTGGATACATGAGTAAAAGCACAAATTTGCAAACCTGAGTTCAATCCCCACAATGCACCTGTGTGGAAAGAGAAAACTGACCCCACAAAGCTGTCCTCTGACCTCCACACAAGCTCTGTAGCACACACTACACACCAAAGAAAATAGCAGAGAAGACCCTTTGATGTGCACATCCCTGTCTGTAGTTTTAAAAAGAGAAAGAATAAAGACGTTTGTAGGTGTGACTAGAGATATTGAGATACAATTGTCCTGGATTATTCTACACATCCTGATGTTGAAATTGGCTTAGGTTTGAAGGCAGGCATGCTGCTGCTGGCCTTGAAGAGGAGGCAAGGCCATGAGCCAACAGACATATCAGCGCTTTTGGATGAATCCAGGAAATGGATTGTTCTCCAGACTCCAGAAGGGACTCAGCCTTGGCCAGTGAGACTATTCTGGACTCTTGATCTTGGAACAGTAAGATAAAGTTGTGTTGTTCTGGGGCACTGAGCTTTTGGTCGCTTGTTATGGCAGCCACCGGAGATCCAACCTTAAAAGCACTAAGCACACTCCATCAGGAGCCTAGTTGGAGATTTAACATCTATACTGGCCTCTCCTCACCTCCCCTTGGCAAGTGCTAGGTGATCAGTTCAGCCAGCCCCACCTTGGAGATGCCAATCCAAACCATCTTCTCTACACCTCTGCTGCCACAGTGCAAGCGACATCACGACTGAGCAGAGAGAGTGTGGGCTTTGCTGGCAGATGGACACATCTACCATGGCATTGTTGAGAAACCCTGGGTAAGTTACTTAACTTCTCTGAGCCTCACTTCCCTCTTTGCACAGCTGCCACGCTATAATCACATACTGGCTATTAAAAACACATGTAAGCCACTAATGCTGGGCATTGGGGGCTATTTGGCT
This sequence comes from Mus caroli, assembly GCF_978045245.1. Taxonomy (NCBI): domain Eukaryota; kingdom Metazoa; phylum Chordata; class Mammalia; order Rodentia; family Muridae; genus Mus; species Mus caroli. Next base: position 7,206,534 of record NW_028227268.1, on the reverse strand, counting down.
AGACATGACCTCCATCTGGTACTTGGATCATGGCAGGAACATTCAGGAAAGCCCAGTGCATTCAGATAGCTGCTGGGACCGTACTGAGCCTGTCTCTTCAGCAGCACCAGAATGTCAGCTACTCCCCTGCCCAGAGTGACTTTAAAAACTTCATTTCTGGCATGCATGTCTTACTGCAAACTGGTTTTAGTTTCTCATTAGAGTCAGACCTTGTTTGCTCCTCTGTGGCCACCTGTGCTTTCTTTTCCCCTAACCCCAGTGTGTCCTCTTAAGGCTGTGGACTTAGTCCTTCCTGGACAGCCCTCATCCCAGCCACCCTCCCCAACCCCTCCAGGCCAGGTTTCTACCTGGTGCTTTATCCCCTTCTTGGAGCTGCCTCCCTCCTCCTGTTGGCCCCCTGGCCTCTTATCTGGAGCCTGAGCAATTGATTTCAGGTGCCTATCTCTTTCCCTAACCCTAGATACGTTTCTCACTCTCAAAGCACAGAGGTTCTGTGCTTATTTTCCCTCCATCCCCAGCCCCAAGGTCTTGCTCAGTTTCTAGTTCATGGTGGGCACCACTAAAGTTGTTGGTTATTCTGTAAAGAATCTATGCTCTGTGCTCATGCACACACACACTTATTCCAGTCCTAGGATTAATACAGACAGTGGAACATGGGGCATTAGCCTTAGTATGGATGTAACAGTAAACACCTGGAAAATTCAAAGACCATTAATAGGGAATTAGACTGGGAAGTTCTGATAGAGCAATAGCATAAAAAGTAAAGAGCAATGTCTAAACAATGACAGGAAAGATGTCCAAAGCACGTTAGTATTAGATTATTTTAAAAATTTACCTAATGAAGTGGGTATAGTGGCATATGCCTCTAATTCCAGAATTAGGAAGGCAGAGGCAGGAGGATCTCTAGGAGTTTGAAGCCAGCCTGGTCTACATTGTGAGCTCCAGGCTAGTCAGGGCTATACAATAAGACCCTATCTCAAAAAAAGGAGGGTGGGTGTCTAGAGAGATAGGTTAAGAGTACTGGCTGCTTTCTGGGTGGTGGTGCACACCTTTAATCCCAGCACTTGGGAGGCAGAGGCAGGCAGATTTCTGAGTTTGAGGCCAGCCTGGTCTACAGAGTGAGTTCCAGGACAGCCATGACTACACAGAAAAACCCTGTCTCGAAAACAGAAACAAAAATAAAAACAAAAACAAACAATCCCCCCAAAACAAAACAAACAAACAAACAAAAAGGGTACTGGCTGTTCTAGTAGAGCACCCAGGCTCAATTCCCAGCTCTAACATGGTATTTGCAACCATCCATAACTCCAGTTCCAGGGGATCCAATAACCTTTTTCTAGATTCTATAGGTACCAAGCACACACATGGTATGTACACTTACATACATACAGGTAGAACACCCATACATATATAATAAACCAAAAGAATAAAATCCTTTTTGTGAATGGTCTCAGCTTATGGCTTCTTAAGAGTGTGAATACTCCTTTCTGCTGGCTGCTTGCTGTCGAAATGGGCAAGTTCACAAAACCGGGGAAAGTGGTGCCGGTCCTGGCTAGATGTTACTCAGGATGCAAAGCTGTCATCATGAGGAACATTGATGATGGACACACATCAGATGGTACTTATAGACATGCCCTGGTGACTAGAATTGACCACTAAAAGTGACAGCTGCCATGGGCAAAAAGAAGATCGCCAAGAGAACCAAGATCAAGTCCTTTGTGAAAGTTTACAGCTACAATCAGCCCATACCCACGAGGGACTCTGTGAATATCCTCTCAGATGAAACTTGTCAACAAGGGTGCCTTCAGAGGCTCAGCTGTGAAACACAAGGCCTGGGGAGGCCAAGGTCAAATTTGAGGACCAATAAAAGACAGGGAAGAACAAATGTTTTTTCCAAAAGCTTCACTTTTAGGTGTGTTTTTGTTTCCATTGTTAAAAAACTAAAAAAAACAAAACAGACCCCCCCAAACCAAAAAACCCATCCCCACCAAACCCCACAAAACAACAAACAAACAAAACTTCCCAAAACTAACCAACCAAACAATCAAAGAGTGTGAATGTGAGCAGGTGATCCTGGAGGTACAGACAGAGTGTGTAGATGTACGGACTGTGTGTAGATGTGCAGCCTTTGAGTATACTAGTGAGCATTGCTCTGCATGTGTGCAAGACATGGCAGAGCTCACTCCTGGCCTGCTTGGTGTCTAGGAAAGCCCGGCGTTGAGGTTTAGAGTGCAGGCAGCTAACTGGGGGCCTGGATCTCAGACGCAAGCCCAGTGGTACAGGCACCCGCAATTGTCCCTCGTTTTACCATTTTGCAGTTGCAAACTCACATTTAGCTAGTGTCCCTTCAGTGACCTGTCCACACCCTTTGCATGGGTGTGGCAGCTGCTCTAAGCCTGTAAGTCCTCTCCCCAAGCCATGCCCTCTCCCCGGAGTGTATGTTCTGCTTGCTGCAAGGGCTGTAAAGATCTGCTTCCTTCTGAGGTATGGAAGGAGTGGGCTCAGGAGGGCTTTCTGTAGCTCCCTCAGTGGTACCAGCTCCTTCCCCTGAGCTCTTCTTTCTTGTGCTTCTTCCTGCATGTCTCACCTACAAGAGCATCTGGAATCTCCTTTAATGGTCACCTCCATTTCTCCTTTCCCTTCACGTCCCCAGGTCCTGACCCATGCCTGGCACAGTGTAGAGCCCAGGGTCCTTTTGCTGAATGAAGCTACAGAGCCACCCCACATTTCCCTGAAGGTGGCAGCTCTCCTTAAACCTGGGACAGAGCCCTCTATTGCCACTCTACACCTGCAGTCCCAAGCCCCCCAGGCCCTAGCTGAACATACCTGGAAAACTGAGAAGAAACAGAGCTGGGGACAGCCACATGGTCCTGCCTTCCCACTTTGCTGCACCCCTTGATGAACAGCCAGCAGCAAATCCAAATCTTAGCGGGATACCCAAAGCCCTGGAGATCTCAGCTGACTCGCTCTGTTTGTCCAGGTTGCCTCTGAGTGTCTTACTCATAAGCTTCCTTTTATAGTGTGGGTGTTTCCTGCTGTCAGTTACTCAGCACAAGAGGCATCAGTTAATGCCAGAGCTGGGTCACTCAGTAGGAACGAGGAGGCCAGGGAACTGTGCAGGGCAAGCAGAGGCAAAGGAGGGAAGTCCATAGACCAGTGGTGGGGAAGTCTGGACAATCTGGTCTTGGGTTAAGGGGTAGAGCACTCTGGATATTAGATCCAGAAAGGTTCTATGCTATAATGATGGACCCAGCAGCTGAGAGTCTCAGCTCAAGTGTTAGTGGGCTGTGCTCAGCACACCTGGCATTGGACATTTAATTCCCAGTAGATGATGTTCCTTGGGTAACTTTAGGAGATATGGCACTGCTGGAAGAAGTATGTCACATTGAGGTTTCAAAGCCTCCTGGCATTCCCAGTCCCCTCTCTCTGCACCCTACTTGCGCTCTCACCTGTTCTGTGTCTGCTGCCTGCCTGCTGTCAGGATTCCCTACCATGATCGAATCTAATCCCTTGGAAACAGAAGCCCAAATCAATCATCTCTTCTATAAATTGCCTTGATATGGCAGTTTTGTTCATTTTTCCAAAAATATTTTTATTGATGATTTGGGAATTTCACATCATAAACCCTGACCAAGCTTACTTCCCAGTCTTCTCAAGTCTGCCCCTCACTCTTGTGACCTTTCCTGCAAAATGAAGGAAGAGGAGGGGGATAAAGAGGAGGAGGAGAAGAAAGAAGAAGAAGAGGAAGCAGAGGAGAAAGAAGAAGGAGGAGGAGGAGGAGGAGGAGAAGGAGGAGGAGGAGGAGGAGGAGGGGGAGGAGGGGGAGGAGGAGAGGAAGAGACAGACAGAAAGTAAGTAAGAAAACAGCTTACACTCATTGGAACATGGTCACACTCCCAGTGGCCATCCCCTTAAAGAAAATGGAGTCCTTCCCTGTTTGTACCCCAGCTGAAGCCATCAATTGTGAGAACTACATTTCCACATCCTCATCACAGTTTTTAAGACTTCTTTTCAATGCCATTCTGTCTAGGCTGTTACTTTTTTGAGGGGTGTGGTAGAGGTAGGAGTTGTCACAGAATCTTTCTACATCACACTTTCTCAATTATGAGTCTTCAGCCATTGATACCACTGAAAGAGTAGCTTTCTTGCCCTTCACAGTCAATGGAAGCAGGGATCATGGACTTCCACATGGCTTCTGGCAATGGCATGGACCACAGGCATCCACACAGTCTCCAGTGGCAGTACAGACCACAGACATCAACATAACCCTCTGCCACAGCATTGGGTATGGACACCATCATAGCCCTGCCAGCAGCACAGGCCAAGGGCATCAACGTGGCCACAGGTATCAGCATGGCCCACCAATATCAACATGTCCTCAGGTAACAGCACAGACCATGGACCACAGACATCAACACAACCACCAGCTATAGCAGGACCATGGATCTAGACCTGGCCCTCAGCAGTGGCAGACCCATGGATACTGTTGGGTTTCAGACCTGGGACATAGTCAGCTGAGGCGCATAGTTAATATACCAGAGTGGACCTGGCCCCCAAGTTCTCCTAGCATCCCTCAATCTCTGCCTGTTACAGGGCATGGGTGGCATGCCCCACCTTCTCTGTGAGCTTTTCATCCCAGGGGCTGGACTTCCTCTCCCCAGGAACTCTTCCCTATACAATCCAGACATTTTGGTCTCCCTCCTCTCCCTCTCTCTTCATTTCCTCTCTCCCTGTGTGCACACGCTCTTTCTCTCTACCCCCCCCCCCCCCGTCCCTCTGTCTCCCTTCCCATGGTGACTTTCTTGGGACCAGTGAACCTGCCTGAGAGCTGCACCCAACAAGCCTGCCTTTATTCTTTGATTTGGCTCATTTCATCGGTGGAGAATAACATCATCTGGTGCAGAGAAGTTGAGCTCCAGCCCCACCTGAAAATGGGGGACTGAGATTCTTCCCCTCATCTTTCTCTTCATCTGATGAGATCAATTCTGGACTCTGTGAGCAACCACCTTCCAGCAGCCTTGGAGCACTGGGTTCTCCTTCCAGGTCTCCAGACCCCCGGGATCCCCTGCCAAGGGCAAGCCAGAACAGAGTCTTTGGATTCAAAGATGTTTGACCTGAGGCTTCCTCATCCTGCCACACACACACACACACACACACACACACACACACACACACACACTTATGACCCCAGACTTATGTTCAGAGCACTGCATAGTTGAGCCTTTGGGTTCCAGGGAAGGCAGGGAAAATGGACACCTTTGTGGCTAAACCTCGACTGCCAGACACACCACCAGGCTTTATCTAAATTGGGTTTGTCTCAGACCTTGAACAGACTTCAGCCTAAACTCCACACATCCAGGCCTTTTTTTTTTTTTTTTTTTTTTAAGAAATCAGTCTTTTGTACCCCCTTCAAGAGTGGCTGGGTATATATGTCTTCAGATGCCGCCTATCCCCACCCCCATCACGTCCATGCAGTGGTAGCAGCAATGGTGGCAGTGACAGAACAGCCTTGGTCCTTTAAATCGCCTGTCACACCCACTTAACTACATCAGAGCCAGCAGGGTGGGGGACAATATATAAAACACATGGCTGGTCACCATCTTCACTATGGGATAAGTAAAGCGGACTCATAACTTCACCACCATCTTGATTAAGGGCAGCCATGTGACTGGCAGCCATCTTTGTTTTGGGAACGTCATCATCATCATCATCATCACCATCTTTTGTTTGTTTGTTTGTTTTTGTTTTTTGAGACAGGGCTTCTCTGTATAGCCCTGGCTGTTCTGGATCTCACTGTGTAGACCAGGCTGGCCTTGAACTCAGAAATCCACCTGCCTCTGCCTCCTGAGTGCTGGGATTAAGGGTATGCGCCATCACACCTGGCCATCACCACCATCTTAACTAAGGGCTGCCAAAAGCACTCAGTGCCTTGCTGACAGCCATATCTAACTTCTCTGTTTAAGCTTTAGCTCTTTGGATAAACTAAACCAACAGAAAACTACAATGGCCTATAATGGTGAAATATTTGTAGTATCAGCAAAATTGCCAGTCTCTCTATGAACCGCATCTATGATTAACATTTTTGTTTTAATTAATAGAGGGGTGGCCTTATCTAACCTCTTGTATATGTCTTCAAGGTTAAGCCCAGGACGAATAGCTAGAAACAAGCCAAGTTTGTCTATTCAGCTATATTTTACAAAGATAGATGGTACTTGGGACTTCAGAGACCTGCTGAATATGGAATTTGATATGCTTTAACTTACCTTGACAGATAGAGATTTCCAAATCCTAATAGTGACTCTCCCAAGGTCTCCACAGAAGATAAATGGGGCACCAGTGACTCCACCTGTATTGTGGTAATGCTAACCACTGGGCATAACTGCCCCCAATGCCTCACCGAGTGCCAGAACTCTGCCCAAATTGTGGACAGGCAAGACACTGGAAAACTGAATGCCTTACTTTGCCTAGACAAAGATAGGACAACCTCCCCAAGTTCCTGGTTCACAGAAAAGTCTATTTAGACCTGGCAACTGAAAACTGATGCTTGCCTGGGGCCTGTGTCCTCAACTAAGTCACCAACACAAGAGCCTAATAGGGTGGTCATCTGGGTAATGGGTAAGTACCTGTCACTCTCATTGATACATAGGTCATTTAGATTATCCTTCTCATGTCTCTGATGGGTTTGAAGATGAGACTAATTGAAGAATCAACTTTTTACCATTTTCTTTCTTTCTTTTTTTTTTTAAAGATTTATTTATTTGTTTATAATATGTAAGTACACTGAAGCTGTCTTCAGACACCCCAGAAGAAGGAATCAGATCTCGTTACGAATGGTTGTGAGCCACCATGTGGTTTCTGGGATTTAAACTCAGGACCTTTGGAAGAGTGTCCCGCGCTATTGTCTCGCCAGCAAGAATGCACACGGAACACCAGGATCCTTCTGCAGCAAAGCGTTTATTGCATCTTGAAGAGGAAGATGCAGAGCCCCAAAAGGGGGCTGCTTAAAAACATCCTAGCACGGCGCGTCCAAGCCTGGATGGTCGCTTACCCATGATCTCATTGGCATGCCCCGGGGTGGGCAAAGACTTGGTGCGAACACACTCTTGCACATGCGCACATAGCTTATTTCCTAAAAAGAGGTCGAGATGGCACAGCAGAAGCCAGCGCCATCTTGTGATGGCAAATGTTATTGTGGTTCTCCACATCTCCCCCTTTTAGTTTTACTAAAACGAGGCTGGTCTAGGCCTGTGCAATTATGTCCATCTGCTGTGGCTCCTGCTTTAGGTCGTTCCTCTAATGATAGGCCTTACCCGTCGTAGGGTAACCCTATCACCACCGGGCCCCGTGTCTTAGGTTGGTCTGTGCATGAGGAAAGTTGCCCGTCTCTGGATACCGCAGTACTGTGTGACAGTAACTGCTAAATGACCTAGGGTGAACTCTACAAAAGAGGCCAGCCAAAAATGAATTAGTGGGGGAATCATGATCACCCTATCGCGTGCAATGAGGAAACCTCAGCGATGTGCAAGGGCTGATCAAGGATCGTTGAGTCTCTCTCATCCCAGTGCAATGGATCCACAAATCCGTGGAGTGCAAGAGCAGAGAACTCAGATGCCGACTAATTCTTGAGCATAGATAACCAAATTTCAGGGGAGGCCCCTTGTTCAATGGCCACAAGTGCTTGAGTGATAACGACCTTGTCACGTTTCTGTTGAGATCTGAGCTTGCAGACCAACCATAGCATGAACACTAATCCACAGCACAGGGCTGCACCAAACAGACCCACCCTCGCCCATTCTTTGAAGTGAGAAAAAGCTGAAGAAATCCAGGAAAAGAGTCCCTCCATCAGCGACAGGTCCACTCGTGTTGAGTTGATAGCCAACACTGCTGCCCTCAAAGACTCGAGAGTCTCATCAAATCCTTCTGACCAGTTTCCTGCAAGATACAATGACAATTGCCTAGACAAATTAGCTGCTCGGGTAAAATTTTCATACTGTACGCTGGTAATGCAGAGTGCCCCCAGCTTTTTTTCACATCCCAGTTGGGCAAGTTGAAAAAGAATATCCAATCTTTCCTCTACCAGATCGAGGCGTTGGTTAACAACCATTAATCTGCCCTTCAACTGGGCACTAGCAGAAGTGTGAAGATTAACAACATCTGCCATCATGGTTGATAATTGATTTAGGGCTATGTCTGTTTGGACTGTGTTTGCCATGGCAATCCCAGCAGCTGTTGCTGCAATTGCACTAATGGAGATCGCCACCACAATGGCTGCAGTTATACCGAAGTCTCTCTTCCGCCTGAACAAGGACAGGGTAGAGGGGGTCTCCACGGGGACAGGAACCCACCTCGGGACTCTGGCAACCATGGCACGACTAGCCCATCTTGAATTCCAGCACTGTGACATCCAACAGGAATTATTGGAACAATCTTTAAATGAATCATTTGAAAGAATAAGCAAAAAGGGGGGATAAACACAGACTGGAGTTTAATAATTCCGATTTACAATGGTTCTATTGAATCCAACAAATATTTCAGTGGTATTTATGAATGATTGGCTGGACCCATCCTGTTTTAGCATGGTGCCAGTGGTGATACCAGTAAAAGATGCCTTTCTGGCCGTACCACCCTGGATAAAGGCCAAGGTGTTAAGATCTGTACAACTACCATTAATTCCACAAAGTAACCACTTACGGAAAGGATTCGTTCTACGGTCCTGTAGGAAGAGTCCCTGCTTCATAGCCAGTTCTTCCCCTGGATCTAGCATCATATTGGGGGAAAAGGAGAAGGTTCTATCCTGATCTGCCCAGCGAGTAATGGAGGATTGACAATCAGACCAGGGCGGGATAATTTCCTCATCATCCTCCCCACCGCAATGGGGGAATATTCTAGGTTGACGAGGATGCTCCCTGTCTGTAAAATTAGGTGAAAGGAAGGTACCATTAATCCAGATTGCTTCTTGCAAAAAAGTGTAATTATAATTTGTCCTATTTCCCCCTACACTCTCCTGTTGAATCTTCACCCAGCCTACACGTTTTCCATTAAACCACCCCAAGGCTCGGCTCATGAGCTGAATGCAGTCTCCTTTCTGGTCAAATTGAAAGCAAAGGGAACCCTGTTCAGGTAGAGAACGATTCTCTCCAAACGGTGCCCAGGTAGGATCATATGGTAGGTATGGCAGATCCAAACTTTTATTGGTTGTAAAAAATTTGGGGAAAACAACTGCATCATGACAGACAGGCATGGGCTTTGGGAAGGCAGACAAAATTGCCCATCTGTACTCTCCCAATATACTAGGAACCCAAATCCAAAGAGGCAGCACAAGGGCTAAAGGTAGTTTCCAAGGGATCCATCCGGGAGTCATTTTCAGGTGCCAGAATCCTTTGTGTCAGTCGTTCTGGTAGCCAGAATGGGTTGTCTTTCTCTTGCGGGAAAACACAAACAGCTCCCCTGGATCTTATTAAAATAGGATCCGGGCCTTTCCAGAGACCAGTCAAAACGTCTTTCTATTTTACCATCTCATTTGGCCTATCAGGCTCTGAACAGTGACGTTCGGCCGCAGTATGGCCTTGGGCATCAAGATTTAAAAAATTAAGGGTGAAGAGTGCCATGGAAACAGCTACTCTTGGTACTGAGGGTAGAGCCTCCTCGAATCCCCCTTTTGTTTAATTAAATAAGATTTGAGAGTGTGATGGGCACGTTCTACAATGCCCTGCCCTTGAGGATTATACGGGAGACCAGTCAGATGAGTCACATCCATCTGGCGGCAGAACTATTGAAATTTTTGAGAAGTATAAACTGGTCCATTGTCTGTCTTGAGGAGTTTGGGTTTACCCCAAGCACTCCACACCTCGAGGCAATGTTGAATTACATGCGAGGCCTTTTCTCCTGTTAGAGGTGTAGCAAACATGATGCCAGAGCATGTATCAATAGAAACATGTAGATACTGAAGTCTTCCAAAGGAAGGGATATGAGTAACATCCATTTGCCAGACCTGCAGCGGTCGGATTTCCTGTGGGTTAACTCCCACATGGGGTACAGGCAAAAATTGGCAACAATTTTGGCATTGAGTAACTATCTCACTAGCTTCTTTTCTAGTCAGAGCAAATTGGCGGCGTAAAGTTTCAGCCGTCACATGAAAGCGCTTATGAAATTCTTTTGCAGCTTCTGCCTGGGAAGACAGAGCAACAGTCATAACCTTAGTGGCTTTGTCCGCCAAATCATTTCCCAGAGACATAGGGCCAGGGAGGCCCGAATGTGCCCTGACATGAGTAATATAAACAGGGAACCGTCTATTTAATAAGGCAAATTGTATTTGTTGAAAAATGTTGGCAACTCCATTGGAGGATTTTATTATCCCAGCTGTCTCAAGGAGATTAACTGCATTAACTACATAAGAAGAATCAGACACAATATTAAGCGGCCCTGGGAAGGCCTCAAGAACCTCCAGTAAAACTAAATATTCCACAACTTGAGGTGAGGTTTCATTATATTGCTTAGATACTAACTTACCATTAGCCACATAAGCACCTATACCAGTTTTTGATCCATCAGTATACACCACAATCCCATCTATGAGTGGATCCTTAGCTGTTACTTGTGGAAACACTATAGCCTGACTCAGGGCAAACTGTAAGATTGGATGCTTTGGATAATGATTGTCAATCTGTCCTGAAAAGGAGGTGACTAAAATTGCCCAATCATTAGAAGTAGCTGCCAAGGTCTGAACTTGTGCAGCAGTATAAGGCACAATCAAGAAATTAGGGTTTTGTCCAAAATGAGTAATAGCTGCTTTTATTCCTTGAAGCGCAAGCTGTGCAACTGCATTAGGATACCAATCTATTATTTTGGCAGAGGATGCATTTGGATGTACCCATAATAAAGGTCCATTTTGCCACAAAACTGCTGTTGGTAATTGGGCTGTCTTAAAGACACATAAATCAAAAGGCTGTGACTCATCAATGCGTTGTAACTGAGCCTTTTGCAAAGCATTTTCTACTGCCTGTAAAGCTCAATTGGCAGCAGGAGTAAGGGCCCTAGGGGAGGAGATATGAGAGTCCCCTTCCAATATATCAAATAAAGGTTTTAACTCTGCAGATGAAAATTTCAAAAATGGTCTTAGCCAATTTATATCCCCTAACAGCTTTTGAAAATCATTTAGGGTATGTAAATGATCTCTGCAAATCTCTAATTTCTGAGGAACTATTTTTTCAGGATAAATGATTGATCCCAAAAATAAGCCAATTTCTGCAATCTGAACCTTTTCTGCAGCAACTTGTAATCCCCACTGCCCCAATGTTTTAATTAAAATTGGATATGAAATCTGTAGTATTGTTAAATCTTTATGGCACATGAGGACATCGTCAACTTGAGATAAGGTAAAGTTAGCACTGACTCCATAATTATGTACAGACTCGGCAAGTTCCTTTATCTGAATGTACTCCACGGGCACATGTACGCGTCCCCCTTCAGCACCCTCAAAGACCGGAAATGCCTGATGTAGTTTTTTCTGTTCCTTTCTAGAGAGGAAAGAATCAGAATAGAAATTCTCCACATAAGGTGGAGGAGCACTAGGACCAGAAAGCCGAGAGGTGGCCTGCCCTGTGCCCCCAGTAACTTTTAGTTTTTTCTCATATCTCTTCACTCGCCTTTCATCTGAATGGTATCTTTCTTCCTCATAGCGGGCTGCTTCTTCCTCTAAATCCTCCTCCTCTGAGGGACTGAGTCCAGTATCTGAATCTGAGCTATCAAGTCCCAGAGCCTCAAGTTCTTTTACTGGGTAAAGGCTCTTTCCTTTTGGTGGTTTCTCCTTTTATTTCATTTTCTCTCCCAGGGCGTCTTTTCCCCTATCTCTTGCTTCCTCGGATCCAAGGTCCGAGGAAGGGCCTTTTTTCTTAGGTGTACCCTTTTTCTTCATAGCTCCTACTCTCTCACCCCGCTCTGTTTCTGACATGCTGTCCTGAACCTCCTCCAACACTCCCTGTCCTGCCTTCACTGATGGGCGGCATCTCTCATCCTCTAGGCATGATTTTATGAGTTTCCAAAGCAGCATAGTCCCTGCCTTCAATTTCCCATGCTGTTGTTCTCTGACCAAATCCCCTCTTAACTTTTCCCATGAAGCAAGTGTCAGGGATCTGGAGCACGCGTACCATGGCGCTATGCGATCCACCTCCCTAACAAAGCAATCTAGAGTTTTTGCCGATACTTTCAAGTCGCATTGTTTTAAGAGAGACTGTAGCGCTGTGACTATTGATTGTGAAGCCCCCATACTGCTCCTTTATCTACAGGAGGAACTTATGTATCAGGAAAGCACCGTGGCTTATCTACATTCGTCTGACTGTGCCTGGCGGCGGTCGATAATTAACAATGCCACCGTTGAAAACAATATGAAATCAAAAGGAAAAGGATGAGCACCACAAGAACGATCACAAAGGCTTCAATTGCTCCCTCTAGTGGAAGAGAAAGGTCAAGACTGAACATGCCTCTCAGAGCTTACCTCGTCCTGCAGTTCTGAATCCTCTCTGCGAGTGGAGGGTCCCCTCAGCGCTGGCAATGGTGAGGCGTTCCTGGGTTTTTGGCGCCAAATGTCCCGCGCTATTGTCTTACCAGCAAGAACGCACACGGAACACCAGGATCCTTCTGCAGCAAAGCGTTTACTGCATCTTGAAGAGGAAGATGCAGAGCCCCAAAAGGGGGCTGCTTAAAAACACCCTAGCACGGCGCGTCCACACCTGGTTGGTCGCTTACCCATGATCTCATTGTCACGCCTCGGGGTGGGCAAAGACTTGGCGCAAACACACTCTTGCACATGCGCACACAGCTTATTTCCTGAAAAGAGGTCGAGCTGGCACAACGGAAGCCAGCACCATCTTGTGATGGCGAATGTTATTGTGGCTCTCCACAGAAGAGCAGTCAGAGCTCTTAAGCACTGAGGCATCTCACCAGCCCGCCATTTTCTTTATCTAAAGGAACTCACTTACTTTACAGTGATTGCTCCCTGTAATCAACCCCCTGTGTCCTCTGGTGAATAATTGGATGGGAAGGAGTGTGAAGTTTATGAAAAATCTGAGGGTATAGAAGCTTACGTGTGGGGGGTCTAAGAAAGTGTTTGGGTACTTAAAAAACGTAAATAGTGATAAGAAAATGATTAAACGTATATAAAAGGAACAAAAGGTGCTTCAGCTTTCTTCTCCCTGTCATCATCACCGGCCCCCAAAGGCACTGCCTTTGCGCCTGTGCCTGCTGTGTGCTGTCTGAAACATGGCAGCAAAGAATCCAGACTTGTCTTTCTCTGCTCAGTTTGCAATCTTTCTCGACAATATCGCCATCCCACTTTTAAAAGGCATCTTCCCATAAGACTTGCCTTTTTTTTCTTAGTCACTCCAGAGCTATTTTGGACTCTGCAGACTCCTTTTCTGCTGCTGCTTCATGGGTCTCCCAGGCTCCTCGGGGTTTCTGCGGTGCCAGCCATCATTGTTTTCTGTTGGGACAGTGTTTTATCACAGCAATAGAACACTAATACACCCCATGAAGATGAAAGAATTGGAAAGAAACCGATTTTTATTATAATTGAAATTCATACATATAAAGATGAAAAGAAAATTGTAAAATTTTAGAACATTGTTTTACACACACACACACCCCTAAATAAACACGTGAATAAACAAAGATCTACTTACCTGCAATGAATAACTTCAACTCTATTAAATGTATTAATCTATTAATCTATTAAAAGATAGCATTTAGGGCTCGAGTGATGGCTTCCTGGGTAAGAATTACTGTGAAAGCATGAGGCCTGGTCTGAGTGTGGATGCCTGATCCATAAAAGGTAGGCCAGACAATGTGCACGTGCACACACACATGCACACACACATACACACATACACACATGCACACACACATACACACATACGCACATGCACACACATATACAAACATGCATACACTCACATATACACATGCACACACACCATGCACATACACAGCACACACATATAACCCACCTCACACACACATACATAAACCACATATACACATACACACACATGCACACACACATACACACATGTACACACACATACGAACATGCATACACACACACATATACGCATGCACACATACCATACACATACACAGCACACACATATAACCCACCTCACACATACACACACACACACACACACACACACACACACACACACACACACATAAACCACATATACACATACACACTCCACATATACACACACACAACCACACATAAAATACCATTTAATAATAATCTTTTCCCTTTTTGTGTGGAACTGGGATCAAACCCAGGACTTTACACACAGTAGACAAGCAAACTACCATTGAGCCACATCTCCAGTCTAAGGACACCATTTAAAATACAAATACGGAGCTGGAGGGATGGTTCAGTGGTTAAGGGCACTTGCTGTTCTTCCAGAAGGCCCAAGTTCTAGTCCCATCACCCGCTGAGGTACACACAATTCAACTCTGTAGTTCTAGGGATTTCTGAAGCTCTGATTTCACACAGATGCACAATTAAAAACTAATAAAATGCAGGCTTAAGAGAGACAGCTCCATTCTCAGGTGCTCCAACATACCCAGGATCAGAGGATCAGAGGTGAGGCGGACACAACATCTGTCCCCAACACCGGGAATAACTGGGACCAGCTGGACCCAGGCACACAGGAACTCCACCAGACCAGTGGCCGGGTTCCTTCTGGTCTTTCTGGGCTGCTGCCCTGAGCAGACCTTGGGTGCAAACTCTTCAGCCAGCCCCACAACACCCAGAGGCAGCTCCACTCCCAGGCACTCTAACACGCCCAGGATTAGAGGATCCCAGCATCTCAGGAGCTTGGTCACACCAGGATCTCAAAGTCCCAAAGGCAGCTTGACTCCCAGGAGCTCAGACACACCTAGGATCTCAGGATCTCAGGATCCCAGAATCACTGGATCACAGAGACAGCTTGACTTGGAGGAGTTCTGACACAACCAGGATCACAGGAAGGACAGGCTCTAGTCAGACATAGCCAGGGCAGGTAGCACTAGAGATAACCAGATGGCGGGAGGCAAGTGTAAGAACATAAGCAACAGAAACCAAGGTTACTTGGCATCATCAGAACCCAATTCTCCCACCATAGCAAGTCCTGGATACACCATCACACCGGAAAAGCAAGATTCAGATCTAAAATCCCTTCTCATGATGATGATAGAGGACTTTAAGAAGGACATAAATAACTCCCTTAAAGAAATACAGGAGAACACAGGTAAACAGCTAGAAGCCCTTAAACAGGAAACACAAAAATCCCTTAAAGAGTTACAGGAAAACACAATCAAACAGGCGAAGGAAAGGAACAAAACCATCCAGGATCTAAAAATGGGAATAGAAACAATAAAGAAATCACAAAGGGAGACAACCCCAGAGTTAGAAAATCTAGAAAATAGATCAGGAGTTATAGATGCAAGCATCACCAACAGAATACAAGAGATAGAAGAGAGAATCTCAGGTGCAGAAGATACTATAGAAAATATTGACATAACAGTGAAAGAAAACACAAAAAGCAAAAAGCTCCTAACACAAAACATCCAGGAAATCCAGGGCACAATGAGAAGACCAAACCTAAGGATAATAGGTATAGAAGAGAGTGAAGATTCCCAACTTAAAGCGCCAGTAAATATCTTCAACAAAATTATAAAAGATAATATAGATAATATAATATAAAGATATATAGATAATATAATAATATATAGAAGATAGAACTTCCCTAAACTAAAGAAAGAGATGCCCATGACATACAAGAAGCCTACAGAATTCCAAATAGACTTGACCAGAAAAGAAATTCCTGCTGTCACATAATAATCAAAACACCAAATGCACTAAACCATGAAAGAATTTTAAAAGCAGTAAGGGAAAAAGGTCAAGTAGCATATATAGGCAGACTTATCAGAACAACACCAGACTTCTCACCAGAGGCTATGAAAGCTAGAAGATCCTGGTTTGATGTTATACAGACCCTAGAGAACACAAATGCCAGCCCAGGCTGCTATACCCAGCAAAACTCTCAATCATCATTGACAGAGAAAACAAGATATTCCATGACAAAACCAAATTTACACAACATCTTTCCACAAATCCAGCCCTACAAAGGATAATAGATGGAAAACACCAAAACAAGGAGTGAAATTACACCCTAGAAGAAGCAAGAAAGAAATCTTTCAACAAACCCACACAAACATAATTTCACCTCTAACAAGAAAATTAACAGGAAGTAACAATCACTTCTCCTTAATATCTCTTAATATGAAAATTAATATTACCAACATATCCTAATCAATTGAAATTCAAAAATATGAGGAATTAGAAATTTGTCAGCTGTCATCCTGAGGTCTCTCTAATTTGGTAATGGGAGAAATAGGTTCAATATGGTACAATCCATATACACTTTCTGCTTATTTGTATGTGACAGGGTCTTGCTGTGTGCCACATAATGGTCTTGAAATCATGCTTCTCCTATCTCAGCCTCTCTATTAGTAGGATTATTTACTTGGTGTGTTTACACTACACTGTGGTTTTCAGAACAGCTTACATATTTCAAAATTATTTATACAGCCAAAAGAAATGTAGACAATAAATTTGGGAGGTGGCTTGTAAGAGAACAGAAAAGAGTGAGACTGAAGGTTTTGCTAATATTTATAATTATCGTATTGATTTTGAAGAGTAGGACTTTATAAGTTACTCTTATTCTGAGATGAATGCTTTTCAAAATCATCACAGCCAAGGAACCAGAATCTTACTCTCACCTAATGTCTGTGCCATCCTCTGAGCAGAACCATTGAACATTGAAACAGTTGATGAATGACTTCTTGGTAGACCATCTTCATACATACAGCATTTCTTAAATGAATGTAACCTGCTGCCTGTGGGTTGAGAGTGACGACAATCACTCAAGTCAAATAGCATAGACTGTAGCAGGAAATCTGCATCCAAAATTGGTGCCTACAATTCATTCCTCGGTGCAGCATAACTGTCAACTCATAGTTTATCTACTATGGAGGTAAAATCCTTTGGCGATCTGAGGAACATTCAAGTACAGCCTTATTACAATGAACTCCAATGTCCAAAAACTGTTCTTATTTTGTGTTTGTACCACAGTAAGAACCAAGACTTAGAGCTCTACTAAAAACAAAGCAAACAAACAAAAAGACTTTATTGATGTTCACTAAAAAAACTAATAGTGATATATTATTTTAAAATATTGTATAGTTAATATATTTGGAGTTCTTTAAAACTTATATTGAGAAAAATGTATGTATTTTCAGTATTGCTGTAGACAAACATCTACATAAGACTGTTCAATTGATTATTGTTTTATATCAAACAACTTTTATAATACTCATTTTTATTGTTACAATATTTTATAAATTTTAAATAATATGATAAAAAATGAAAGATATTGCAGGTTTTGATGGGGGGTGCTCTCCAGGAGGAGTTGGGGTACAAAAGAGAAAGAAGAATGTGATGTGAGTCTATTTACTCAAAATATGTTTTTAAATGTTAACAAATTCAGATAAATTGAAATTATGTATCTTTTCTCATCATAATGCAATAAAACTTAAATCAAACAGAAAAAAATCTAAGTTAAATAGAAAAAAATGCAGGCTTAAGCTATAAATACATAATTAAATAAATATAAGGGGTTAGAGAGGTGGCTTATGAGTAAGAGTCACCTCTGACCTTCATGGACAACTGCATTCACATATGCATACCCACACACAGTCATACATATATACAGATAATTGAAAATAAAAGTCAGGAACTGGAGAGACAGGTCAGTGACAGAGTGCATACTGCTCTGTCAGAGGACCCAAGTGTGGTTCCAAACCCACAAGTGATGCTCACAACCACCTGTGACTTCAGCTCTGGGAGATCCATCACCCTATTCCGTTATCCAGGGGCACTTCACACACAAGTGCATGTATTTCTGTCACACACACACACACACACACACACACACACACACACACACACACGCGCGCGCGCGCGCGCGCGCGCGCGCGCGCGCGCGTGTGTGTGTGTGTGTGTGTGTGTGTGTGTGTATTGTGTGATGTGTTTGTGAGTGTGGAGATTCGGCACAGCTTGCACACGGGAGTCAGATGACAACTTCTGGGTGTTGTTTCTCTGCTTCCACCTAAGTCCTGGGCACAGACCTCAGGAGACCAGGATTTCACAGCCAAGGTGACCCATCTCACCAACCCTTAGAAGATGATTTCAAAGTTCCCGAATAGTTGGGTTACAGTCCATGCTCATAGATAAGGAAGTTACCCTAAGGATGCATTCGATTCTCTGTGCTGCCTGGCTTTTATGTCCACTTGGTCATAAAGTTAGAGTCATCTGAGGGAAGGAAACCTCAGTTGAGAAACATCTCCATGCCAGCAGAGTGGTACAGACCTTTGACACCAGCACTAGGGAGGCAGAGGCAAGTGGATCTCTGTGAGTTCTAGGACAGTCCCTAGGGACTACATAGAGACTCTATCAAAACAAACAAACAAACAAACAAACAAACAAACAAAGCAACCCCCCCCCAAACAATAACAAATAGAACTCCTCTATTAGATGGAACTGTAAAGAGCATTTTCTTAATTAGTGATTGATGGGGGAGGGACCAGCCCATTTCAGATTTGGGCTGGTGGTTCTGGGTTTTGTAAGCAAGCCACAAAGAACGAGCCAGTAAGTGACAGCCCTCCATGGCCTCTGCATCAGCTCCTGCCTTTGGGTTCTTGACCTGTCTGACTTACTGTTTTGACTCCTTTGATGCTGAGCTGAGATGTGGAAGGAGACAACCAAGTAAACCTTTTCTTTCCAGAGCTGCTTTTGGTCGTGGGGTCTCCTCACAGCCACAGAAATCCCGACTGACATATGTGCTCACACTCAAAGCCCCAGTGTGCACTTTTCAGAAAACTTCTCTATCTTTTTTAAAAAGCATTATGTTAATTTTTATATATGATTTTTTTCTGTCAGTCTACGCACAATATAAGTGCAGTGCTTACAGAGGCTAAAGTGAGGTGTTGATCCCTGACCTGGGTTGTGAGACACCTGGGGTGGGTGCTGAGATCTGAACTCAGCAGCTCTGCCTGATCAGCCACTGCTCTCCATTGAACCATCCTCTCTACAGCCCATACTTGATTTTCCTTTTAGGAACTTGATTGGCTCATCCTAAGATGTAAGCAGCAGAGGACCTGGCCAGTGCTGATGGACACTTACTGATAGCAGAGAAGAGAGCCGTGCACCAAGACCTGAGAGTACAGCTCTAGCTAGAAGACCGAAGTGCACCAGTGTGAACCATGCTGGCTCAGTGGGTGATGATGCTGCACAAGCCTGGTGCCCTGAATTCAGTGCTCAGAACTCACGTGAAGGTGGAAGGAGAGAACTGATTCCACGAAGGTCTGCACCGACTGTGGCATGCAAGCACACACATACACAAGTCACAACTATACTCAATAATGATAAAAAATGAAATGTAAGGAGTTAAACATAAAAGTGTTTACAATACAGGAAAACAATTTAATTTTTACGGTGTCACTTTCTCTTATTCCTGTTGCTATTATTAGTCTCCTCCTCTTCGTCTTCTTAGGTTGTTTGTGGTTATTTGAAGATATTTTTTATATTCATGTGCCTGAGTGTTTGTGTCTCCATGCATGCGATTGCACCTGGCAGTGCTCAGACAGAGCAGAGGAGGAAGTTGGATCCCCTAGAATGGAGTCAGAGACCACTGTGAGCTGCTGTGTGGTGCAAACCTGGATGAGCATCTTGTAACTGCTGAGCCTGCTCTCCAGATCCTACCTGATATTTGAGGCAGAGTCGAATGTAGTCTAAGATGACCTGGAATTTACTATGTAGCTGAGGATGAAACTCCAGATTCTCCTGCCTCTACCTCTCGTATGCTGGGATTGTGAGCATGTGCTTGTCTTGGTATAATTTCTTAGTTGAAAGGCAAAGGCATAAGTCACAAGAGAAATATTGACTAATTTGCTACAGTAAAATTAAAAGCCATTTATCAAAAGATATATCTCCTTTTGTATGACTATATGTTATCTCTATCTGTATCTATGGCTATAACTATTTGTATCTATCTGATTATATATATATATATATATATATATATATATATATATATATATATATATATATATATCAGTGGAAGTATTCAGTCAAGAGGGCTTGCTGTACAAGCTTGAGGGTCTGAGGTATCTCAGCAGAACTCACATAAGAAGCTGGTCTTGGTGATGTGTGTAATCCCAGCTTGTGTTTTATTTCATAACAAATGCAGTGTGGGGGAGGGGGAAGAGGAGGAGGAGGATGAGGGAAGGAGGGAGAAGAGAAGGAAAAAGAGGCTCTAAAGTGTTCAACCAAAGAAGAAAAAACGATGTTCCGGGGCACTTATATAGCCAATCAGAGGGCAGCACAACAGGATCCAGGTTAGAATGTCAACATATCAGTTGTGTGAATCTCAGAGACACAATGTTAAATGATAAAGGAGACTTAGAAATGAAGCATGTCACTGGGCATGGTAGCACAAGCCTATAATTCCAGAACTGGGGAGGCAGAGGCAGGAGGATCAGGGATTGGAAACTCTCCTTGGCTATATAGTGAGACACTGTTAATGAAATAAAAAGGAAGGAAGGAAGGAAGGAAGGAAGGAAGGAAGGAAGGAAGGAAGGAAGGAAGGAAGGAAGGGAGAAAAGGAAGAAACAGATAGGCAGACTGGAAGGCAGGCAGATAGGAGGGTACAGTGGCAGAATGCTTGCTCTATGTGCCAGGCTTTGGGGTTACTCTAGAACAGTGTTGGAAAAAAGTAACACTGGTGCTGGTGTGGTGGTGGAGGTGAATTTCTATGAGTTCAAATCCAATCTGGTCTATATAGTGAATTCTGGACCAGGCTTCCACAGTAAGACCCTATGTAGGAAAAAAAAGTATAACTCTGTTTATATAACAATCAGACATAGGAAAGCTAAGCAATACACCCTTGGCCAGCCCATGAGCATGCATGTAGCAAATCCTTAAGATAAGCAGATATAAAATCCTAGGTTCAAGTTGTCACTAAGGTGGCTGGGAGGCAGAAATTGTGCCATCAGACAGGGAGATCATCAGTATTGCCCATGATTTATAACTGAATCTGGAGGACACATTGTCATGAGTATTTCTCATGGAGAGTGTACATATTTATTGGACAAGCTGTCAAATTGTCTTCTAAAGTGTAGCTGCCTGTGGCTACACCAACTGGGTGCTTAAAGGGGAGGCTGGGGCTGAATGGAGAAAAGACAGTGAGAGAAATAGGAGACCAAGACAAAGATACTGATCAAGGCCCAAAGTTTACTTAAGAGTCTGAGCTGATAGAGGGGGAAGGCCCATCTCCCACCAAGCCAGGTTCTTAGTGCTTTGTCACCAGGCTGTCAGCACTTGGTTGCCATGCTGTTGTTTATTCAGGAATGTCTCAGGAAGTCAGGTTCAGGCTCTCAGCGGGTAGCAGCATCTTGGAGAAAAGCACAGAGGTGGCAGAACAATAGACCTATGTAGGTTGGAAGACTCCACGCTAGGTGGTCTCCTTTCACAATGGCAGAACAGGTCTGTGCCAGCCTGCTCAAGACTGGGGAAGGCTATAATTCCTCTTTAAATATATAATAAAAATAGGATGGACTGGGGCATAAAATTTACTTATGCTCTATGGTCCTATCTGGGCAGTATGGTGGCTGGTGGCCGGGCCTGTCTTGGGACTTCGGTCTCAATGGACTTATTCTTATCCGTCCTGGAGAACATGTGCAGCTTGTTTGTGTGTGTGTTTTTTTTTTTTTTTTTTTTTTTACACAAACACTGCTATATGGTGTTATGATGAACAAACCACGGCACATGCCTCTGTCTTAGATTGAAATAAGGCAGAGACCCAGTGGCCCATTGGCTGCCAGCCCTCATAGCACACCGTTTTTCCCAATCAGACCAAAGCCACAATATGTACTGAATGCATCTCTTCAATTGATGAATTTCTGCCACCTGTTTTGCTGAAGGCGAGCCTGCACTGAGGTAATTGACCTGCTTAGAATATAAAGCTGAAAGTTGAAAAGCAATAGGATTAAGGTTGGCTGTAGGGAACTCCAGGTACTCTATTCAGTTGCAAATTAGCAATGATCAATCCCAAGCTCTGGCCTCCTGCTGTGGGGGAGGTGGCATTGGGAATCAACAGAAAAACTGTTAATTCTCAGGAAAAAGGGGAGGCTGTGCTCCAAATTAACACTTCTGGCTAGATAAAGATTTTTAGCCATCATCAAAATTGGAATCATACTTACTAGAAGTTTCAGGATCTGTGTCCACTTGACAAACCAATCTTTTTCTTTTAATTAATTACATTAATTAATTATATGTAAGTACACTGTAGCTATCTTCAGACACTCCAGAAGAGGGCATCAGATTTCTTTTCGGATGGTTGTGAGCCACCATGTGGTTGCTGGGATTTGAACTCGGTACCTTCGGAAGAGCAGTCGGTGCTCTGAACAACTGAGCCATCTTGCCAGCCCCTTGACAAACCAATCTTTCACGCAGCCATCATACTCCATTTTCTTTTTGTGAAAAAAAAACAAAACAAAAACAAAAACAGAAAACCACAAACAGAACCTCTTCCCCATATTAAAACAGGGTCTGGACCTTTCCCCATATTAGTTAGGGGGTCCTGCCATTTAACCATGGCATATGAACTGGAAGTAACTGGATGCCAGTGGTGATCTGCTGCAGACTGACCTTTAAGGTCAGTTTGCAAAAAAATTTAAAACAAATAAGACAAAATCGAGATATGCTTTTGGTGATCTTGGGGAGGGGGGTATAATTGCTCCTGGTTCTTTGTTTGTGTTTGTTTTTGTTTTTCAAGACAGGGTTTCTCTGCAAAGCCCTGGCTGTCCTGGAACTCACTTTGTAGACCAGGCTGGCCTCGAACTCAGAAATCTGCCTGCCTCTGCCTCCCGAGTGCTGGGATTAAAGGTGTGTGCCACCACGCCTGGCCCCTGTTTTTTTTTTTTTTTTTGGTTTTTCGAGACAGGGTTTCTCTGTGTAGCCCTGGCTGTCCTGGCACTCACTTTGTAGACCAGGCTGGCCTCAAACTCAGAAATCCGCCTGCCTCTGCCTCCCAAGTGCTGGGATTAAAGGCGTGCCTTTAATCCCTGTTTTGTTTTTAAAAGCCATTTTTTCAGAGTGCGATGGATGAGCATGTTCAACAATTCCTTGTCCCACTGAGTTATAAGGGATTCCAGTTTTATGTTCAATACCAAGTTCCTTACAAAATGAAATGAAATTGTTGCCAGTATAGGATGGCCCGTTATCTGTCTTAATGACTTTAGGCAATCCCATAGCATTAAAGGCTTGTAAACAATGATCAATTGCATTTCTAGACGCTTCTTCCATATGTAGAGAAGTAAAAAGAAATCCTGAACAAGTGTCAATATAAACATGTATATATTTCAAATTTTCAAATTCTGCATAATGAATAATATCCATTTGCCAATATGATTAGGCATAAGGCCTCGTGGAGTAACCCCTATATGCGGAACTAGAGATAATGTAATACATTTAGGGCATTGTTTTACAATCATTCTTGCCTGCTCCTTAGTGATCTTGTGTCAGAGCCTTAAGGTATGGCTAGAGAAATGAAATTTATCATGATCACAGCTAGCCAATGCAACAGGGTCTGAAACTAAGGCTTCTCCTATTAGAGCTCTGTCAATTCAATCATTGCCTGCAGCTAAAGGTCCAGGAAGACCAGAATGAGCTTGTATATGACCAATATAAAATGGATTTTTTTCAAGCAAGAATGATGTTTTGCAATTGTGAAAACAGAGATCCTGCCAGCGTATTAAAATTAAATGTACCACAAGTTTCCATAAAAGAAATTGACTGTGCAACATATAAACTATCAGAAAGATATTAAAAGCATCATTCACAGACTGAAAAGCATTCAGTACCTCTGTCAGCTGTGCTGAGCTGAGAGCCCAGGAGTCTCTATGACTACCTGCTGATTATTCATAAGATATTCAGCTCACCCTTCAAGGAGCCGTCAGTAAAAATCAAAAGAGCATTAAACAAAGGCTGTAAAGATGTCATATTAGGAAATATCACCTTATGTACATTTAAAAATTTTTATTAACCTATCTTGAGGGTAATGATTATCTATAGTTCCTATAAATCCTATTTGAGCAAGCAACCAATCTGTACTGTGCTGCTTCAGCCAAGTATCTTGATCTACATTAAGAGGCTGAACAATGATATCTGGCTCTTTGCCAAAATAAGTTAGCACCTGCTTCCTTCCAAGTATAATCATCTGGGCTACTGCTACATAATATGGCAGGATATTACGTTTAGGAGATATCCTCAAATGTATCCACATTAGAGGAGCTCTTTGCCACAACAATCCTGTAGGCGTATGAGTCGTATTAAAAATTAACAGATGTAAAGACAAAGAGTAATCTTTATAAGTGACAAATTATTCTTCAATAGCTCTTACTACTTGTTGTAAAGCCAGCAATCCTTCTGAGGTTAAAGATCTGAAGGAGGTAGAATCAGGACTCCCTTTAAGAATATCAAATAAAAGTTTCAATTCCCCTGTAGTAAGCTTTAAATAGGAGCAAAGCCAATTTATATCACCTAACAGTTTTTGAAAATCATTTAAAGTTTTTAAGCTGTCCCTGTGAATAATTATTTTCTGGGGAAAAACAGCTTGATCTGTAAGTCTAAAAACCAAATAATTATAAGGATCCTGAGTCTGTACCTTCTCAGGAGCTATTTGCAGTCCTTTATAAGCTAAGGCCTGTTGTACATCTCTATAACATAAAAGTGAGTCCTGAGGATCTTTTCCCAGTAATAAGACATCATCCATGTAATGAACGATGTATATCATTGGTCATTATTGTCTTACAGGCTGAATGGCTTGCGCCACAACCTTTTGACATAACGTAGGACTATTTGCCATGCTCTGGGGGAAAACTGACCATTGATATCTTTTCATAGGTTCCTTACAATTAATAAGAAGAAACACTGAAAGCAAATGTATCACAATCCTCAGGGTGCAAAGGAATAGTAAAGAAACAATGTTTCAAACCTACCACAATTTTATAATATCCTTTAGGAATGGCTACTGGAGATGGAAGCACAGGTTGTAAAGCTCCCATGGGTCCCATGGTTTCATTAACCTTTCTTAGATCTTGTAACAATCTCCATTTACCAGACTTTTTTTCTTGATAACAAATATTGGAGTATTCCAAGGAGACTGAGATTCTATTAAATGCCCCTGCCTCTAATTGCTCCTGCACTAGCGAAGAGGCAGCTTCTATCTTTTCTTTAGGTAAAGACCATTGATCAACCCACACTGGAATATTATTAAGCCATTGAATTTTATCAGTATTGGATGCAGGCAAGATAGTGGCTATTGCGGAAAATACCCCAAGCCTCTTGTGTTAGAGTGAGGCTTAGGACCTTCAAAAGTCTTAATACCTGTCCTTTCTTTCCTAGCCCCCAACCAGGCAAAAATCCTTGTCTTAGCATCTGCTTGGTCACTGCCTCATTAGGACTGCACATTATAAGGCCCATCTGTGACAAAAGATCTCTTCCCCAGAGGGTAGCAGGCAAATTTGACATAATATACGGCTGAATTTGTTCTGAATTGCCCTCCTCATCTCTCCAGGTTATCAATTTAGAGCTTTGTCTTGGGTTATTGGCATAACCAATTCCTTGAAGGTGAGTAAGTGTATCAGACAAAGGCCAAGTTGAAGGCCAATCTTGTCCTCTAATAATTGTTACATCAGCTCCAGTATTTATTAGTCCTTCAAAGCTTTTCCCTTCAATTATCAATTTAAGATTAGGTCTCTGACTAGTGATTGGTTGAACCCAGTACACATCAGAGGAACCAAAGCCACTCTGTCCTCTCTCATTCTTAACAAATCTGGATGGTAGCAGATGCAAGGGAACTAAGATAAATTGAGCAATTCTTTGATTAGCAGTACAGTTATAATACCATGAGGGGAAGCATCAAGAATTTTAATTTCTCCCTCATAACCATTATCTATAACACCTGGATACATCTGCAGTCCTTTTACAATAGAACTGCTTCGTTCTAAAAGAAATCCCCAAGTTTCTGCAGGTAAAGGTCCAAAAACTCCTGTAGGCAGAGTTTGAACTCCCATTTTTGGGGTTAATACTTCATGGGTGGTGGAACTGAGGTCCAATCCTGCACTTCCTGGGGTTGCCCTGATAAGTTCAAAAACAGATTTCCTTGGCTGGGCAGCAGCTTCATAGCCCCATAAGCTGCTTGCTGTGGGTGTCTCGGGGCCTGAGGCTGGCCCCTCTTCTTGTTTCCTGACACAGAATGGCCCTGAATATCTGTCTTAGATTTACAGTCTCTGGCCCAGTGGTTACCCTTCTTGCATCGAGAATGAACTCCTGGAGCATAACCTGATTGCCCGTTCTTGGCACCTCTATTCCTAGGACAATCATTTTTAAAATGGCCCAAACTTCCACACTTAAAACATGGTTTATTCCCTTGTTTCTGTGCAAGCATTGCTTGCACAGTGGTTCCTTGCAAAGCAATGGCCAAGGCCAAGCCCTGATTATATGAAGGCCCAATCTCTGCACAAAGACAGATATACCCCACTAAGTCTGTCTGTCCTTTGTGTGGCCGAATAGTGGCTTGACATGCAGCGTTAGCATTCTCATAAGCCAATTGCGAAACAAAAGGATTTCCCGTTTGAGAATCTCCAGGAATTCTACTGGCTGCTTTCAATAGCCTATCCACAAAGTCCTGGAAAAGCTCACCAGGGCCCTGCCAAATACTGGCTACATTTCCATTGACATCTCCTACAGTCAGTAACAGATTCCAAGCATGGTGGACAGCCATTGCAACCTGCGCTTACACTCCAACAGGAAACCCAATCTGATTATCATTGCCTTCATATTGATCTTCTCCTAAAAGCATGTCAGTATCCCAATCTGGGTTTCCTGTCTGAGCACTCAAAGTGGCAGTTCTCTTACTGGCTTCTCGTCATTCAGAACTCCAAAGTAAGAAATCTCCTCCTGACAAAGTAGCCTTACATAGAGTCTTCCAATCTCCAGGGGTTAAATTTGACTCCATCACAGTATCCAATGATACTTGTGTAAAAGGAGCTGTAGGGCCATACTGTGCCATAGCTGTTTTTAACTCCTTTATCACCTTGAACTCCAAAGTCTGATATTGTCTGACTCTATTGTTCTGCTGGTCAATTATCTCAACTACAGGGAAAGCTAGCATATCAGATGTAGCCAGTCCTTTGCCACAAGCCTGACTCATAGCTCTCTCTAGTGGCGATTGGTACATCTCAGAATAGCTCTTCTACCCTGTATTTGTCACCTATTTTAGCTCCTGTAGCTCATTAGTCAATTTCTGCAACTTAATTTCAAACTATAATTTACTTTGTTGCATGTCCATTTGAGTAGCATCTCCTTTGGTAGAGGCTATAGCTGGATCAGAAGGTACTCAAAAGGCCACCTCCTCATCATATTTGGTGGCTCCTTGTTCAGAATGAGCTTCTTCATCTAGTGTTAGCTCACCATTAGTATCTCTATAACTTTCTAATTTAGGGTTGAGAAGGCCCTTTCTGAGAAAGTTCTCTTTAGCAGGTGTTCTTCCTGAGATTCTTCAAGCTCTCCCTGGGCACTGTCTGACACCTGTGAGGTCTCTTCATCAATAGCATCTTTTATGTGTGCCCAGAGGCAGAAGGTGAAGTTATCTGCCTGGGTGTTTCTCAGAGCTTCTCCAATTCTCTCTCCCAGGTTCTCTTATCTAAAGTTCTTTCTCCTCTGAACCATGGGCAGCAAGAATCTATCTGACCTGAAAAATCCTCTAACAATTGTTCTTCAAACCCTACTCCTCTCACCTGAAGCAGCTTTTGAAGGCTGGGGACAAATGCCTGTTTAGAAATTTCTGATCCCATTTTCTACTGTCAACCCCTAAGTGGAATCAGCGCTGGGTCAATGCTGTCCCAACTTAGCCTGTATCCTTTCACACCTACAGCAACAATTTCAAAAAGATGAAGTTTAAACCCAGTGCTAGCATGAATACAAAATGTTGCTTACTCTGCCGGATACCATCTTCTTACTTTTCTCTCTTCTTGTGGAGCTCCACCAAGACAGTGTTCCCTCAGTCGATCCTTCTGAATTCAGGTCCCTGTTCAGGCACCAACTGTATTTGCCTGCAACTACAGGAACTGGGTGCCTGAAGGGGAGGCTGGGGCTGAATGAAGAAAAGCCAGCGAGAGAAATACAAAGACCAAGACAAAGATACTGATCAAGGCCCAAAGTTTACTTAAGAGTCTGAGCTGATAGAGGGGGAAGGCCCATCCCCTACCACGCCAGGTTCTTGATGTTTTGTCTCCAGGTTATCAGCACTTGGTTGCCAGGCTGTTGCTTATTCAGGAATGTCTCAAGAAGTCAGGTTCAGGCTCTCAGTGGGTAGCAGCATCTTGGAGAAAAGTGCTGAGGTGGCAGAACAATAGACCTATGTAGGTTGGAAGACTCCACCCTAGGTGGTCTCCTTCACAGTGGAGGTCTGAACAGGTCTGAACCAGCATGCTCAAGGCTGGGGGAGGCTACACTAAAGATCTACATCTATACCTTTAATTGGTGCTATCTTTGGCCTTGGTTGGAGCTGCTTCCTTCTTCTGTGGTGTACATGACCATCAAGCCTAAAACACCTTCATCCCAACCCATGGCAGGGAGGGAGAAGAAAAATTTCCACAGCCAGATTTTGAGGAGGAGAGTGCCCTGAATTCTGTTTTCTGTGTGTGGCATTGTCTCTTGATCAAGAGTTCACGGCAGCTTTGTTTACCTGCACAAGACCAAGTCTGCAAGATCAGCTAGTGTTCCATCAGGCTGCACAGTTACCCGAGAGTTACAGAAAGAATAAAAGAAATGACCGGGGTGGGGGGAGGGGAGGAGACTTGAAGGGGAACAGGGAACACATGACTAAGGGGGTGGGAGGGTGGGGTCGAGGTGGATATGATACAGTGATGTTGTACACAAGTGTGAACTTACCAAGGAATAAGGAAAGGTATCCAATTAAAAATCTACTTAATTTTATTTAAAGAGATTTATTTATTTATTTATTTATTTATTTATTTATTTATTTATTTATTTATGTGAGTGTTTCATCTGAATGTACACCTGCATGCCAGAAGAGGGCATCAGGTCTTTTTACAGATGGTTGTGAGCCACCGTGGGGTTACTGGGAATTGAATATAGGACTTTTGGATGAGCAGCTGGTACCATTGAGCCATTTCTCTAGCCCGAAATTACTTAAATATATAGGTGTTTATTGGGTAAATTCTCTATGTGTTTAATACAGCACAAAGAATCTTCTAAAAGTCTCAGAGCATTCTCAAAAATACACATTTCCTGGCTCTTCTCGGCCACTAGAGGAGCTGTGTCTAGGGACATGGCCTTGATGTCAACAGACTTCACTGGTTCTCATAACAGGGCCAAGAGCTGCTTCCCCCAGAGGACCTCTGAGGCCTGTTCACCCAGAGTACTGCACCAAGCATGCTCAGGAACAGGGGCAACTTCAGAGACACCAGGATCCAGAAGTGGGGGCTGCTCAGAAGAGACCTGTAAGGGACAGAGTCACAGTAAGCTCACTTCCCAGAAGGTGACAATAATGCCCTGTGCTATGTGACTGCTTCTTAACCAGGTCTGTGTCCACAGAGATCTATGCAAGGACAAGAAGAAGGACGACCAGTGTGATTAATACAGAGCCAAAGAAGTAGTCTTGAACTGAGGGCCTGACCTGCTGTCTTGAGACTAAGCCCATGGGCCTCTCCCCCTATGGTCTATAACAGTGCAGGAATTTCCTCCCCAACCCATACTCAATTCTCTTCTAACTACTCAATTCTCTCCTCCCATCTCTTTTGGTGGCATTTATTTATTTATTTATTAAATTACTTACTTTTTAAAAAAATATATTATGTAGCCTTAGCTGGCCTGGAACTCATTATGTAGACCAAGATGGCCTTAAACTCATAGAGATCCATCTGCCTTTGCCTCCCAAATACTGGGTGGCTTGTGTCATCACTCCTAGTGGCTTAATTATTTTACATAGTTAATTGTGTGTGTGTGTTTACTCATGTGTGTGTATGCAGGTACACATGCATATGCATGAATGTGGGCATCAGAGGAATGACCTTGGTCATTCCTCAAGAGTCACCCCTTTGTGTTTGTTCTGAGACATGCCTTGCTATGCAGCACTGGCTAGAATGGAATTCACTATGTAATCCAGGTTGGCCCTAAACTCCTAGAGCTTGCCCTGCCTCTGCCTCCCAAGTGCTGAGATTCAAGGTGTGAGCCACACAACTGGCCTATCTATCTCATCTATCTTGTTTGTGACACAATCTCTCACTAGCCTGCAGCTTGCCAAGTATGCTGGCTAGTCAGTGAGTCACAGGCATTCTCCTGTCTCTTCCTCAGCAGCTCTGGTATTTCAAGTAGGTGCTGCCCTGCTGACTTTTCATGTAGGTGATGTGACTCAAACTCAGATGTACTTCACCAGCAGACCCATCTCCACAGAGCCATTTGTCTAGGCCCTGGATGTGTTAAGGTAGAAACCGCTTGGCAGCAAGCTAGGTCACTCAGCAGGTCAGTATCTGAGTGTCATTTCTGTGTATCGCAACTGGCACTCACAAGACCCTCTCAGGTCAGCCCGAGATTGGGAAATCCATATAGGAGGGAGATACAAACAGTTCCACCTGTGCTCTCTCACTATGACCCCTGCTCCCCATCCAAAGGTGTCAGGGATGTCAGTTCCTCACCGAAGCTCAGGGCTGGGAGCAGGAATTGTGTCGTCTGTGGTCACGTTGGGCTGAGTGTGCACTGGTGAGGATGTGGGGGACGCCGGAATGTTCATACCGTTCCCAGGGCTGGAACCTTTGACTGGATCAAAGGATGTAAACACAAGACAATTCCCATGACCTCCACTCCATGCCTTACCCTCTAAAGCCTCTGTCACTCTGCTTCACACAGGTCCCTAGGGGCATGTGAATGGCTGCCTGACAGCAGATCAGCCACATGGACAACCAGGTGAGGCCAGGGATTATCTTCCCAGCCCATATCATGGTGAGCAGTCTGGGTGGCATTTGCAAACATGAACCCAGTTTTCTTAGAGAGGACAGCTTAAGTGTCCCAAGTGTCTTAAGTGACAAGACCTTAGTGAGTAACAGGTCCCATCCAGCCTCAGCCACACCTTTTGCCTCCTTGTCCACCATCTTTCTGGGGACAAACAGGGTAGTGGGACTCCATGTCTGCCTGGCCCATTCATTCCTAGTGTCAGCCAGACAGTCTTCTCTGAGGAATGAGGATATGAAAAGTTCTAGAAAGGCAGATGTGTGTAGGCCCCTGGGGAGAATGGCCTTTACTGGAGAGTAGTGATGTCAGTGGGATCGAAGTTCCCAATCTTCAGTACAATCCCACAGAGGAGGTTTCAGTGAAACATATAAAGGGAAAATCAAAGTGGAGGACCAGGCACCTGAAGCTGGGTATGGTGATAAATGCTAGCAATTCCAATGCTGGGGAGGCACAGACAGGAAGATCAGGCATTCAAGATGTATCCTAAGTACACAGTTAGATAGTGGTTAACCTGGGCTACACAAGATCCTCTCTTCAAATAATGATGATGGTAATGGTGATGAAGAAGGAGAAGGAGAAGAAGAAGGAAGAAGAGGAATTATAAAAAGGAAGGGGAGAAGGAGGAGGAGGAGAGAGAGGAAGAAGAGGAGAAGGAAGAGAAAGAGGAGGAGGAGGAGGAGGAGGAAGAAAAGAAAAAGAAAAACTTGGATTAACAAAGAGGATGGGCCCTTTCCTTCAGTCCCTGTCACTGCCTCAATCCTTAAACTGATGCACCAATTTGGTTTCTGTGAAAATGGGAGGCTCCATTAGAGGAGAATCAACTACAAACTTGGAGAATATTGGAGAGCAAAGTAGCTGAAAGCCTGTCTTCTGTCCTGTTTGACCCTCAGCCCAAAGAAGAGGAACCTTGGAGGGATTCTCTGAGTTTCTTCCAGCAGTTAATGGTTCCTTGGAGAGGGGACATAGGGGATCTTGGAGGGGGTAAGTGGGTTCCTTGGGGCACTGAGAAACTCCATAGACTGCCTAGGCTCCTCCTTGTGTCTCTGGTGGTCCCTCAGAAGTCCCAGAACCAGTGATGAAGCTGGTACCCAGAAGGGAAATGTGTACTCTGACCCAGGTCAGAGCCACCTTTGAGAGAGGGGAGCTGATGAGCTAGGGTATCATTCATCTATGGAGAATGGAGACAGGGCCAGAGACCTGGGAAAGTGTACTTGAGTCTTAACAGGACAGGAAGTCACAAAGAGCCAGTGATGTGATTCAGAGTCTGTTTCTAGAAAGTTTCAGGCCTGAACCTGTCCCATGGTGCACAGAGAATCCCCACCAGTGGCTGATGAGATAGCTCAGGGGGGAAAGGCCCTGCTTACCAAGCCTGATGACTTGAGTTTGACCTACAAGGTGGAAACAGAGAACTGACCCCCAGAAGTTCTCTGTTCACTCACACACACCAAGGGAAGTCCCCTAGAAACAAATACATGAACAAGCAAACAAATAAATAAAATAATAAAGTCGTTTCTAAGGACACAGGTCCCCACTGTGCCTGTGTGCGCACACACATGTACTGGTGTACATATAGTATCACACGTACCACACATGCTCTCACAGAGGCACGTGTGCACTCACACTCCCTGTCCTGAATCTCTCACTAGCCAAGTTCAGCATGATGACGTTCCTGGCTTCCTTCTTCCATAAGGGAATGGTAGGCCTGGACTCAGGCTGCCCTGGCAGGAGGGAGGCTTACCTGGGACCACGAACAACTCAACCTTGAAGGAATTACCGATCCATAAGTAGGCATCATAAAAAAATCTTATATCCACCGCACACTTGTAGGTGCCTGCATCCTCCAGGGTGAGGTTCTCCAAGGTCACTGTGAAGGTGAGGTTGTCTGGATGGTCCCTGATGGTCACTCGGCCATTCCTAGCTTCTTCTGAGCCACTGGTCTTGACAATATCTTTACACACTAAATTAGGTTTCAATCTGCACCAGATTTTGTTTTTAGTTTTTAATTTCTCCTCATACTGACAGGATACACTGAGCGACTCCCCCACAGTGCCTGTGACATTGCTGGGACCACGCACGGGGAAATGGCCTGGAAAACACAAATCTCAATTCTGCACCCTGACAGCTGGGTAGTAGGAAGTCTTCCCTTGGGTCAGGTCTTAGAAAACCCTCTAGTCTTGAGGAAACCATGAGAAAGGAGACAGGCTTTGTCAGATTAGGAGTCAGGACTGAGGTCATAGAGAGATTATAAAATAAATAGATTATATGGTTATGTAGCAATGACTATCACAGGTGACCCTCTCAGTTGTCCTGAATCTGCCTCAGGTGTGGTAGACATGACTGTATTGTGCAAAGAAACCTGGTAGCCCCTGGGGAGCAGATGCTCCCAGTCCTGGATACCACCCAACCCCACCCTTCCTGCTTCTCTCTAGACCCCTCTGCCTGTGTTGGCTTCTCTCTCTTTCCCTCTCTCGCACCTCCCATAGAATTTCTTCTTTAAAGTACACTCAATACACCTACCTCCGTGCGTATCTGAAACCAGGGAGAGTAGCAGAGCTGAAGGCAGCCACAATCTTATTTCTCTGGGGTTCATTTCTTCAGCTTAGCTGTCTCTTGCACCCACACCAGGGCCAAGAGAGGAGAAGGAGATGTCTCCTTCTAGACAGTAGAATGCCCTCTTGCCTAGTTCTCCTTTCTGTCCTCTGCTTCCTGGTCCCTGGGTCTCACTGAGGCTCCAGATGAACAGGTGCAGGAAGGGTTCTGTTGATGTTCCAGGCCTCAGAGGCTTTGGTTCCTACCACACCCAACAAGTGGGGAAACCCACGACTGGGGACTGATGATGCCATCTGTCCCCTAGCCTTTACCCAAGAGCTTCAACCCTCCTGCCAGTGGCCTGGGGAGCATTTCCGTTTCTGGTCAGGTTGACCACCCTCTGTGAGAAGCCCCTTCCTGGGTGGATTGGAAAGGTGCCATTCTGTTGCTCTAACTGTGTGACCATAGAGCAATCACTTCCTTCCAAATATCAGATTATAGGGCACTCTTACTCCTTGGGGTGTCTAGGACCATTTCCGAGTTCACACTGCTGGTCAAGGTCATGCTGTGACCCGATCCCTTAATTAGAATTTGTCTGGGTGCTGTGTCCCCACAAAGAGTTCAGACCTGTAGGTCACAGCTTTCTCTAATCTTGTCTTATTCTGTTTGGTTTGTTATTTTTCTGTGGCAGAATTGCTATCCTAGGATGGCCTCTATGTAGGTAAGGAGGACCTTGAACTGTTCCTCCTACCTCCAACTCCTGAGTCCAGCAGTTTATGGTGTTTGTCACCACAGCCCATCCATGCTGTGCTCAGGATTGAACCCAGGGAGGGCTCTGCGCATGCTAGACAAGCTCTCTGCCAACTAAGATGCATTCACAGCCCTGATTATTTGAGACAGTATCTCACACTGCAGCCCAACCTGGGCTCAAATGCAGTATTTAGCTGAAGCTAACCTTGAACTCAGAGAAATCTCCCATCCCTTGAGTGCCAGACCTAGATGGGAACCACCATGCATGACAGCTCTCTCTTCTTGTGTCTCTGGGCTCCATATCTAGACATGGATATGATTTGGGATAGGTGCTGTGTGGCAGAATGGAAGAATGATCTCAGATCTCTCCTTTCTGATGACTCAGTTTCCAAGTGCTGGCCATCCACTTCCCTTTCATGTTGGGGAAGAAGGGAAAAGGGGAGTCTGAGAGCCTGGTGAGCCACCTGACCGTAGAGGTACCGACACCCCTCTGATCTACAGCCATATCCGCAGGCTGTGGTGACATTTTGAGGGGACCTTTACACTTAAGGTTTGCTGGGTTTGGACTCTCCTGGGTTCATTCCTGAGCACAATCCTTATTCCACTCACTTCCAATCCCCATTGACACAGAATGCAGATGTTTTCCCTACTAACACAGAATGCAGATGTTCTCTCACTGTATTATTCTCTTGGCTCTCACTGATTGACCATCAGGGTATCTGCCTGCATTTTTCTATGTCCACTGTTTCTTTATGCTCTACAGAATATCAGATCAACAAGAGCTCAGAAACCACTTTTTGTATTCACTCAGGACTCTAAGGCATGGTCACTGCTTGCTCTCTGTGTCTAATCACTGGTCTATTGCTGTGAGGACACACCATGACCACAGCAGCTAGTATAAGAGAAAACATTTAACCAGGGCTGGCTTGCACTTTCAGAGGCTTGGTTCATTGTTATCATGGTCAGCATGGTGGCAAACATGGCAGGTATGGTCCTGGAGACAGCAGAATGACATCCTGATTTTCAGGCAGAGAAAGAAAGGCAGAGAGAGGTGAGAAAGAGAGAGAGATGACAGATGAGCGGGAGCAGAGAGAGAGACTGAGAGAGTCAGAGGAAGAGAATGATCAGTGCAGAGAGAGAATTGATCAATGATCAATTGTGTGAGCTTTTTGAAACCTCTAAGCCCACTCCCAGTAATACACTTCCTCCAAAAAGGGCCACAACTCCTCATCCTTCAAAACCTATCAAGCAGTCCCCCTCTCTGATGGCAAAGCTTTTGAATATATGAGCAGGGGTTAGGGGTGGTTGTGCTCTGATGGCAAAGCTTTTGAATATATGAGCAGGGGTTAGGGGTGATTGTGCTCTGATGGCAAAGCTTTTGAATATATGAGCAGGGGTTAGGGGTGGTTGTGCCAGTTTGTGGAGTCATTCTTATTTGAACCACCACAGTATCCAATAAGCCCCAGTGTGTCCTAATAGCATAAGTGGGTGGTAGATTCAGAATCAGCATGCCTATGCCTACAGGTATCTGCTAAATGGTGGGATTTTTAGAGGATTTGATGCTGGCAAATTCATCGTGGTGCCCTGGCAGCTGAAGCAGA
Organism: Mus caroli; assembly: GCF_978045245.1. Taxonomy (NCBI): domain Eukaryota; kingdom Metazoa; phylum Chordata; class Mammalia; order Rodentia; family Muridae; genus Mus; species Mus caroli. The sequence continues at coordinate 7,170,477 of NW_028227268.1, read as the reverse complement.
TGGGCATGAGGCTGGAGGCCCCCTTTGCACAAGCAGGTGAGATCTAGCTCTAGGAAGAGCAAAGCTGAACAAAAGGACCTAATGCATTGTTCTGGATTTGAAATTGTTTTCACATTTGAACCAGGTCAAAATGTCATGGGCCTGGGAAGAGTGTGTCAGGGCCCTACGAGGAAGGAGCATTGGTCAGAACTCACCCAAATGTCTCCATGCTTCCCCAGAGGAGACAGCCCGAGCACTAGGGTATCTGTGCCTAAGAAAGGGAATAGTTAGACATCAGGGAATTCTCAATACTGCTCTGAACCAAGGGGCACAGGAGCACTTCACCTCCTGTCCTGAGCTGTGGATAATGGAGACCAGAGAATGTGGGTGTCACATTCAGGACTGTTCTATTGATGACCTCTGACCTCTGGTATTTCCTCAGCACAGGACCTGACTCATAACACAGCACACAAATCATAACTAACTCAGCAATGAGATCAGTCCAAACACTCTGTTCCAGAAGCGAGGGACGTAGTAATGGGGAGTCACATTCCAGGTAGAGTCACAGAACCTCGTCCAAGTGGTAAATCATTGTACCCGAACAACACAATGCCACATTCCCTCTGGGCAGAACACTTCAGTGCAGACAAGGGACTGAGTGTTGGTGATAGTCCATAGCTGAATTGCCAAGTGAACCTCACGCTGATATTCAGTGGCTCTGCAAGGGGCTGTACTGGTTAGATAAGCCTTGGGCAGACAAGGAAAATGCATAATAAGTTATATAGAGTCACAAAGAGATTTATAAACACATGGTTGTAGCAGAAAGTCCTGTATGACATGAGCCATTTCCTGTGACCCTCTTATGGCCATGTATAAGCCCCAGTGCATTGAACCCCTTAGATTGGGTTTAGTATATAATCTTGCTATCTTGCTTGCTATTCTTATTGGCATTATTTCATTAGTAATTGTTGTGTTTCCACTCATTTTTAGAGTTCTTCTGAGACCAAGGTGGGGCATTCTAGAACTTCTTCTAAAAAATTTAAAGGGGGGAGGATGCCACACCCACTCCAGTGAAGACTGCGTGGCAGGCCCAAAAGCTTGGACACAGTCCTGAGGCAAAGTGTTTCACAGAAACTTAGCCTCCTGGAACCATGGCATTCCCATAGCACGAATGCTCCAAATTTGTCCCTGCAATAGTGTGGAGGGTCTTGCATGCTTCTTGCAGTATTTTACTGGATAGGAGCTAGAAATCCCAGGGAAAGCTTAGCAAAGTATACTGAGAATGCTCATTACAGACATGAATGGCAGCCTACATTACATAATAGTAGAAAGAAGGTGGGTTGTGGTCTTAGGAGGAACTGTAATATTATTCATGAAAGGGTTAGAAGTATGGAACTCCCCTGGTGCATGTTTTTCACTAGGCCCACAGGAATAGCATAGGTAGGTAATTACTAAGGGACCCCTTCTGGTGGGTTTAACAATAGACTAACACTTCATCAGACCTTTAACATGGCTCCTGTGAATAGCTGACTTTTGATAGGGCTGATCTTATCTCATTTGTAAACATTGCCTGGATCCTGCCATCTTTTTGTATGCATTTTTTGTTTTGTGTCAGATAATGTCAATGTACCTTGGCTGATGTGTCACCTACCTTCTTTGTTTTCCTTCTGTATTATATGTCTGGTGCTCGCTTTGAGAAATTACATTCAGATGCAACACTTTCTCTGGTGTCCATGTCTGTTTTGTCATCTGCCAACTCCTTGCTCACCTCTGCCGGTATCCTGGTTCCCAATGCGTGGAAAGACCAACTGAATCCAGTCCGTGGCACCCTGACTCTGTCCCAGATGCATAACCATTGATAAGGTATGCATGGGGTATGTACGGCTGTGCAAAGTGTGGAGTTCATAATTACATCTGATGTATTATGTATATATGCATCATGTCTGTAGCATGTGTGGCATGTGTCCTGTGCATAGATGTATGAGGTATGGTGTATATTAGTGTATAGTATATATGTATCTTTTGTGGTGTGTACACTATGTACTACTTATATGTGTTACATGTATGCTGCGAGTGGTGCATACATGTGTGTGACATGTTTAGCACATGTGAAGTATATTCATGTGTATATTTTATAGTACACACATGCCAATGACTCCCTTTGATCCTGAAGATGTTACAGTTGCAATGATATAAGTGCCTTAGTCAGCCATGCCTTTTCTGTGTAGCTATAAGTCAGTGATAGACCAGCCTGCTTCAAGTGAGTTCTGGGACTATGGCCCCACCCAGGGACTGGCCCTGCCTCTGGGAGCCTCTCTCTCCTGATAGAGTGCAGGACTGGAATTATTGTTGCTCCACATGCCTCTCTGGAAGGCAGAGAGGAGTGGGAAGGTGGGGAGGCATGGGTGATGATGCTCCCTGCATACACACACACACCATCTGTAACTGCCTGTGGACACAGGCTTGGAGTCATCAGTATTTTACCACAGTTGCTGCCAAAGCAAAGCCCCAACTCCAGACTTCCACAAGCACACAAATTTATTTCCTGCTCTCGAGAAGAATGAGTCAGCACACACCAACCACTTGGCCAGGCTGAAGATGCCTCCTGTCCACTGTAGGTCACAGGAAACCACATGATGGCTCTTACAGCCTCAGTGGAGGGGCAGAGGGACATGTGTCACATAAACTCACATCATCAAGGGGCGTGGGGAGTGTGTGTGTGTGTGTGTGTGTGTGTGTGTGTAAAGAACTTCGTTTTCTGCAGTAAACCACAGCTATGGTGGTTCAGTGAATCTGAGAGAGACCTTGGGGATTCCTGAAACAGCAGGAAGGTCAGACTGAACTCAGGTCTATTTATGGAAATGTGCCGGGACCATTTGCTTTGGGCAGCAAACAGCATGACCATCAAACTGGCTCCTGTAGAAAGCATGTCTACCAGACAGATCCTGGAGCTTTGGCCCACAGGAGTACGAGGGACAGTGGTGAGGGAGTGACAGAGTCTATGTGTGGTTGATGGGACATTGTCTGAGTTAGTTAAGGCACAGTCACCAACATCATAGATATTTCTCTTATTTCTTTACACTACCTGACATCATTCTAAAAAGAAAAAAAATTACTTGCATTTTTGTCACAGGTATTTGATTTTTGTTTGTTTTTAATTAAATTAATTAAAAATTTGATACTGTCTCTGTTCCCAAGCTTGTTTTCAACCTTTGATCCTCCTATCGCAGCCTCCCAAGTGCTAGGGTTATAGGTAAGTGCCGCTACATATAACTATTATTGTCATTTTTGACTCTCAGACAGGTTTTTCCTATGTAACTCTGCTAGACTTGAAACACTCTGTGGAGGTCAGGCTGGCCTTGAACTTGCAGCCAGCCTCCTGTCTCAACCTCCTGAATTAGGAGGGTTAGATACACATACTTCCATATTTAGTTGATTTGTTTGTTTTACAATAATTAATTTCTGGGGCAGTGAAGACAGATCAGTAGGTAAAATCCTTGTAAGTAGGAGGAACTGAGTTCAATCACCAGAATACAGTTAAAAAGAGTCAAGGCCTGGTGCGCATGCTGGAATCCCATGGCTGAGGAGGCAGAGACAGCTGTATTCCTGGGGCCCACTAGCCAGCCAACCAGGACAAGTCAGCCATGATGACCCTAAGTGGATGGTGCCTGAGGAACAACTCAACTTGAGGTTCTCCATCCTCAAGTGCTCATGTGCCCCACTCACGTGCATGTGCATCTCATATGTGTATGCACTCCACCCTATATGCACACTCACATACTTAATCACACTCACACATACACACACATGCACACATACACTAACTCATTCACAATACACACTCACAAATCACATACTTACCAATACACACACTCACACATACTTACACACACATATACAGACCCACACATACACGCACACTCACACTCTCACACATTCACATACACACACACTCAGACATACTCTCACATTCACATACACACTCACACATACATTCATGAACTCACATGCACAAACTCTCACAAATGCACAGACACACTCATACACATGCTCACTCACACACTCACATACATTCACATGCACTCATACTCACACACTCAAATATACACCCAAACACACTCTCTCACACACGTACACACTCACATACACACTCACCCACACATACTCTCACATTTATATACACACTTACACATACGCTCACACACTCACATGTGCACAAACACACACTCACTCACTCACTCACACATACACACACATATACACAGACCCACACATACACACATTCACACTCACTTTCACAAATATTTACACACATACATAATCTCACACACTTACATACACAGTCATTCACACACACATATTCATACACTCACACACATGCACACTTGGTCACAGATACACAAACATACATATATACTTACACACATATAAAGACTCACAAACTCATATGCTCTCTCACACTCACACATACTAAAACTAACATTTAAACACACACTCACACATACATACACACACTTACATATACGCACTCACAAATAGACTTATTCACACACTCACAACATATATACTCACACACACTCAAACACACACTCATATATACACACTCATAAATAATCACATACACACACTCACAGACATATACACAAATGCACAACCGTATATACTCCCTCACACATGTTTACATATACAGAGAATTTTCGGCTCTCTAGAAAACTTCACCACTACTACATCATTTTCCCACTAAGTGTCTAAGAGTAACACAGAGTAGCAAGTACAGATCTGAGGAGGAATCTTTTGTATAAACAACAGAAACAGAAAAGTCAGCTTTTAGAAAGACGCAAATAAGGAAATCTGTATGAAAGTGCTGGTCTTGACAGGAAGGATGGGGTCTTAGAGATTTGGGGAACAAAGAAGGAAAATGGCAGAAAGGAAAATTATTTTGCCTCTTCCCCATCTTCCTCTTCCTCTCCTCCTCTTCCTCTCTTCTTTATCATCTTCTTCCTAGTCTTCTTGAGACTAGCTATGTATCCTTGGCTGACCTGAACCACAATGGGTAACCTATCCATTCTCAAACTTGGGGAGATCTTCCTGTGTTTCCCTTCCAAGTTCAGGATCACCATGCTAGGCCCTTCTGCATTCTTCAGTTTTGAGAATGAGAGTGTTGAGGAGCACAGAGTGTCTGAGAGGAGAGAAGACAAAGAAGGAGGCCATGAGGGTCAAGTACAGGCTAGTAGTGTAAAATGACCCTGAGCTTCTGGCTGCTGGCATCTGCTCAGTTTGGAATATGAAGAGGCACAAACCAAGCTAGAGAGCTGTCACATCTCTTTGCTGAGATTACGGCTGCCTGGAAGGAGACACAGGAAATCAGGATTTGGAACTGGGCAAAGCAGGTGTTTATCCTGATGCTCTGGGAAGGAGTTTGGTGCAGCTGTTCCCCTCTTCCCAGAGTGAGCAGGGGACAAAGCTGGAAGCAGAGAGAGTGTCCACTAACCCAAGGTTCTCTTATAGTAGGGCTCACATTTTGTGTGGTATTAGTGCCTTCTCACAATAGCTATAGTAAATGAGACTATTCATTTGACCTTCAGAGATTGGAAAAATTAGCAACTTATTTTTGTGTCCAGCAAAAGTCTGATGAGGTCGAGATTCTACAAAGTCAGGGCTCCAAGTTTCTGCTGTCTTCCTGTTCTGTGAACTCGCATGAACTGACTTTGCCTGCCCATCTAAGATGGTCATTACTTCAAGAGTCAGAGAGAGGTAGGAAGTGGACGGCAAGCGCTTTTCCCATGAGTGGGGCCATTCACACTCACCCACACGTATCAGGCCACAGAAACAAACAGAGCCACAGAAACACATGCAGTTGCTGTGGGGAAAGAGGAAACTGAGAAGACAATGGTCTGCTCATGCCTCTTGCCTAGCTCTACCCTGCAGTGAGAAGCAAGAAGTCCGAAGATGAAGAACCTTCAGATGCCAGAAAACGAAGTTTGTAGACACACCAAGTGCTGATCACTGCAACTCCACGAGTAAAGAAGTGTCTGGGAGGTGCCTAATAGGGCTTTTCCAGACATATAGCACCTCCTTGTGTCTCCTCAGGATCTTCTGCTGTGATCAGAGCCTCTCCAAGGAGCAGGAGGGAGGAAGGTCCTTCTCAGGGAGAGGAGGAGGTGCCAGGAGCTGACACCTCCTCTGGGCTCAATGGCAGACTGGATAAACAGAGTGGAAAAAGGGAGGAACATAAGACCAGTGTTTATCCTGCTTTTTACTTGTGGAAACAATGTGAGCAGCCACCTCACATCCCACCTCCCTGCCTTTCCACCATGGTTGGCTAAATGCCTTCAAACCTTGGTCCTTAAGCTGCCTTTGTCTCAATATTTATCACAGTGATGAGAAAAAAAAAACAGCTGACACAAGGGCTCTGGAAAAAGGAAGGAAAGTTGGTGCATGTTTTTAATCTCAAGACTGAGGAGGCAGAGGCAGGTGGATCTCTGTGAGTTTGATGCCAGTCTGATCTACAGAGCAAGTTCCAGGAAGGCCAAGGTACAAAAAGAAACCCTGTCTTGAAAAAAAAAAGTAAAACACTATGAATAACAGCAAAATTCCACAAAACCAAATTAAAAAAAAAAGAAATAGAGAAAAAGAAAATTTATTAACAGAGGAACAGGGCATCAGTGTACTGACAGGTAACAGAGAGGCTGGTGTGTACTGATAAGTTTTGTCAACTTGATGCAAACTAGAGAACCCTGGAAGAAGCAACTTTTACTGAGAATTTACCACAAGGAGATAGTCATGGTGGGCACGGTCATAAGGCTATTTTGTTGATTGTTAATTGATGGATAGATGAGATGCCATCCCTGGGCTTGTGGTCCTGGGTTGTCTAAGACGGCAGGCTGAGCAAGTCAGTGAGCAGCGCCCTCCATGGCCTCTGCTTCAGTTCCTGCCTCCAGCTTCCTGTTGAGCTCCTGCACACTTCCTGCAAAATGGACTGTGCCCTGGAAGTACCCGCCAAACAAGGCCTTTCCCCCCAGCAAGGTGGTTTTGGTCAGTGTTTTATCACAGCATCAAAAAACAGACTAGGACAGACTGATGGACTGGTGAATGGTCCAGACAGACCAGCTTATCTCACCCCTTGATTAAAACACAGATGGCTTCTCCCTATTTGTGAAGGACTCAGACTCTTTACCTCAGGATCCAGCTTCAGCCTGCATCTCGGTCCCTCCCCCCAGGATCCTCTTTACTGCTAACCTTGTTTAGCCTCAAAAATGCAAGCACCAACTTCTGATTGTATGGTCTTTTTTGAATTTCATTTTGATTTTAGTTTTCCAAGACAAGAGTGTGAGGCAGTGCATGGTGCCACCAGACAGAAGAACTGGTAAGGTTGTAGCAGTTCAAAATCCTGATAAATCCCATAATTGAGAATGGCAGGAGTTCAAACTAGCTTCAGAGCAGTTTCCTGTCGTGGAGCAGGAGATCATGACACCCCACTAAGAGGACCTTAACATCCAGTCATGTAGCATGAAAACCTAGAGTCTCTATGATAATGAGGAATGTAGATAGGCCCAGAGTGTTTTGCCAATGAGCTTCCCTTCCTATAAAAGGTATTTAATATCGGGTTCACCCTGAGTAAGACACATGTAATCACATCTACCAGTTAAAACAGTTTGGATAAGCAAAGACCATCTCCTTCATCAAAGACTGCCGAGGGGAGAGGCTTTCATCTTCCAGGGCCACACCACAGTCTCTTGTAGAAACTTCTCCATACTCCTGACACTCACTCAGAGCTACGCAGGATCCCAGCCCTCTATGTCCCAGGCTCAGCACGGGGCCCATGGACTTCCAAGTCCTTTTGGTCCCCAATGGCATCTGAGTACACAGGAGAATGGGAGCCCCTGTTCTCAACTCCTCCTGGTTCCTATTGGCATCTGGGTGCACAGGAGTTTGAGAACCACAGCATCTGTCCCAGCCTCTGCCTTTTCTCACCCAAAGAAACATGGGTTGTGTCCCCTATCATAGACTGTTTTTAAATTTCCCTGAGCTTTGTGAGGCCCGGCACCTCATCAACAAGGAAGAAACGCAGCCTACAGTCTGGTGTTTCACCACCCTTTTGTGGCACATCGGTGTGTTCCCACACCCCAGCAGTGAGGTAGAAATGCAGACTGACAGCAGAGGTCTTACTATGTAGTTCTGGCTATCCAGGAACTTGCTCTATAGACCAGGCTGACCTCAGACTCATAGAGATCCACCTGCCTCTGCCCTGAGTGCGGGGTTAAAGATGTGCACCTCCACTGCCTGCCTCATTTCCTGGTTGTTAAAGAGATTCTTCCCCAGATACTCTACAGCACTTTGCCCCCTCAAGGTCCCAAATGAAAGGCCATGTCCCTAGTGCTGACTTCTAGGATCACCCTACATCACTCTTTTCCTGATTTGAAAGTTCCATTGGGTTTATTGTAATTCGCTAGTATTTTATGTCCTTGTGACAGAACATAAACTTCATTATGGAACACATTCTACCCAATGTTTATACCAGGGCTTGGCACTCAGTAGGCCTTTAATGAATATTTGTTGAATTATGTAGAGATTTCATATACTTCTGAGTGGGGTTGGAGAGAATGGTTAATCTGGCCTATGTCTCTTTCACTACCAACTCCTATGACCAATTTGGATATATGATGGAGAATATCAGCTCCATCAAAAACCATTCCAGGGCCATGAGAACTGTCTCTGTTGTTCTGTGGTTGTTCTTCCAGAGGACCTGGGTTCAATTCCCTGCACCTACATTGGGTCTCACAGCTGTCTTACCTCAACTGCTGGGGAAACCGATGCCTTCTTCTTCTCACTGTGGGGCACTAGGCATGCAAATGCTACACAGACATGCATACAGACACAAGACATATACACATGAAATAAGTAAAATAAAATTATAGATAAAAAATAGGTTCTGTCCTTGCAGAGGACCTGAGGTCAGTTCTTAGCATCCACCCCAGGTGGCATGTAACCTAGAATTGTCACCCATTGTTGGACAACATGGACACCTGCATTCTTATGCACATACCCACATACAGGTACACATGACTTTAAAATATGATGATGATGACGATGACAGCAACAACAACAATAATACATCTTTTTGGAAAACACTCCAGGAACTTGAGAGATGGTGCAGAAGTTAAGGTCCCTGATGCTCTTCCTTAAGACCAGATTTGATTCCCAACATTTATAGAGCAGCTCACAAGCATCTATACCTCCCTTTCAATGGCTTCTTCGGGCCTCTGTGATCACCAGCCTCACATACAGGGCACAGGAAACAGGCAGGGTACGCACCCAAATATGAAAAATAAAACATTTTAATTACAAAAACCAGCTCATCCCATGGTCCCCGGGGAGTCTCATGGCTGCAGTCTTGGGCGTCCAGAGATGCTCAGGTCCAGGTCAGCTGCAGAATCTCTGCTTCTCTTCTTCTCTTCCTCCTCTAGAATCTCAGCTTCCTTCCCTCACTTCTCCCTCCAGAATCTCAGCTTCATTTCTCCCTATCCCTCCAGAATTTCGGATTCTAACCTTTCCTCCCCCAACACTTGACACTGCCTGTTCAGTTGGCATCTTTCTGAGCCCCAACCCACTTTATCTTAGGCTCGAAATTGGGAAGAAGCTGAAGAACTTAACAAAATGCAGAGGGAGGACCTACAATGATAAGTCATTGGCAAGATGACTCCTTGAGTAGACAGAAGCCTAACACCTTCCTTTCTACCCTGGAACTCAAGTGATAGTTGAAGAAGACAACTGACAATAAAATTGTTCTCTGATTTCCATACCTCTACCAAGGCATGTGCACACACACATTTGTAAGTGTGTGTGCACACCATAACACACACACACACAGATAACTTGTTTTGAGGACAAGACTCTGAGGACCGTCAGGTAGGACGCAGACTATCTTTGCTGGGTCTGGGGATACTGCTCTGTGTAGATGCAGGAGCCCATGCGATTAGATCTGCTGGCTACGACAAAATCTTCTTTTCTGCCTCCCAGGTCAGTGGGACCATGGCCTTGGATACCTGAAAGTAAAAGGCTTAGGTGGGGGTCAGAGAAAGTCTATTCTAGATTGCAGGGAGAAGAAACATACCCAGGATGGGTTGGGGTTGATGACCAGGACTTGTCTCACAGGAAATCTCAAGTGTCCGGAATGATGGTGGCATTGGCTTTTTTTTGGTCCTTACCAAGATTTTTTGAGTGCAAATGATGATAAGATAATTTGTACATATTGTGGTGATTGTGCTAAATTGTTATGTTGGAGCTTTGGATGCTGTCCTCAGAATAGATGATGACAGAGCAGACCCATCAACCTGCTGTGTAGAGGACAGAACCAAGCTTGTACAGATGTGGGACAGAGGGGCTATGCTAGACTTGGTCTCAAAGACTTTGGCTATTATTCTCAACTTGCTTCTAGTTGTCCCTGATGTTGGTGGCCAAGGAGAAGGATTCCTAAACTGTATTCTTTTCTTCATGATCTGTTTGGTGTGAGAGCAGGTGTGTCTGATGGAGATAGGAGTGTGTCTGTCTTACAATTTAGCTCAGGGATGTTCATCCCAGAAGATATAGAAAAAGACCTAGCTTCATACCATAAGGAAATGACAGGCAGTTCTGGGAATATCCACTGCCAGGGCAGATTTTCATGGGCTCCAGCCTGGGACAATGGCAGCACGAGGGGTGGAAGAACACAGTGCCCACTGGCCATCTAAGAATAGCAAAGCCACGTCATGATGAAGGTTGCCAACAAGGCAGTGAGATGAGTAATGAGAAAAAGAGAAGCTGTGCAGGCAAGGAATCTATTTAGAGCAGAAAAGGCGGGCCTACACCCCAGGCTGTTTGCAGAAGGGAGAGTAAATATAACATGTGTGTGTTTGTGTGTGTGCATATGTGTGTGCATATGTGAGTGTGTGTATGTGTGTGTGTAAGTGAGCTGTGCTGTGCTGTGCTGTGCTGTGCTGTGCTGTGCTGTGCTGTGCTGTGCTGTGCTGTGCTGTGCTGACAGAACCAGCCCCGGAATGAAGGAGGATGGGCCATACAGAGAAAAAAATGCTTCGCTCTTTAAATTTTTATTTTATTATTTTAAAATTCATATATAACTTCACAGGAATATATAATGAATTTTAGACATTTTCACTGATATTATAATACCTTGTATCTCTTATTGTCCCTATGTCTTTTCTTCTGTCCTTCCTTGCTTTTTTATTTCCTTCTTTTCTTTTTCTTTTTTAATCCAAGACATGGTTTCTCTGTGTAGCCTTGTTTGTTTTTCTAGACTTCTCTGTGTAGTCCTAGAACTCATTCTGTAAAGCAGGCTGACCTAAAACTCAGAAATCCACCTGCTTCTGCCTCCCGAGTGTTGGGATTAAAGGCATGTGCTACCAATGCCTGACCTACAGGCTCTAATGAGCCCCTCGCCTGATTATATGTTGTGTGTGTGTGTGTGTGTGTGTATCCAACCATGATTGTTGGTCTGAACATGAGTGGGAATGTGGCCAACTGACTGGCAGGTATACCCCTGAAACAAATGGAAACCATCCTCTTAACAGGAGGCAGGCTCACTGGAGTCCAACACATGTCATCAAGGAGAAGATGCTAACCTGGGGACTCTTCTCACACAAAGTGGGAGAACACCCATGTTAGGTGTGAATTTGGCTGTGGGTGTGAGAGCCCCACTCATAGAGAAGACTGTTTTGTGGTACAGAACTCAGGATGTCTGAGGCTGGCAGGCTGAGACAACTCATTTCCCCTGAGCATTTACGTTTGAGTCCATTGCCCTTCTCTATGTACTTTAATTGGGTCTGTCTCATTTTGGAGCATGTATGTGGAGAGTGATAACTACTTAGACATTCAATAATTCTGTCTTAGTAAAAGGGAGAGATTGGAAGGGCCCGTTGCAGAGACCATTCCTGGAAGGGTCGTAGGGTGATGTGGGTTCGTGACTCCTGAGAGACCAGATACTTCCTGCAGTTTACCTCCCCATTTGGTTTCACTGAGCAATCTAGATTTCAGGGACCAAGACTTATCTACTACTTGGAGACCTGAGCAGATAGTACAAAGCTTAGGTCAACTACTCCATCTGGGTTTGCAATGGGCTTATTCACTGGGCTGTGTTGACAAAAAAGAAAGCAGGGTGTGTCCTGCCCATAAGGGACAGATATCCAGTGTGACAGTGGCAAACTTTATGCTTCTTGGTGAGGCCAAATTACCTAGATATTTGGTCAATCAACTGGCTGGTGGCCCACAGTCTTATATTGGCATGTTTCCTCTATGCACTGGGACACTAGGAAGAAATGTGATGTTTTCTTGTATTTTCTTCTTTGGAAGTCATCAGTGGAAGATAGCCCCAGATAGGAATTGCAGGATGTTCTGAGAGAGGGGGCCGTGAATGGGTTCCAGAACTCAGCTGTCCCTGCTATAGGAGTGGGATTAGTCTGAGTCTGGTTGTGCAGCACATCAGAGCCATGGTACTGCTTGTACCATGTTGTTCCTTACTAGATTGAGTCTTTAACAGACTGGGGAGATGGATCGGCAGGTAAATTGCCTACCTTCCTTGCAGGTATAAGTACATGAGTTCAATTCCTACAACCTAAGGTGTTTGTTTGTTTGTTTGTTTTTAAGCTAGGGCAGTTGTGTATGCTTGCAATCACAGGATGGAGGGTAGAGGCAGGGAGATCCCTGGAGTTCCCTGGCCAGCTGTCTGACCTACCACACAAAGGTGCAGGTCAATTAGAAACCCTGTCTCAGATACTAAGGGAATGATTCCAGTAGATGTCTCCCACATACACATCTGCCCCAGGCAAGGTGCATACACACACTCACACACACACACAAACCAAAGACAGAGACAACAGAGACACAGAGATTATTTTCCATCTCCTGGGAAGTGTTTCTGTCTATCCTAGGCAACAGGACTATGGGTCTTCACCAGGTCAATTTCACCTCCCCCAAAGCATCTCTGAGGTCTGGTCACCCAGAGGACTGCACTGAGCATGCTCAGGAACACGGGTAACTCCACAAAGACCATCAGCAGGACGTAGATGTTGCTCAGCAGGGACCTGCAGGAAACAAAGGAGGCAGGGAGTAAGCAACCACATGGCATAGAGGGCTCAGCCTTCCTGGTGCCCATATCCTTGCCTTCAAGGGCCAGATAAAGTGAAGCCTGAGAAGCTACTAGGTCTGCCTCCCTGCAAGTGCATGACTGGTCATGCTGCCTGCAGGATAAGCTCTCTAGCACTGGAAAGCTTTACCTGATATCCCTCCACCAGGCTAAAGGCTTCACAGCCTCCTGGCCTTTGACTTTGGCCTCTGCTATGTTCTTCACCAGGATGACCCCACCTACCTCATCAGCGCCCCTGTGTTAGGGGACTTGAGGCTCACTCCATCTAGAAATGGGTGATAGCTGCTGTACTCTGTCAGTGGATTGACACTGCTGTTGCAGTTCTTTGTGTTCCTTTGTTTACCCTGAGGCACCATGAGGACCTGACAATATTACACACCATTCTCCACCTCTCTACCATGCTCTATTCCCTGCCCAGGTTCCCATCTTCCTCCTTGGGCCATCCTTGGCTTCTCCTTTGGTAAAACAAGAGGCCATCCTCAGCTCATGGGAAGGAAGCTCTGTGAGTCACAAGCTACCCCAACATGTTCCTGGAGACACAGGAGGTGCCACCTGGCAGACCATCCAGTGTCCCGAAATATTTCCAAGGATTGAGGTCTCTCCATGTTTCACATTCTCCTGGACTCTATATTTCTGCAACCTGGAACCTCTGTCACTTGATAACTAACTTTCCATCCACTTACAAACAAGCAATAAAAACACTTCCAATGCCCTAGCAGAGAAAGAATTTAAAAAAAAAATCAATGAGAGAGTCTATGAGGTGGGAGGCTTTGAGACATGTTTGTATAACTTGATATTCAGGGAGCAGAAAGAACACAGTAGAAAGGACAGGGGACTGGATGAGACCTGAGGGACAATTGTGAGGGAGAAATAGAGAAGTGGCCTATGCCTTAGTTAGCTTGTGGTTTATCTGTGTCCCTGACCTGGAGACTTGACCCCAACAGGCCATGATGAAATTAGGCCAAGGTAGCTCTACAGTGCTGGGAATTCCTCTGGAACCTTCAAGAGTGACAAGGATCATCCAGGCCCACCACAGTCTCCAATTTCCTACTCCTCCTCTGCACTGCGGAGACCCCCCCCCCATTGTCTCTTGGCATAGTTGGATAGGGACAAGGAGATTTAATTATAGGCTGAAACCTGAAGCTGATGGGAGAGGGATCTCTTCCATCTCAGAGGAGACCCTACTGTGGCCCTCTGTCATGCCCTCTGAGGGGACATACAGGGGAGACACAAAAGCTGTGTTCAGTCTGTCCTATCACTAAGGTGAAGGCTTTACCTTCCTGCAGCTGAGGCTTAGAAGGGGAGCGTTGGTGTACTAAAAGGTGAAAGGACTGGGGGGCCCACCTCAGGCTTGGACATGAGAATCTGCCAGCCCTAGTGTTTCTACAGGATAGGTACTGAGGTTAGCAAATAAATTTAAAATATGGACACATCAATTTGGTATTCAGATAAATGAATATAGCCATGTTAAACAACACTTGGAATATACTTGTCAAGATATAATTAGTTTTCCTGAATCCCAGGATTCCTGGGCACTTATCTTCTATCAGGAGGCCCTCCTGAGGAGAGACCTCAGGGTCAGTCCAGTGGGAAGGAGCTGCCAGGGTGCAGCTTTGTTTACCTGATGTGGGAGCTGTTCTGAGTCACTTGTTCCTTGCCAGTGTTCTCGACGGTTGTTGGTGTGGCTGTCAGATTTGTGGCTACGGTGGTCATAGTTGAACTTTCTGGGGCTAAAGATACAAGAGATCATGGTTTAGTCCTCCTGTGCATAGTACAGCTCTAGTATGGTGTTAAGTTCTTTCCACTAGGAATTAAGGGGCTCGGTTCCCAACCACCATTAAAAACTTCCTTCCTTCCTTCCTTCCTTCCTTCCTTCCTTCCTTCCTTCCTTCCTTCCTTCCTTCCTTCCTTCCTTCCTTCCTTCCTTCCTTCTTTCCTTCTTTCCTTTATTTATTTTTGGAGACAAAGTTTCTCTGTGTAGTCCCATATCATTTGGGACTCACTCTGTAGGCCAGGCTGGCCTCAAACTCAGAGATCTCTCTACCTCTGCCTCCCTAGTCCTGGGATTAAAAGTGTGTGCCACCAGGCCTAACACTTGAATTCTTTCCTAAGGAAAGATGATGTGTGGAGAAAAGAAAGAACTTCCCATTAAAACTTGCTTCCTGTGCCGGGCAGTGGTGGCGCACACCTTTGATTCCAGCACTTGGGAAGCAGAGGCAGGTGGATTTCTGAGTTTGAGGCCAGCCTTGTTTACAGAGTGAGTTCCAGGACAGCCAGGGCTTACAAAGAGAAACCCTGTCTCAAAAAACAAACAAAAAACAAACAAACAAAAACAAAACAAAACAAACAAACAAACAAGCAAACAAACAAAAACCTTGCTTCTTTCAGAGCATATTCATTACTGCCTGGTGTGCCATATTCAGAAATACTGAAAGAGTTCTCTGGAAGAGCTCTTAATCACTGAGCCATCTCCCCAGCTCCAATTTTGTCTTTTTCTTTGTTGTAGTTGTTTAAAGCAACTGATAAACCTCATCCTTGTTACTCAATCTTGCCCAGGATTAAAGGTTCTGCAGCTTCCTTTCTGTTATGTTAAAGGGGGCAGCGGGGTCTCAGGAAGAGACTTTAGCTCAGTGGCAAAGTGCTTGGCTAGCACACATGGGATTCTGAGTCCAATTCCCTGATCTGTAGAACTGAGAATATCTAAGACAGGCATACAAGAAGACAAAGGTTCCCCACCTCACCCTCTTTCTTGGAGAAAACAGGACAAATAGAGTATATTCAATCTATCTTTTCTAGTAAGACTTTTGCAAGGGTCGATGATTAGGCCTCACCCCTATCAGGATTTTCTGGAATTTTTTTTCTTACCTGGGTTAATGTTCACATTAACTATAAACATAGAGTCAAGTTCAGCTGTGACAATTCCACACCAGTAAATGCCAGCATCACTCATCCTCAGATCCTCCATGGTCACCGTGAAGATGAAGGCTGTCTGGTCATCCCTGATGGACACACGGTTCTCCTTCACGAACAGCTCTGATTTATCAGTTTCAATGAGAATCTCACATGATCTCAAACCATCTCTTCGGCACCAATACTTCTTGTAATCCTTCCAGCCTGAAGTATATTGGCACTGCACTGTCAAGGAGCCCTGCTCCTGACCACTCACCTCCTCTGGACCTGTGACTGAATCCTGAGCAGTGCAGCTTCCTAGAAAACAAAAACATATGGACCACTGATCTCCTCCTCCAAGGGCAGAATTCTACGGTGCCAAGTAGAGTTCGTGAGGTGAATAACAAACAACCAGTGATGGGCTTCCCATTTCCCAAGACAGGTCAGCATTGTTATCCTATTGGTTGAAGCCTCAAAAGAAAAGAAAAATAAGAAAGAAAGAAAGAAAGAAAGAAAGAAAGAAAGAAAGAAAGAAAGAAAGGAAAGAGAAAAGGAAAAAGAAAAAGAAAATCAAAACCAAAAAATGCTGAAGAACCCAGTTACAGCTCTCAGAAGATAAAATGGTGACAATGACAATCATAGCTGGAGTGGAGGAGTGTCAGAAGTCCGTGTCTGAGGGATTGATCCTATCTTCATTTCAGTATCCATGATTCTCTGGAGGTTCGTCTGTAGAAGCCACTTCCCATGGCCACACAGAAGCCATTTTTAGTAGTTTGAGCAGTCTCTGGAAGGAATGCCTTGTAGGCTGACCAAAATGACACCAAACAGTCTGACCTCCCTGTGGTGCAGAGCCCACAGCACGCAGACCCTGTGCTGTCCTTCAGATCCATGGAATCTGAGTCCCATAGCTCCTGGAAAGGTCTGAGGATGCAGCACTGTTGGTGAGGTTCTTACACAGCATGCACAAGCAACAAATACCAAATACCTGCTTAATGATAAAGGAGGCTCTGGAGAGATGGTTCAGTGGTTAGGACCACAGGCTGCTCTTCCAGAGGTCCTGAATTCACTCCCTAGGAGACACATGGTGGCTTACAGCTATCTATAGTGAGATCTGATGCCCTCTTCTGCTGTTAATGAAGACAGAGAACTCACTTATGTAAAATACATAAGTAAAATTCTTTAAGGAAAACCATAGGTGGTGGAGAGATTGCTCAGTGGTTAAGAGCACTGACTGCTCTTCCAGAGGTCCTGAGTTCAATTCCCAGCAACCACATGGTGGCTCACAACCATCTGTTATGCGATCTGATGCCCTTATCTGGTGTGTCAGAAAATGTAGAGTGTGATAAAGATGCCCAGTGTCAATCTGTGGCCTCTACCTGTATGTGTGCACCCATGTGTGTACCTGAGAGCACATGCACATGTGCATGCATGCCCGCGGGCACACACACACACATACACACAACCATTTATACATTTATGACAGAGACACATTGTTTTTTCTCAAAAGAACAAAAGTCATCCTCAAAAAGTAGAAAACAGAATAGGGGTTATAAGTCTGGGAAGGGTATTAGGGAACACAGAAGAAGGCTTACTGTGTAGAGGGAGAGTTGTTAGGACACAGGGCTGTCTGTCATTCGAAGAGAATGATAACTTATAATGTTATATGAGACAGATGAAAAATAGGGCTGACAACTGAATATTTCAAAAACCTCATAGACGAGATTATAAGGAAATGACAAGTGGCTTTGATAATAGCACAACTACCTTGATCTGACCGTTACTTCCTGTACATACATGTGCAAAAGCCATATTGTACTCCATCAGGCTTTTTCCTTTTTAAAACAGAGTCTCATAATGGGGACCAGCCTGGGCTTGAGCCCACAAGGATTCACCCACCTCTGCTGTCTGAGTGCTGGCATTAAAGGCGATCACCACCATGTCCAGCCCCTGTAAGAATTCATTACTGTGTCAGCTAAAGCTCACATCGGAACGGGAGATGGAGCTGCATGCTAGAAATCCCAGCACTCAGAGGATAGAGTCCGGAGGATCACAAGTTCAGGGGCATCCTAGACTGCATGTGCCAAACATGAAACTGAAAATACATTTTGTAAGAATTAGTTCATCCACTCACGCATCGGCTTTTGTGGAGCAGCTAGGGTGGAGAAACAGCCTCTTAAAGGTTTGCCTTTTCTTTTTGTTTTTTAAATTGCTTTTGGTTTTGGTTTTACTGCATTATCCACAGCATCCACAAGATGCCCAAAAACTTGCCTTTTATTTTAGGGGTAAGCAGCTGGTGAATGGATCAGCCAGGTTCCCTAACCCAGAGCAGACAGTCTGGGTCGCCCTCACCACTGACATGGAAGTGTCTAAAGCCCCTGCTACTTACCTGGGAGGAAGAGGAAGAGCAGAGAAGGGAACTGCCACATGGTCTTGTCTCCTCTCCTGTCCTTGTTGATGACAGACGACAGCACCCTGTGAGGACTTGCAGCTCAGCTTGAGTTTCCTTTAGGTCTCTCTCGTTCACGTCTCTCAGTAACTCCCTTGACAAAATTTCTCAATTTTGCATACAGGAAGTAGATGATGTCAGTCTTTGAGACAACCAAGTCACTGCATATGAGGGACAGCCAGGTGAACAGGGAACCTCCTCTAATGAGTAGATGCAATGGGACACATGAACTTGAAAGACAGATGTGAATCAGGAGGAGAGATGCAGACACACAGGTCGGCAGAGACAGACACAAAGGATGGGATACAGCAAAGCCCTCACCTAGGAAGTAACTGAGCTGCAGGGGATCATGGGAGAGGAGAGCAACCAAAGGCATGGTGACTGTAGTAGCAAGGGTGTACAAGGCAGCCCAGGCTAAGCCCATGGCAGTAGCCTAGGCTAAGCCCTGGGTGGCAGAGGGCATTACTGAAGGTTCAGCCTGGGGCAGCAGGAATTTATCTAGCTATGGACTTCACAGCAGGGATTTCTGTGGCAAAGGGGCACCTGCCACAATGGCTACTAGGGCCACAGGCATTGGCTCAGTGAAGGAGGGAGAGTGTGGGTTTTAAGCAAAGTCTCATGGAGCCCAAGCTGGCCTTGAGCTTCTCATTTTCCTTTTTCCCACATCAAAGTGCTAGCGTTACGGACATTCCCCAGCATGCTCTGTTTTATGAGACTCTGAAGCCTGATACCAAGGTTTCATGAATGCTGAGCAAGCATTCTACCCACTGACCTGAATCCACAAGCCCTGGTTCTGTTTCTATAAGACAGAGTTTTGCTGTGCTACCCAAACTACCTTCAAGATCTCGCCCTCCAGTGTCAGCCTCCCAAGTTGTGGGAATCTGCAGTTGGTTTAAATCCAGAGGACCAATTGCAAGTGTAGATATGTAGATATAGGTACACTGTATCTCTGGTATCAAATTTTTATGGGAGAAATTTTACAAACACATACATATGCACATACACACACATATAAATGTGCATACAGGAGAATCTATGAACACATGAATGCACACACACATATGCACACATGCACACAAATGCATGCATGCACTCATGCACGTGCACATATGTGTGTCCACACACAGAGCCACACACGTGCACATACACACACGCATGTTGTACACATGTCCGTGAACACACACACCACATATACACAACACACATATACACACAGACCACACACATATACAGAGAAACAACACACACATACACAATACACACTACATACACCATACAAATATACACAGCACACATATAAACACAAATACACATACACACATATAACCCACCACACACACAACCTACCTCATACACACACCCATACATACACATATAACTCACCTCACCCACACATACACATAACCCATTTCACATACACACACACACACATACACACACCACAAAAATACACACATATACATACATTACCTAACACACACATACAACCCAACACACACACACACACACACACACACACACACACACACACCACCTAAGCCACCAACACAAAATATCATTTAATAATAAAATCTTCCTTTTTTGTGTGGACTGAGATCAAATCCAGTGTTTTAGTCAGAGTAGACAAGCATGCTACCATTGAGCCACACCTCCAGATGTATTATGTATTAAGTTATAAACATGTAATTAAATAAATTTAAGGAGCTAGAGAGGTGGCTTATGGATAAGAGCCACCTCTGATCTTCACAGACAACTGCATCCACGTGCGTATACACACACACAGTCATACACACATATAGATAATTAACCATAAAGTCAGGGACTGGAGAAACAGCTCAGTGACAGAGTGCATACTGCTCTGTCAGAGGACCAAGTGTGGTTCCAAACCCACGAGTGATGGCTCACAACCACCTGTGACTTCAGCTCTGGGAGATCCATCACCCTATTCCGTTATCCAGGGGCATTTCACATACAAGTACATGTGTTTCTGTGTCACAGCAACACACACACACAATTATAATAAAACAAATCTTTTAAACATCTCAAATTAAAAATATAATTCATTCAAAACAAATTTAAGAAACACATAAACAGGTTCTAAAGAGGAAATAATTTATTAAGGAACTTTTTATTGTTTGCTTTAAGTTTTCTTTCTTGGGACCATGTATGCTGTGTGATGTGTTTGTGAGTGTGGGGTGCAGTACAGATTGCACATGGGAGTTGGAGGACAACTTCTGGGAGTTGGTCCTCTGCTTCCACCGTAAGTCCTGGACACTGACCTCAGGAGACCAGGCTTCAAAGTGAAGCTGACCCATCTCTCCAAACCTTACAAGATATTTTCACAGTTTCCAAATAATTGGGGTTATAGTTCATGTTCATAGATAAGGAAGTTATCTGTGATGGTTTGTATAAGCTTGGACCAGACAGTGCACTGTAAGAAGGTTTGGCCCTGTTGGAGTAGGTGTGTCACTGTGAGTGTGGGAAACATGACACTCATTTTAGCTCATGAGAAGCCAGTATTCTGTTAGCAGCCTTCAGATGAAGATGTAGAACCCTCAGCTCCTCCTGTACCATGCCTGCCTGGATGCTGCCATGCTCCCACATTGATGGTAATGGACCGAACCTCTCAATCTGTAAGCCAGCTCCAAAGAAATGTTGTCCTTGTAAGAGTTGCCTTGGCCATGGTGTCTGTTCACAGCCGGAAAACGCTAACTCAAACATTATCCTAGCAATACATTTGATGCTCTGTGCTGCCTGGGTTTTATGCCCACTTGGCCAAAGCTAGAGTCATCTGAGGGAAGGAAATCTCAGTTGAGAAACATTTCCATGTCAGCAGAGTGGTACAGATCTTTGATGTCAGCACTAAGGAGGCAGAGGCCGGTGGATCTTGGTGAGTTCTAGGACAGCTACCAGGACTACATGGAGAGACTCTTAAAAAAAAAAAAAGCAAACCTACAACAAACAAACAACTAAATCTCCTCCATCAGATAGAAACGCAAAGGGCATTTCCTTAGTGATTTTTGGGGGAGGGACCAGCACATTTCAGGTCTGAGCTGGTGCTCCTGGGTTCTATAAGACAACAGCCTAATCAAGCCAGAACAGCAGAAGAGTAAGCGACAGCCCCCCATGGCCTCTGCATCAGATCCTGCCCCCGGGTCCCTGCCCTGTCAGACTTCCAGTATTGAATGCTTTGGATGCTGACCTGAGATGTGGATGGAACAACCAAGTAAACCTTTTCCTCCCAGAGCTGCTTTTGGTCGTGGTGTCTCCTCACAACCACAGAAACACCGACTGACACATGTGCTCAACTCAAAGCCCCAGCGTGCACTTTTCAGAGAACCTCTCTTTCTTTTTTAAAAGTTTAATTTTATTCTTCATGTGTGAGTGTATTGTCTGTCTGTCTGTCTGTGCACCATATAAATGCAGTGCTTACAGAGGCTGAAGGGGAGTTGATCCCTTGACTTGGGTTGTGCGACATCCGGGGTGGGTGCTGAGATCTGAACTCAGCAGCTCTGCCTGATCAGCCACTGCTCTCCATTGAACCATCCTCTCTACAGCCCATACTTGATTTTCCTTTTAGGAACTGATTGGCTCGTCCTAAGATGTGAGCAGCAGAGGACCTAGCCAGTGCTGATGGACACTTACTGATACCTAAGAAGAGAGCCGTGCACCAAGACCCGAGAGTACAGCTCTAGCTAGCAGACCGCAGTGCACCAGTGTGAACCATGCTGGATCAGTGGTTGATGATGCTCCACAGGATGGGTGGCCTGAATTCAGTGCTCAAAACTCACGTGAATGTGGAAGGAGAGAACGGATTCCACGAAGGTCTGCATGAACTGTGGCATGCAAGCACACACACACTTCATAACTATACTCAATAATCATTAAAAATAAAATGCGAGGAGTTGAAAACAAAAATGTTTACAATAGAGGAAAACAATTTAATGTTTAGGGTCTCATTTCTCTTATTCCTGCTGTTATTACTAGTCTCCTCTTCCTCTTCATCTTAGGTTGCTTATTTTCTTTGAAAATATCCCTGTTCATTTTTATGTGCCTGAGTGTTTGTGTCTCCATGCATGATATTGCACCTGGCAGAGCTCAGACAGAGCAGAAGAGGAAGTTGGATCCCCTAGAAATGGAGTCAGAGACCACTGTGAGCTGCTGTGTGGTGCAAACCTGGATGAGCAGCTTGTAACTGCTGAGCCTGCTCTCCAGCTCCTAACTGATATTTGAGGCCGAGTTGTATGTAGTCTAAGATGACCTGGAATTTACTATGTAGCTGAGGATGAAACTCCAGATTCTCCTGCCTCTACCTCTCATATGCTGGGATTGTGATCATGTGCTTGTCTTGGTATAATAATGTCTTAATTGAAAGCCAAAGGCATAAGTCACAGGAGAAATACTGACTCATTTGCTACAGTACAATTAAAAGCCATTTATCAAAAGATATATCTCCTTCTGTATGTCTCGATCTATATGTCTATCTCTATCTGTATCTATGGCTATAACTATTTGTATCTATCTGATTATATATAAATAAGGTGGTGGAAGTAGTTCAGTGAAGAGGGCTTGCTGTACAAGCTTGAGGGTCTGAGGCAGATCAGCTGAACTCACATAAAAAGCAGGCCGTGGTGATATGTGTAATCCCAGCCTGTGTTTTACTTTATAACAAAAGCAGGCTAGGGGAGGGTGGAAGAGGAGAAAGAGGGACGGAGGGAGAAGAGAAGGGAAAAGAGGCTCTAAAGTGTTTAACCGCAGTATAAAAAAACCCGATGTCATAGGGCACTTACATAACCAACCAGAGGGCAGCACAGCAGGATGCAGGTTAGAACGTCAACAAATCAGCTGTGTGAATCTCAGAGACACAATGTTATATGATGAAGTCATGAGGCTTAGAAATGAAGCATGTTACCGGGCATGGTAGAACATGCCTATAATCCCAGAACCAGGGAGACAGAGGCAGGAGGATTGGGGTTGGAAACTAGCCTGGGCTATATAGTAAGAGACTCTGTTAACCAAAGAAAAAGGAAGAAAAGAGGGAAGGAAGGAAGGAAGGAAGGAAGGAAGGAAGGAAGGAGGGAGGGAGGGAGGGAGGGAGGGAGGGAGGGAGGGAGGGAGGGAGGGAGGGAGGGAGGGAGGGAGAAAAGGAAGAAACAGGTAGACTGGAAGGCAGGCAGATAGGAGGGTACAGTGGGGTGCACCTGTGTGGCAGAATGCTTGTTGTATGTGCCAGGCTTTGGGGTTACTCTAGAACAGTGTTGGAAAAAAGTAACACTGGGTCTGGTATGGTGGTGGAAATGAATTTCTATAAGTTCAAATCCAATCTGGTCTATATAGTGAATTCTGGACCAGGCTTCCACAGTAAGACCCTATATAGAAAAAAATTATAACTCTGTTTATATAAAAATCAGACACAGGGAAGCTAAGCAATACACCCTTGGCCAGCCCATGAGCATGCATGTGGCAAAGACTTAAACTTAACAGGTATGAAATGCTAGGTTCAGGTTGTCATCAAGGTGGCTGGGAAGCAGGGATGTGCCATCAGACAGAGAGATCATCAGTATAGCCCACCTTCTATGACTGAATCTGGAGGGCACAGTGTCATGAGTATTTCTTATGGAATGTGTACATATTTACCGGATAAGCTGTCAAATTGCCTTCTCAATATTTACCTCTATACCTTTAATTGGCACTACCCTCCATTGGAAATGCTTCCTTCTGCTGTGGTGTAAGTGACCATCCAGTACTTGGCCCTATATAACACCCTCATCCCACCCTAAGGCAGGGAGGGAGAAGAAAGAATTCCAGAGCCAGAGTTAGAGGAGGAGAGTGCCCTGAATGCTGTGTTCTGTGTGTGGCCTTGTCTCTCAATCATGAGCTCACAGCAGCTGTGGTTACCTGCACAAGCCCAAGTCAGCAAAATCAGTTAGCTAATTATGTATATGGGTGTTCCATCTGAATGGACACCTGCATGCCAGAAGAGGGCATCAGAGCTCTTTACAGATGGTTGTGAGCCACCTTGTGGTTACTGGGAATCTAACTCAGGACCTCTAAAAGAGTAGCCAGTACTCTTAACCTTTGAGCCATCTATCTAGACTGAAGTCATTTAAATATATAGGTATTTATTTGGTAAATTCATTTATGTGTTTGATACACCACAAAGAATCTTCTAAAAGTCTCAGAGCATTCTCAAGAAATATGTATTTACTGGCTGTCCTCAGCCACCGGAGGATCTGTGTCCAGGGACAGGACCTCGATGTCAACAGACTTCATTGGTTCTCATAACAGGGCCGAGGGCTGCTTCTCCCAGACCACCTCTGAGGCCTGTTCACCCAGAGGACGGCACCAAGCATGCTCAGGAACAGGGGCAACTCCAGAGACACCAGGACCCAGAAGTGGGGGCTGCTCAGAAGAGACCTGTAAGGGACAGAGTCACAGTAAGCTCACTTCCCAGAAGGTGACAATAATGCCCTGTGCTATGTGGCTGTCTCTTACCCAGGTCTGTGTCCACAAAGATCTGTTCCAGGACAAGGACAAGGACTGCCGGAATGACCAGTGTGATTAATAGAGAGCCCAAGAAGTAGCCGTGAACTGTGGGTCTGACCTGCTGTCTTCAGACCAAACCCACGGGCCTCTCCCCCTATACCCTCTAACCAGGCAGGAACAACCTTCCCAACCCACACCAAACTCTGTTCTAACTAGACCTCTCCCATGTTCTCCTGGGCGGCATTAATTAATTAATTAATTAATTAATTACTTTATGTTATGTAGCCCTATCTGTCCTGGAACTCATTATATAGACCCAGATGTCCTTGAACTCATAGAGATCCATCTGCCTTTGCCTCCCAAATACTCGGTGGCTTGTGCCACCACACCCAGTGGCTTAATTATTTTACATAGTTAATTGTGTGTATGTGTGTTTCCTCATGTGTGTGTATGCAGGTGCACATGCGTGTTCATGAATGTGGAGATCAGAGGGTAACCTTGGTCATTTCTCAAGAGTCACCACTTTGTGTTTGTTCTGAGACAAGTCTTGCTATGCAGGGCTGGCTAGTATGGAACTTGCTATGTAGTCCAGGGTGGTCCCAAACTCCTAGAGCTTAACCTGCCTCTGCCTCCCAAGTGCTGGGATTCAAGGTGTGAGTCACCACACCTGGCCCATCTATCTTGTTTGTGACACAATCTCTCACTAGCCTGCAGCTTGCCAAGTAGGATGGCTAGTCAGCGAGTCACAGGCATCCTCCTGTCTCTATCTCAGCAGCTCTGGTATTTCAAGTTGGTCCTACTATGTTGAAGGCACATTCTGGGAAGGACTGAGCCATGCTTGACAGGATGTCACCAGCCCTTTTCATTCTGCTCTCCTCTTCTGACTCCCTGGGTTCCTCCTCAGCCTGAACTCTCCCTACCTTCAGCGTAGGCAGGCCCAGCGTGGTCAGTGACCTAGGGCCTCCTTACCTGGACTACAACCCAGGGTACAAGAAGTTCTAGCCAGCCAGGTATGACATGAACATGTGGCCATGATACCTACTTGAGCTGCTGTGAGGAGAAGGCTCACATTCAAGTCAGGAACCAAGGTGCCTTACCCCAACCTCACACTTCTGGTAGCCCTGCCCTTCTCTTAATGGGACAACAAGGCTGAGGTGGACACCTCCAGGTCAGGAACCAGGGCACCTCACCTCAAGCCCTGGGGATCATGATGCTCATGGCGGCCCTCTGTGATGGATCCTTGGAGGGGACCCTTGGTAGACAGACTGGTGGACACCACAGGTGTCTCTAGTGTTGGTCCTGGAGATGAAATTATAGATCAGAACTAGTTAGTCTGCCTGTATCTAAGGGCTTCCTCCTTCCTTCCTCCCTCCTTCCCTCCCTTTTACCCTCCCTTCCTCTCTTCCTCATTCCCTTCCTTCCTCATTTCCTTCCTCCCTTCCTCTTTTTCTTTCCTCTCTTCCATTCTTCCTCCCTCCTCTCTTTCTCTCTCCCTTTCTTCTTCTTCCTTCTCTTCCTTCCTCCCTCCCTCCTTCCCTCCCTTCCTACTTTCCTCCTTCCCTTCTTTCCTCCTTTTCCTTTCCTTCCTTTCTTCCTCCCTCCTTCCCTCCATCCTTCTTTTTCTCTCTCCCTTTCTCCTTTCTTCCTCCCTCCTTCCCTCCATCCTTCTTTTTCTCTCTCCCTTTCTCCCTCCCCTCCCCATTTCTTCCTCCTTTCCTTCATTCCTTCCTTTTCTTTCTTTTACTTTTTGAGACAGGGTCTTGATATGGAGTTTATAGCCCTGGCTGTCCTGAACTTGTGATCTTCCTGCCTCCACCTCCTGAGTGCTAAGATCTCAGACATACACCACCCTGATCAGCAGCCGATGGGTTGGTTTTGGGCTGATTTCCCACCAAAGGAAGGATCGTGTGTGTGTGTGTGTGTGTGTGTGTGTGTGTGTGTGTGTGTGGATCCTCCTAAATCAGCTGATCACTTGCACACATGACAGAGCTGCCACCCCAACCGTCCTGAGGCGAAACCACACACCAGGTCTGCTTCCCCTTCAGCCTCAGTCATAGGCTGTCAGAGACAGCTAACTGCAAAGCTGGCATGTCACCAGTGAAAGCTCCCTCTGAACAAACCACTGTCACCATCTGTCCCCTACTGACCTCTGCTCAGCCCCCAGAACACCCATGAACTGGTTTCCATGGCTCACTCCCACAGGATACAGATCTCTGTCCACTGGCCACACTCTGCTCTCTCTGCCCCGTGTCCCCTGACAGACCAGCACCTTCCCCCTTACAAGAAGCAGTTACTCCAGGATGCCCCCCTGGCTGTTGCTCTGTCCCTATCTGCCCCTCATCACACATAATGTGCTCCCAGGCTCTGAGCTGATTCCTCCTCCAGAAATTCCTGCCGCTTTCAGCTGTCCTGATGCTATAGTGCTCATTATGGGGACTTACCTGGGTCCTCACTTGGAACCACAGACAACTCAATCATGAAAAACTTATGGAAAAATGGTAATTCCACCACACACAGGTAGGTGTCTGCATCCTCCAGGGTGAGGCTCTCAAAGGTCACTGTGAAGGTGAGGTTGTCTGGATGGTCCCTGATGGTCAGTCGGCCATTCCTAGCTTCTTCTGAGCTGCTGGTCTTGACAATATCTTTGCACAGTCCCTTCAGTGACACTCTGCACCAGAATTTGTTCTTAGTCTTGAATTTCTCCTCATATTGACACGACACACTGAGCGATTCCCCCACAGTGCCTGTGACAGTACTGGGGCCATGCAGTGGGACACAGCCTGAAAATACAAACCTCAATTCTGCACACTGACAGCTGGATGGGAGTAAGTCCTCCCTTTGGTCAGTTCTTAAAAACCCTCTGGTCTCGAGGAAACAGTGAGAAAGGAGACAGGCTTTGTAAGAGCAGGAGTCAGGACTGAGGTCATAGATTATAAAATAAATAGAGATTCTGTGGTTATGGCACTGACTGTCACAGGTGACCCTCCCAGTTGTCCTGAATCTGTCTCAGGTGGTAGACATGACTGTATTGTGCACAGAAACCTGGCAGCACCTGGGGACAGATGCTGATGGTCCTGGGCCCCACCCAATTCCAGCCCTACCCTCCTGATTCTCTCTAGACCCTTCTGCTTGTGCTGGCCTCTCCCTCTCCCTCTCCATTCTCCCCACTCCTCTCTTCCCATCCCCCTCCTGCTCCCCTCCCATGGCCCTGTCAGACTTACAGCAGGAGTTCCCCTTTCAAAGCTTACACCCAACACATCTGCCCCATGCTCACCTGGGACCTGAGAGAGGAGCAGAGCTGAAGGTAGCCACAATCTTATTACTCTGGGAATCATTTCTTCAGCTCAGCTGTCACCTGTGCCCACATCAGGGCCCAGATTGGAGAAGGATCTGTCTCATTCTAGACAGTAGAATGTCCTCTTGCCTAGTTCTCCTTTCTGTCCTCTGCTTCCTGGTCCCTGGTTCTCACGCGAGGCTCCAGATGAACAGTAGCAGGAAGGGCTCTGTTGATGTTCCAGGCCTCAGAGGCTTTGGTTCCTACCAGACAGAAGAAGTGGGGACAACCACGGCTGTGGAATGAGGGTGCCATCTGTCACCTATCCCTTACCCAAGGGCTTCCCTGCTCCTGCCAGAGCCCCGGGGAGCATTTCCATTTCCAGTCAGGTTATCCACCCTCTGTGACACACCACTTCCTGAGTGGATTGCAAAGCTGTCCTTTTGTTGCTCTAGCTCTGTGACCACAGAGGAACCATCTCCTTCTAAAATTCAGATTATAGGGCACTATTGGTCCATGGCGTCCCTAGAACTGTTTCTGGGTTTATACTGCTGGTCAAGGTCATGCTGTGGCCTTATCCCTTAGTCAGAGTTTATCTGGGTGCTGTGTCCTCCAAAAGGGTACAGAGCTGTAGGTCACAGCTTTCTTTTCTTCTGTCTTATTCTGTTTGGGTTGCTGTTTGTCTGTGGCAGCATCTCTAGCCCAGGATGGCCTCTATAACCAAGGAGGACCTTGCACTGATCCTCTTACCTCCAACTCCTGAGTCCAGCAGTTTAAGGTGTTTGTCACCACAGCCCATCCATGCTGTTCTCAGGATTGAACCCAGGGCTCTAAGCATGCCAGACGAGCTCTCTGCCAACTAAGATGCATCCACAGCCCTGATTATTTGAGACAGTATCTCACACTGCAGCCCAACCTGGGCTCGAATGCAGTATTTAGATGAAGCTAACCTTCAACTCAGAGAAATCTCCCATCCCTTGAATGCCAGACCTAGATGGGAGCCACCATGCATGGCAGCTCTGTCTTCTTGTGTCTTTGGGCACCATATCTAGACATGGGCATGATTTGGGGTAGGTGTTGTGTGGCAGAATGGAAGAATGACCTCAGACCTCTCCTTTCTGATGACTCAGTTTCCCAGTGCTGGCCATCCACTTCCCTTTCATGTTGGGGAAGAAGGGAAAGGGGGGAGTCTGAGAGCCTGGTGAGCCACCTGACCATAGAGGTACCTCCACCCCTCTGATCTACAGCCATATCTGCAGGCTTGGTGATATTTTGGGGAGACCTTTACACTTAAGGTTTGCTGGGTTTGGACTCTCCTGGGTTCAATCCTGAGCACAATCCTTATTACACTCACTTCCAATCCCCATTGACCCAGAATGTACATGTTCTCCCTACTAACACAGAATGCAGATGTTCTCTCACTCTGTCATTTTCTTGCCTCTCACTGATTGACCATCAGGGTATCTGCCTGCATTTTTCTATGTCCACTGTTTCTTTATGCTCTACAGAATACCAGATCAACAAGAGCTCAGAAACCACTTTTTGTATTCACTGCAGGACTCTAAGGCATGATCACCACTTGCTATCTGTGTCTAATCACTGGTCTATTGCTGTGAGGACACACCATGACCACAGCAGCTAGTATAAGAGAAAACATTTAACCAGGGCTGGCTTGCACTTTCAGAGGCTTGGTTCATTGTTATCATGGTCAGCATGGTGGCAAACATGGCAGGTATGGTCCTGGAGACAGCAGAGTGACATCCTGATTTTCAGGCAGAGAGAGAAAGGCAGAGAGAGGTGAGAAAGAGAGGAGAGATGACAGATGAGCGGGAGGAGAGAGAGACTGAGAAAGTCAGAGGGAGAGAATGATCAGTGCAGAGAGAGAATTGATAAATGATCAATTGTGTGAGCTTTTTGAAACCTCTAAGCCCACTCCCAGTAATACACTTCCTCCAAAAAGGGCCACAACTCCTCATCCTTCAAAACCTATCAAGCAGTCCCCCTCTCTGATGGCAAAGCTTTTGAATATATGAGCAGGGGTTAGGGGTGGTTGTGCTCTGATGGCAAAGCTTTTGAATATATGAGCAGGGGTTAGGGGTGGTTGTGCTCTGATGGCAAAGCTTTTGAATATATGAGCAGGGGTTAGGGGTGGTTGTGCTCTGATGGCAAAGCTTTTGAATATATGAGCAGGGGTTAGGGGTGGTTGTGCCAGTTTGTGGAGTCATTCTTATTTGAACCACCACAGTATCCAATAAGCCCCAGTGTGTCCTAATAGCATAAGTGGGTGGTAGATTCAGAATCAGCATGCCTATGCCTACAGGTATCTGCTAAATGGTGGGATTTTTAGAGGATTTGATGCTGGCAAATTCATCGTGGTGCCCTGGCAGCTGAAGCAGATGGGCATGAGGCTGGAGGCCCCCTTTGCACAAGCAGGTGAGATCTAGCTCCAGGAAGAGCAAAGCTGAACAAAAGGACCTAATGCATTGTTCTGGATTTGAAATTGTTTTCACATTTGAACCAGGTCAAAATGTCATGGGCCTGGGAAGAGTGTGTCAGGGCCCTACGAGGAAGGAGCATTGGTCAGAACTCACCCAAATGTCTCCATGCTTCCCCAGAGGAGACAGCCCGAGCACTAGGGTATCTGTGCCTAAGAAAGGGAATAGTCAGACATCAGGGAATTCTCAATACTGCTCTGAACCAAGGGGCACAGGAGCACTTCACCTCCTGTCCTGAGCTGTGGATAATGGAGACCAGAGAATGTGGGTGTCACATTCAGGACTGTTCTATTGATGACCTCTGACCTCTGGTATTTCCTCAGCACAGGACCTGACTCATAACACAGCACACAAATCATAACTAACTCAGCAATGAGATCAGTCCAAACACTCTGTTCCAGAAGCGAGGGACGTAGTAATGGGGAGTCACATTCCAGGTAGAGTCACAGAACCTCATCCAAGTGGTAAATCATTGTACCCGAACAACACAATGCCACATTCCCTCTGGGCTGAACACTTCAGTGCAGACAAGGGACTGAGTGTTGGTGATAGTCCATAGCTGAATTGCCAAGTGAACCTCACGCTGATATTCAGTGGCTCTGCAAGGGGCTGTACTGGTTAGATAAGCCTTGGGCAGACAAGGAAAATGCATAATAAGTTATATAGAGTCACAAAGAGATTTATAAACACATGGTTGTAGCAGAAAGTCCTGTATGACATGAGCCATTTCCTGTGACCCTCTTATGGCCATGTATAAGCCCCAGTGCATTGAACCCCTTAGATTGGGTTTAGTATATAATCTTGCTATCTTGCTTGCTATTCTTATTGGCATTATTTCATTAGTAATTGTTGTGTTTCCACTCATTTTTAGAGTTCTTCTGAGACCAAGGTGGGGCATTCTAGAACTTCTTCTAAAAAATTTAAAGGGGGGAGGATGCCACACCCACTCCAGTGAAGACTGCGTGGCAGGCCCAAAAGCTTGGACACAGTCCTGAGGCAAAAGTGTTTCACAGAAACTTAGCCTCCTGGAACCATGGCATTCCCATAGCACGAATGCTCCAAATTTGTCCCTGCAATAGTGTGGAGGGTCTTGCATGCTTCTTGCAGTATTTTACTGGATAGGAGCTAGAAATCTCAGGGAAAGCTTAGGAAAGTATACTTAGAATGCTCATTACAGACATGAATGGCAGCCTACATTGCATAATAGTAGAAAGAAGGTGGGTTGTGGTCTTAGGAAGAACTGTAATATTATTCATGAAAGGGTTAGAAGTATGGAACTCCCCTGGTGCATGTTTTTCACTAGGCCCACAGGAATAGCATAGGTAGATATTTACTAAGGGACCCCTTCTGGTGGGTTTAACAATAGACTAGCATTTCATCAGACCTTTTACGTGGCTCCTGTGAATAGCTGACTTTTGATAGGGCTGATCTTATATCAATTGTAAACATTGCCTGGATCCTGCCAGTCTTTTTGTATGCATTTTTTGTTTTGTGTCAGATAATGTCAATGTACCTTGGCTGATGTGTCACCTACCTTCTTTGTTTTCCTTCTGTATTATAAGTCTGGTGCTCGCTTTGAGAAATTACATTCAGATGCAGCACTTTCTCTGGTGTCCATGTCTGTTTTTGCTGCAGACCCTGTGGGCCCCTTTGTCTTCGTGGAACGGGTCTCTAGTCACCGGTGGGCAAAGCGTGGGACGAATTGACAGACAGATGCGCACAGGAGAGGTTGTGTAGAATCTGAATGTAATTTGTCAAATCGAGCATCAAACTTTTTATACAGAAGACAATAAGGAAGTTGGGTGACACACTCAAGGTACAAAGAGGTTACCAGATTCTTAGATAAAACAGAGGAATGCAAACACAGAAGGTCTGACAGGAACCACCTGGCATAGAATTCATTGTTAACAACTGGGATCAACAAGGGCTCCACCTAAGATTCACTTAATCTTAGAAGCCAGGGTCAAGGGCTTCATGCCCTTGCCATAGTTCCTATTTAGTCTATTGTATAGTCCTCCTTCCCCCTAGGCCATTGTAAATACGTGTGTATGGGTGTAACTCAGCTATCTATAGTTCTAAGTATCTACTCTGGTTTCTCCTTAGGTCTGAAACTTCCTTCTTTCTAGGTGATGATAAATTCCTGTGTAGGGCAGTGACCTGGCTTTTACTCAAAGTGATAGTGTAGTACCAGAGGCAATTCTGAATGTCACTGGATAGCAACATTCTTACTGAATTTCCAAGCCCTTGGTCTTGCTCAAGGACTTTCTAGGACTGTTGGAACACTGGCGAAGGCTTTAGCTATGTCAGAATTCAATCTTAAAAGGCACTTATAATAGGATAATACTAAAAGAGAGTACGTGGATCCATACACTAGACTAACGTGGGAATGGAAAATTAATGTATGGGTTAGAGAGAACGCCAGAGTCCAGGAGTGAGTTTCCATGATAGTGATGTTTCTAGTACTGATTTTAAGGAGAATATATTGTTTAAAATTGAGTCTTGCTTTCCAAAAGTTATAGATATATTCTAATATTGCAACGGAAACTTAAAATTTATGGTTAAAATTGTCAGTGTCCCATTGACTGCAGTTTGCAATTTGATCGAAAGCTTAAGATTTTAAACTCACCCATATATTGTTAATTAAGATTATTACAAGAGTAGTCATCTTATGATAGCACTAATGCTGCTCACTTTGGCCATTCAGCCATACAAAGCAAGGCAGAGTTAACTAGATATATTCATCTTTGTGCAGAAATTAGATGCTCACACAATCAGTTTGGCTATGGTTGTGGCCTTGCAGGACCATAAAAGGTTATAAAAAATGTTTAAGGTATAAGGCATCTTAAGAAAGATTGTCCAAAATCAGAGGCATGGACAGACAGTTGAATTGTTCCCCTGGAATCTGTCCTCATTGTAGGAGGGCCAAGATGCTCAGATTGGAAAATATATATATTTGGGTTGATACAAAGCTTAGAGCAGCCTCAGGGAAGCTTGTGCAATGTTTCTTGTGTTTTGCAGACTACGCCTAGGGAAGTTCTTGAAACTTCACCCCTCCCTGCCTTCAGGGGGATTTCTTTTTAGCTAAACAACAATTTTTTTCAGATCTACCCAGGTGTTGTTCATAATAAAGTCTAAATTCAAGATTTATAAAAGGTCAATCAATTTCTAGAACAAGATAGCTTGCCTACTTCATATAAATTTATTATAGATTTGAAAGATTATTTTTTCCTTTACATCCTGTTAATTGTAAAGAGTTAGCTTCTAATGAACTGGTGACCTTTAAAGGGTTTTGCCCCTAGTTATGGCTAATATAGTCTTACATTATGTAAGAAAATTTCATTGTCCAGGCTTCAATACAAGAAGCTAAGACTTTGAATCTTTCAGTGTATATTGTTTCCTCGGTGGAAAATATTTTATTAGCTAATGCCTCTAAAGGGAAGTTTAAAGTTCTGGGGAGTAATTGTTGCTTCATAAGATTCAGAGGCAATATCTTTTTTAATATTTAGGATTTTAGTTATACTAGACAATTGTGGTACAAATTTGCTTCAAAATTTTATTTTCAAAAGCTTCCAGGAGATGTTAATTGGCTAAGACCTCACCTTAAACTCACCACAGGAGAACCTAAGCCTTTGTTAGGTACTATCAAGTGAGATTCCAATTAACTGGTGAGAACCAAAAAGGCTTTAACAGAAAGTAGAGGAAACTTCTGTAATCTATTGGTATCGATTGTAATTGGTGCTAATCAAATATTAGCTACATATTCTAGTTATTGTTATTAAATGTGTCCACAGCTATTCTTTGGCAAGAAAAAACATTATGTGAAAATCATCCTTCTTCTTCACCTCAAAGTTTTAACATCCTATTACAAGGCTGCTGTGGTGCTAATTAAGAATTAAGAATTCCTTGTTCCAACAGCAATTGGTTATTGCAGAATATTGATATTTGACCTATTGCATACTATCATTTTAAATAAAATTGATACTCATCCTAAAAATAAGTTAATTGCCTATATGCATGCTTTTGTATCTTCTATAAATTCATGCATGCATGCATTCCATTTACTGTATTTAAAAACAACCCTTCTATGGGAGAAAAGTATATGTGAATTGGATCACATGTTTATTCTTTTGAGTTTCCGCCTGATTCAGCACAGATAATTAAATTATGTGCTGTAGATGGTGTTTTAAAATGTTGAAGATTGCCTGGAAAAAACCTCTTAAGGCAATGCCACGCTAGATTTCTATCCCAGGTAGATTATGGATCTTATACAAAAATAATTGGCCATATAATCTCATTCTTTACATCAACAAAATAATAATGGCTTGAGATAATAATTTGGTATTTAAAATAAATAAATAAATAAATAAATAAATAAATAAATAAATGTGCATGTCATATTGTAAAGATTTTCTCTCAGTATCCTCAGTTTCTACCTGTTCCACACATTGGTGTTAATTCTCGAGGACTTATACTAAATCAATTATTACAAATGGATACTCATTTTTTATTTTAGAAAAATGAAAAATGCATATCTGACTATTGACACCTTTTTAGTCTTTCTAATTACAACTGTTTTAACAAGAAAAATAACTAACCATTGCATACACTAGCAAGCGTTGGCTGAAAGGACCCTGATATAGCTGTCTCTTGTGAGACTAGGCCGGGGCCTAGCAAACACATAAGTGGATGCTCACAGTCAGCTATTGGATGGAGCACAGGGCTCCCAATGGAGGAGCTAGAAAAAGTATCCAAGGAGCTAAAGAGATCTGCAACCCTGTAGGTGCAACAACATTATGAACTAACCAGTACCCTGGAGAGCTCTTGACTCTAGCTGCATATGTATCAAAAGACGGCCTAGTTGGACATCACTGTAAAGAGAGGCCCATTGGACATGCAAACTTTATATGCCCCAGTACAGGGTAACGCCAGGGCCAAAAAATGGGAATGGGTGGGTAGGGAAGTTGGGGGAAGGGTATGGGGGACTTTTGGGATAGCATTGGTAAGCATTTGAGATGTTTTGTCAACAATTTAATGTTACCCATGTTACTGAGATTCTTATAATTCTCAAGGGAACAGTACTGTGGAACTTTAAATCTATATCTTCAAAAAAAATTTTTTTTAAATTTAGATGCCAAAAATCACGCTGAGTGTCTATGGCACCCTACAATCAGGCATACTCATGAGATGAAGGGATCCACTTATTGGCACATGGCATGATCCTGTTCAGATACTTAATATTGGGGAAAGGGGCAGTGTTTATGTTTTTTCCACAGAATGCTGCAAGAGCATGTTAGCTTCCAATGTAACAGGCTGACCTTTGAGTAGGAACTGACAGTGCCCTGACAGTGGTGACAAGAAAGCTGTATTGAGCGTACAGAGGAGAAATTGGAGAGAACACACACAAGCAAAACAAAGAAACTCTTCCTATCTCCGCCATGGGCTACAGCAAGGAGAGGCAACTTGGTGTCGTCTTGGAGACAACTGAAAAAGCTGACTCGTGAGGTGGAGGGACTGCTACAAGATTTCATCGGAGACACTGTTTTTGGCCATTCAGACCAACTCCCCTATAGCTATAAAAATTGTGTACCTTACCTGTATGCTATATTGTTAGATAATTTTAAGAGTTAAGATCGCCAATCTTGGCAAGTCTTTTCATATTCATTGTAATTCTTGTCAGTTAACTAATTGTGTAGATTCAAAATTAGATAAGGAATCTGCTGTTATGATTTTGCTTAAGAGACCTGGGTATGTTTTACTGCCTGTAGATGTGGAGAGCCGTGCGTGCCGTGAGCAATCGCCATTATAAGATGGCACTGGCCTCTGCTGTGCCTAACTAGTAAACAAGCCTTGTACGCAGGTGCGAGAGTGAACTCACTCCTAGTCACTGCCTATCTCGGGGCATAGTAGTGGGGTGATGGGCGAGCAACAAATCAGGAGCTGACACGCCACATCAGGTGTTGAAACGCTATGGCTGAGGGCTATATAAGCGACTCCATTTTCTGGGGTCAGGGTCTTCCCTCCTGAAGAAGCAATAAGGCTTTTGCCGCAGAAGATTCTGGTTGTCCCGAGTGTGTTCTTGCCGGCGGGGACAAAAGCTTGGGATAAGTGGCACCAACGAACCCGGGAACTACCATCACACCGGTGCAAGGGAGATCCCTCGTTCGCAGGGCGGAACCAGAACTGCGGGACACGTAAGGCTCTGTAAGGTAAGTACAGTCTTGAAATTTCTCCAGAGTTAGATGCCCTTTTGATTGTTTGCACGGCAATTGCACTTTTCCTTTCGGTTTCATTTTGCTTCCACCCCTGGAACTGCTGACTGGTTCCCAGTGACGGTCAGGCCTGGACAGCGGCTGGACAGTGACCAGTTTCAGTCGCGGCCAGGCCTGGACAGCGGCAGTATGGGAATCTCCCACTCTGTAGTCGTGGTGTTACGGTCAGTCCTGAAGCAGTGTGGCCTGAAAATCGCCACTAAGACTATAGAGGGATTTGTCAGGGAGATAGATTGTGTGGCACCATGGTATGCTTGCTCAGGGTCGTTAACTGTCGCCTCTTGGGACAAACTGAAAGGAGATCTAGTTAGGGAACATCAGAACGGCAAACTTAAAGCAGGGACCATGCCATTGTGGAAATTGGTGAGATCGTGCTTAACAGATGAGGATTGTCAGCAAATGGTAGAAGCGGGGCAGAAAGTTTTGGACGAAATTCAAGACCATCTACCAGAGACAGAGTGGGGAGAGAGAGTAAAAGTAGAGAGGAAACAAAGTGCACTGAAGAATTTAGGCCTTTCCCCAGGCCTTGAGCCCGAGGAAAAGAGATATAAAGGAAAGAATACTTTGGGAGAGATTAAAAAAAGGGATGGTAAGGGAGAGAAGAAGAGAGATCGAGCTGGAGAGGCACATAAGGAAAGGAGCCTTTACCCGCCATTAGATGAGTTCAAGGCACTAGCTGTCAGTAGCTCAGAATCGGATAAGGGAACTTAGCCCCTCTGAGGAAACAGACTTAGAGGAAGAAGCAGCAGGCTATGAGGGAGAAAAATACCAGCCAGATGAAAGACGAGTTAATCAGTCACAGAATAAGACAGAAGCAGCTAGAGACAAATGTCAAATCGCTGTGCGGTCTTCGGATCCACAACCTCTGGGTCCTAGTGCACCTCCGCCCTATGTGCAGAGGTATCATTCAGACTCATTCATTTCAAAAGAGGAACAGAGAAAAGTGCAGCAAGCATTCCCAGTCTTTGAAGGTGCCGATGGCGGACGCGTTCACGCCCCGGTGGAGTATATTCAGATTAAAGAGCTTGCGGAGTCAGTCCGTAACTATGGAGTCAATGCCAACTTTACTGTGGCCCAAGTCAAAGGCTTGCGACTCTGGCAATGACCCCCGGCGATTGGATGACCATAGTAAAAGCTGCATCTCCTAACATGGGAATGTATTTAGAATGGAAAGCTTTGTAGCAAGACTCCTGCCAAGCACAGGCAAGGGCCAATGATAATGTTGAAGAGGACCAAGGAACATGGACTTTTGAGTTGCTTACAGGTCAGGGACAACATGCTAATAACCAGACAAATTACCATTGGGGAGCGTATGCTCAGATCTCAGCTGCTGCCATTAAGGCATAGAAGGCACTCTCTAAGAAGGGAGAGGCAAGTGGGCATTTGACCAAGATCATTCAGGGCGCCTCTTGCGCACATCTGACTTGACCAGCAAGAATGATGCTGCAACAGGATTCTTCTCACATGTTTATTGGGAGAGCTTGATTGCAGAGGCGAAGAGACCCCGAGCCCAGAACTGGTGCTGCTTATATAGGCCTAGGAGAGGCGTGTCTCACACCCAGATTGGTTATGCACTATACCTCATTTGCATGTTCCTCATCTGATTGCTTACTCTCTCTCAGTATCTCACAGAACCTCATTAACATACCTCATTTTGCATGTCTCACATCTGATTGGTTATTCTCTCAGTATCTTACAGAGCCTCATTATCATACCTCATTTGCATGTCTCACATCTGATTGGTTAACTCTCTTAGTACTTTGCAGAGCCTCCTTATCATGCCCAAGCCAGGCAGTGTTTTGGCGAAAAACTTTACTGCATAAGTAAGCATTGGTTGTTTGCCCAAACTTATGCGTATTGGCGAGCAGTAGCCTGCACCACCCTGCAACAGCACATGTGGCTTCCCACATCTCCCCCTTTTTGTTTTAATATAATGAGGCTGGACTAGGCCTGTGCAATTATGTCCATCCGCCGTGGCTCCTGTTTTAGGTCGTTCCTCTAATGTCACAGCCTTACCTGTCATAGGGTAACCCTATCGCCACCAGGCCCCATGTCTTAGGTTGGCCTGTGCATGAGGAAAGTTGCCCGTCTCTGGATACCGCAGTGCTTGTGTGACAGTAACTGCTAAATGACCTAGGGCGAACTCTGCAAAAGAGGCCAGCCAAAAATGAATTAGTGGGGAAATCATGATAACCCTATTGCGTGCGGCGATGTGCAAGGGCTGATCATTGATGGATCCATAAATCCATGGGGCGCAGAGAACTCAGATGCTGACTAATTCTTGAGCATAGACAACCAAACTTCAGGGGAGCCACTGTTTTCAATAGCAAAAAGTGCTTGAGTTATAATCACCTTGTCACGTTTTTTGTTGGGTTCTGAATTTGCATACCAACCAGAGCATGAACACCAGTCCACAGCATATGGCAGCACCAAACAAAATCACTCCCACCCATTCCTTAAAGAAAAAGAAAGCAGAGGTAAGCCAAGAGGTAAAGTCTCCAAAGGTCACAGGTTCCACTCTGGTTCCATTAAGGTTCAGGATCTGTATCTGCAGCCTCTTCTGCAGCCTGTCCAGCTCCTGCAACCAGTTCCCCTTCAGATAGTTCGATAGGCCTGTACTTTTAATAAAAGAATTATTAATATACCTATTGGGAGTAATGCATGCATGCGGAGTGGATGCCACATAACTCATTTGAATAACATCCATCATCTGTTCCATGTTATACTGTAAAATATCCACTCTCTGATTCACTAACATTAATCCTGAGACAATATGAGAATCCACCATTTGCAGGGTAAGCAATGCCTCAGACGTTTTTTCTGCTATATGACTTATGGTGTCAGCAGTATTAACTTGATTGGCCATAGCAATTCCTGTGTTAACCGCTGACGCTGCAGACACCACAATGGCAGTGACAATGGCAGCTGTGATTCCAAAATCTCTCTTCTGCCTAACTAGACTCATTATTGGGAACTTCTCTGGATCTGCCTCAACAGGTACAGGGACCAAGATTGGTAGCTGTACCACTAAGGCTAAGAATTTGGTTCCATTCCAGCATTGCGTCAAAAAACATGTGATATTTGTACAATCTAACCATTCTGTATCATTTTGAAATTCAGCCAATATAAAGAAAAATGGAGGACTAACACAAACTTCTACTGGAGAGGTAGTCATATTTCTGATAACTCTATTAGTTGTCACATTATCTAAATGAGCAGAGGTATTGGAAAGTGTGGCAGAAACATTCAATATCTCATGAAAGGTTCCAGTCAGCACTGCAAAGGCTGACAGACTGGTACTAGCACCTGCCTCATTACTTAAAATCCATTGGTAATATGGCCAAATATTTTCTTTTCCTGTAGCATCTCCTTTATCATTCATTACAGTAAAATCTAATGGAGGTGACAAAACAAAACCCTTTGCTATTTCTTTTCGAGGAAAAATTTTTGATTGACAAGGTGAAAAAACTATAGGAAATGCGAGGTCCGGATGACACCAAGGC
The DNA here is from genome assembly GCF_978045245.1 of Mus caroli. NCBI lineage: Eukaryota > Metazoa > Chordata > Mammalia > Rodentia > Muridae > Mus > Mus caroli. The sequence continues at coordinate 7,129,998 of NW_028227268.1, read as the reverse complement.
ACGCTGCATTTAGCAGTAGCATTGCCAACAGGCCATCGTGATCTTTTGGGAATAGTCACCTTTCCCTTTATCATAATAGTGGTGATGTTTATAGGTAAAGTTATATTATTTCCAACATCACCTGAGCCTAATTGCGCTGCTTGGACGACTTGCGTTAAAGCATTAAGTAACACTCCAGAGCTCACTTTATTTTGGATAATGGGATCTGCCCAATTAGAGATAACCTTTTTCTTTAAAAATATACAGGGTGTAAAAGGTTTATCCACATTATGCACAAAGCATAGTGTATAATTTAAATGAAAGCTCGTACTATTATACACCCGTGGCTCTTGAGGAGTTTGTCGTGCACAAGGCGCATCCAGAAAACATTCTGTTGCATGAAACAAAGGCAAGGTAGAAGAATTGGAATGTACGGGTAAAGGTACTGGCCATGATCTTACTATGGCCCACAAAGGTATACTTATCCCGGTCTCAATCATCAGAAGTAATAGCAGGATCATCTTGGGATTCATCTTGCTCTTTCACGGTCCTTGTCAGTCGCGTCGGAACCCAAAGTGGATTATCTTCACCCTGCGGAAAAACACAAATAGCTCCCCGGGATCTGATTAATATAGGATCTGGGCCATATCATTTATTTTCAAGGACATTTTTCCATTTGACCATTTCATTGGGCGGTTGAGGCCATTTTCCGTGCCTTTCAGCTGGTGATCTTCCAGCATCATCTAATTTTAAAAAATTAAGAGTAAATATTGTAAGGGATAGAGCCATCTTTGGCGTCATAGGCTCTATTCCCCCTTTTTGTTTTTGCAAATATTGTTTCAAAGTACGATGGGCTCTCTCAATGATACCTTGGCCCTGTAGATTATAGGGCAGTCCAGTAATATGTTTCACTTGCATTTGTTTGCAAAATTGGCTAAATTTAGAAGAAGTATATGCAGGACCATTATCTGTCTTTAGCACTAGGGACTTGCCCCATGCAGCCCAAGCCTCTAAGCAGTGAGATATGACATGAACTGCTTTTTCCCCTGACAAGGGAGAGGCATGTAGGACACCAGAACTAGTATCGATGGACACATGTACATATTGTAATTTCCCAAAAGCTGGGATATGTGTGACATCCATTTGCCAAACATCTAGGGGTCGCAATCCATGAGGATTAATGCCCACAGAGGGTGCATTAATAAACTCTGCACATTTACCACACTGTAGGACAATATCTCGAGCTTCTGTTCGTGTGAGCTTAAACTTTTGTCGTAATGTCGATGCAGGGACATGATAAAGTTCATGAAAATTTTTTGCACTTTCTATAGAATTTTGTGATAGGAAAACCATATCTCTGGTGGCTGAATCAGCAATTGCATTTCCGTTAACCATAGGTCCAGGTAATGATGTATGTGCTCTAATATGTTGAATATAAAAGGGGTGCTCACGCATCAAAATACAATTTTGTATTTTTATCAAAATTTCAGATACTGGACTAGACTGCTTAAAATTTCCAGCGGTCTCTAACGTTAGTACGGCATTAACTACATAAACAGAGTCAGAGATAATGTTTATGGGCATCAGAAATCTTTTAAAGACTTCTAAAACAAAACAAAACAAAACAAACATTCTACCAATTGAGGGGCTCCTGGTGTAAATTGCAACCGTACAGCCTTTTCATTAATCACATAACTTCCAATTCCTGTTTTGGATCCATCTGTATAAATATCAATGGCTCCCTTTATAGGAGTATTAGCCGTTACCTTTGGAGAAATCACCGGATGCAATAACAGAAAATGTAATAAAGGATGTTTAGGATAATGATTATCAATTAAACCAGAATAACTGCATCTAAAAATGGCCCATTCATCTATAGTCGCACACAATGTTTGCATTTGTGCGGCAGTATAGGGAACAATTATGCTATCAGGCATTTTTCCAAAGTGAGTTATTGAACTTTTTATACCTTTATGGGCCATATTTGCCACCATGGTGGGATAATACTCTATAGTCTTATTAGGGGATATATGTGGATGTATTCATACTAAAGGACCATCTTGCCATAACAGAGCAGTTGGCAAATTTATGGTTCGTAATATGCACAGGCAAAAAGGTTTTTTCTCATTTATACGATTTAGCTGTGCTGTTTGGATCGCTTTTTCTACCTTCCTAAGAACATCAGAAGCCTCAGGTGTTAATTGTCTCAATGAGGTAATATGGGATTCTCCTTCTAAAATTTGAAATAAAGGTTTCAATTCTGAAGTAGGGATCCTTAAATAAGGTCGAATCCAATTTATATCTCCTAATAATTTTTGAAAATCATTTAATGTCCTTAGATGATCTTTTCTTATACTAATCTTTTGTGGGGTGACACACCATAAAGTAATAGTAGCTCCTAAAAATTGACTAATATTAGACTGCTGTACCTTTTCTGGTGCAATAATCAAGCCATTATTTTTTAAAGTTTCATTAAGCAAGCCATAAGCTTGTTGTATACTTTCTTCTTCAGGTCCACAAATCACAATATCATCCATATAATGATAAATTTTTAAGGAGGGGAAACCATCTCTAACTGGTTACAAAGCTTTTCCTACATATAATTGACATATGGTAGGGCTATTTGCCATTCCTTGGGGTAACACTCGCCGTTGATACCTTTTATCAGGCTCCATATGATTAACAGAAGGTAGGGTAAATGCAAATCTAGGTTTATCTTTCTTATTAATGGAATGGAAAAGAAACAATCCTTAATATCCACCACTATAATTCTCCAGTCCTTAGGTAGAGCTGAAAGTAGGGGGAGTCCTCTTTGTACAGGACCCATAACTTGCATTTGTGCATTAATGGCTCTTAGGTCATGTAACAATCTCCATTTACCTGACTTCTTCTTTACAACAAAGATACGGGTGTTCCAGGGTGATTATGTGGGTTCCACATGCCCCAGGTCTAATTGTTCTTGTACTAACTCTTTAGCTGCTTTTAACTTCTCAGAGGGTAAAGGCCACTGAGGCACCCACACCGTGTCCTCCGTACACCACGGAATGGGCAAAGGCTCCTCAGCGGCCCCTAGAAAAAAACCCAGCCCTTTCTTATCTGCTTTTACTGTGGCTTTAACTGGTGAAATTATACCTTGTAAATTTTTTCCTAGACCTAGTCCAGGTATATATCCCATTCCTTTCATCATTTCCTTGCTTTTCTGAGAATAATCATTAGTCAATATAAAGTTCATGGCTGACAACACATCTCTTCCCCATAAGTTTACAGGTAAAGGGAGTACATAAGGTTGAAAAAGCCCTGTCCTTCCTTCTTTATCATTCCATTGTAAGGATTTTGCACTTATAGTTGGGGTAGCCTCATATCCTAATCCTTGTAAGCTATGTGACGATTGATTAACAGGCCAAGAAACAGGCCACCAATTACTAAATATGATGCTTTTATCTGCTCCTGTATCCATTATACCTTGAAAGGTTTTTCCTTCTATTTGTAATGATAAAGTGGGACGATTATCCAAATCTAAAGATATGTATACCACATTAGTTCCTGTTGAACCAAGTCCCTTATCTCCTCGGGAATCCTGGCTACTAGGGAACATGTTATGTAAACTACGAAGAATCAGCAATTGAGCAATGTGATCTCCAGGAGAAATGGCTACAATACCTCGGGGTGCAGAACACATAATCTTAAATTGTCCCTCATAATCTGAGTCTATAACTCCAGGATGTATCATTAATCCTTTCAAAGCAGAAGAGGACCTACCCAACAGTAGGCCCACTGTATCCTTTGGTAAGGGACCTCCAAAATCTGATGGAATAGGTTGGCATCCTATTTGAGGTGTATTAATTACTCTGGAGGTGGCACAGATGTCCAATCCTGCTGAACCCGGAGTGACTCTCCTCGGTCTCTGGGTGGCCTCATAGACACTGTGGTCTGGAGTGCCCCATACATTTGGGGGCCCTGGTGACGGGGACCCCTCACTCCGTTTTTTGGCTGTTGCACTTTAAACTGAGGTATTGGCCTTCCTTTTATATCTTTGACTGATCTACATTCATTTGCCCAATGTCTTCCTTTCCCACATTTTGGGCAAATACCTGGTACTGTCTTTTCAAACCTACTCTTTCTACCCTTTGTACACTGCTTTCGCATATGACCTGATTGTCCACAATTATAGCAGGTTATTTCTTTTGTTTGTGCCATCAAAACTGCGGCAGCCAGCCCTGCATTTGAAAGAGGTCCCCCTATTTCTCTACAGGCTTTCATCCACGCCTGTAGTCCTTTCCCTTTCCAAGGTGTGATAGCATTTCTGCATTCTTTGGTAAATTGCTCATAAACTAATTGTTCAATTAGCAGCGATGCAGCCTCAGAATCGCCAAATATGCGCCCTGCTGCTTCCATCATGCGAGCCACAAATTCAGAGAACGGCTCATTAATTCCCTGAATAATTTTTGTCAAATCACCAGATACCTCTCCTCGATTAGGCAATGCTTTCCAAGCTTTTACTGCTGCCTGATTGATTTGATCATAGACCTGCAATGGGAATGCTAATTGATTATTTTTCCATATACCCTGACCTGTAAGCATTTCAAAGCTCCATGCTGGTTACCCTGCAGTAGCATTAGCACGGGCCTGACTCAAACATAGATTATGCCATATAGACTTCCAATCTAGATACTATCCCATCGTAAGACATGCCTTCACCACACTCATCCAATCCGACGGAGTCATGGCATTGTGAGCCAGTCTTTCAATTTGGGACTGAGTAAATGAGGCATTGACTCCGTAGGTCCTTACTGACTCTGCTAACTCTTTCACTTGTTTATGCAATATTGGCTCATAATACCGCTGTTGAGCTTGATCCTGAAAAACAGGAAAAGCCTGACATATTTTTCGCAACCCTCTAGGAGTGCAAAAAGAATGGCCATTGCCAATTGCTTTCTTATCTGTATAAAGCAGAGGAGGTGGGGGAGCACTGAAACTCCTCTCTATTGGACCATATCTTTCTGCCTCATACTCTGCAGCAGCCTCCTCCAAATCTTCCTCCCCCCCTGCTGATAATTCCGAGTCCTCTGAGCAAGATAATTCTAATAATTCAAAGTCCTCGAGAGGAGGGTAAATTGACTTAATTTTCTGTTCTTTATCTTTTATACTATCTTTTTGTATCTTTACTTTTTGGTTTCCTTTCCTTTTCTCCTTTTATTTCTTTCCCTTTACTTATCTTCCTGCATGCGCCTTCTTTTTCATATCTCTCTGTTTCTGACATACTTTCCTGTTGCTCCTGTAAAAGTCGCTGCCCTTCCTTAACAGCTAGCTCACATTTCTTGTCCTGGATACAAGCCTTAATTAATTTCCATAACGGCCTTGTTCCCGCCTTTACTTTTCCTTCAGCTTCCTCTCTTGCTATATCTCTCCCTAACTTTTCCCAGCTAGGTAGCGTCAGCGACCCAGTGGGGGCAAACCAAGGAGCGAGTCTGTCTATCTCTTTTAAAAACCTGCTCACTGTACTTTCAGAAATCTTTAACCCTCTTTCTTTAAGCAAGGCTTGCACCAGCCCTACTAAAGGCATAGACTGGCCAGTACCCATGATCGTCCTGGACTAAAGCTTTATCTACGTGAAATTATTCCCAGCAGATACCCTCGTGCCCGGGAAGGTGACAGTTAAGGAAAAGGCATACTATCAAGGCAAGAAAAAAAGTGAGCAGCACAACCCCAGCGACAATTATCGGATCTATTCCGTAGGAAAGCATACCTCTCAGAGACTCATATTAATTTCTTTATACCTACTGGTACCACCGTTCCCCAGCTGAAGAGTTCTGAATCCGTGCAGTCGAATCCTTCTCAGCAGTCTGTTTTGCAGGAACACTTCATTTACCGTTCCTTCCCCGTGATGCAGTTCTGAACCTCCCTATAGCAGGGAACCTTCGCTCGTGTCTGAAGATGTCTCGTCCTGGGTTTTTGGCACCACTTCTTGCGGGCATCCTACTTGACCAGCAAGAACGATGCTGCAACAGGATTCTTCTCACACGTTAATTGGGAGAGCTTGATTGCAGAGGCGAAGAGACCCCGAGCCCAGAACTGGTGCTGCTTATATAGGCCTAGGATAGGCATGTCTTACACCCGGATTGGTTATGCACTATACCTCATTTGCATGTTCCTCATCTGATTGCTTACTCTCTCTCAGTATCTCACAGAACTTCATTTTGCATGTCTCACATCTGATTGGTTATTCTCTCAGTATCTTACAGAGCGTCATTATCATACCTCATTTGCATGTCTCACATCTGATTGGTTAACTCTCTTAGTACTTTGCAGAACCTCATTATCATGCCCAAGCCAGGCAGTGTTTTGGCGAAAAACTTTACTGCATAAGTAAGCATTGGTTGTTTGCCCAAACTTATGCACAGTGGCCAGCAGTAGCCTGCGCCACCCTGCAACAGCACATGTGGCTTCCCACAGGCGCCCAGGAGTCGTTCTCAAATTTTGTGGCTAGAATGACAGAAGTGGCAGGGAGAATTTTTGGGGAGCCAGAGACAGCTATGCCTTTAATTGAACAGTTGATCTATGAACAGGCTACCCAGGAATGCAGGGTGGCTATTACACCTAGAAAGAACAAGGGACCGCAGGACTGGTTGAAGGTTTGCCGTGAGCTTTGAGGGCCACTCACTAATGCCGGTTTAGCAGCTGCCATTCTACAAGGGCATAAACGCCCTGACACGGCTGAGCTCAAACTCTGCTATAATTGTGGCAAACCGGGACACTTAAAAAAGGACTGTAGAGCCCTTGTCAAAAGGAGAGCGCCAGGACTGTGTACTAAGCATGGAAAAGGATATCATTGGGCTAGAGATTGTCATTCAGTCAGGGACATTCAAGGCAGGCACCTGCAGCCAGGATTCCCTCAAGCAGTAGATAATGAAGCCATTCCAAAAAACCAGTACAGGGCCCCCAGGTCTCAGGGCGTGAAAACATATGGGACCCCGACAGGCAAAAGGTGGACCCCACAGTCCGCAGGGCAACAGAAGGATCAGCGGGGTTGGACCTCCGTACCACCACCCAATTCATGATGGTGCCCCAAATGGGGGTGCAGCCCATTCCTACTGACTATAAAGGACCTCTGCCATCCGGGAGTGTCGGCCTAATACTGGGCCGGGTCTCCCTTACCTTACAAGGTCTTATTGTTCACCCTAGAGTCGTAGATCAAGATTATGAAGGGGAACTTCAAGTTCTCTGTTCCTGTCCTCAGGGCGTCTTTTCTATTTCACAAGGGGATAGAATACTTCAGTTAATAATTTTGCCAAGCCTACATGACTGTTTTCCTTCCTCTGGTGTCCCTCGAGCTACCAGAGGGATTGGTTCTACTGGAAATGATTCTGCTTACTTAGTAATGCCTCTTGACTCCAGGCCATTCTTAGAATTAGTTATAGAAGGAAAACAATTTAAAGGGATTTAAGACACAGGAGCAGATAAAAGTATCCTTTCTTCCCAATGGTGGCCAAAAGCCTGGCCCATTACTCAGTCATCACGTTCTTTGCAAGGTTTAGGTTATCAGTCCTGTCCCACTATTAGCTCCCCTTCTTTGAGCTGGACAGCGCCTGAAGGTCAAGCGGGATGATTCACTCCGTATGTTTTACCACTCCGTTTAAATCTCTGGGGGAGAGACATCTTACAGGCACTAGGACTGACCTTGACTAATGAATACTCACCACAAGCTGTTCAAATGATGAAGAAAATGGGCTATAAAGAAGGAAGGGGATTAGGGAAAGGAGAGCAGGGTAGACTTGAACCTATCCCTCAAAAAGGTAATAATGGGAGACAAGGTTTGGGTTTTTCCTAGGGGCCATTGAGGGCTCCATGCCCATACCATGGCTTACAGAGGAAGTTGTATGGGTTCCTCAATGGCCTCTCTCCTCTGAAAAATTAGAAGCAGCCACAAAACTAATTTCTGAACAGCTATGCTTGGGTCATTTAGAGCTCTCTACCTCACCCTGGAATACACTTATTTTTGTAATTAAGAAAAAATCTGGCAAATGGCACTTATTACATGATCTTAGAGCAATCAATGCACAAGTGCGTCTGTTTGGACCAGTTCAGCGAGGGCTACCATTGCTTTCTGCCTTACCCAAAAATTGGGAAATTATAATCATAGATATTAAAGATTGTTTTTTTTTCTATAACTTTATGCCCTCAAGATAGGTAAAGATTTGCATTTACCATCCTAGACATTAATCATTTAGAGCTGGATCAAAGATACCAATGGAAGGTCCTACCTAGGGGATGGCGAATAGTCCCACCATCTGTCAACTGTATGTGCAATTGGCACTTAAGTCAGTTAGAGAGCATTTTCCATCATTACAGGTGATAATTTATATGGATGACATTTTGATTTGCCATAAAAATTCACAGTTATTGCAAGATGCATACCCTATATTAATAAAAACGTTAGGGTAATGGGGATTGCAGGTGGCCACCAAAAAGGTGCAAGTTGCTCGAATGGGAGCCTTTCTAGGGTCACTCATTTATCCTGACAAAATTGTTCCTCAAAAATTAGGGATTCGCAAAGATCAACTACATACCTTGAATGATTTCCAAAAATTGCTAGGAGATATTAATTGGCTAAGACCATTTTTGAAAATTCCATCAGCAGGATTAAAGCTCTTATTTGACATATTAGAGGGAGATACCCACATCTCCTCCCACAGAGCACTTACCCCAGCTGCATGTCAAGCTTTACAAACAATAGAAAAGGCCTTACAAGATGCTCAATTACAACGCATTGACGAGTCAAAGTCATTTGAATTGTGCATATTAAAAACTGCACAGTTACCAACAGCAGTCTTATGGCAAAATGGACCCTTATTGTGGGTCCATCCTAATGCTTCCCCTGCAAAAATCATTGAGTGGTATCCTAATGTAGTTGCTCAACTTGCACTTCGGGGGATAAAAGCAGCCATTACTCATTTTGGGAAAGAACCTCATATGCTAATTGTGCCTTATACCTCTGCTCAAGTTCAAACCCTGGCAGCAACAACTAACGATTGGGTAGTCTTGGTTGCCTCTTATTCAGGACAAATTGAGGCCCTGGGGGTGTCAGATTTAAAGATCAACTCAACGCAAGTGGACCTATCATTGACAGAGGGCCTCTCATCCTGGATTTCATCTGCATTTTCTTATTTTAAGGAATGGGTGGGGGTGGGTTTATTTGGTGTTGCCACCTGCTGTGGACTTGTGTTCATGCTCTGGTTGGTTTGCAAGCTCAGAACCCAACAAACACGTGACAAGGTTGTGATAGCTCAAGCACTTGCTGCCATAGAGCAAGGGGCCTCCCCTGAAATCTGGCTATCTATGCTCAAGAATTAGTTGACATTGGTGGCTGGCCTCTTTTGTAGAGTTCGCCCTAGGTCATTTAGTATTTACTGTCACATATCACTGCGGTATCCAGGGAAGGACAACTTTCCTCATGCACAGATCAACCTAAGACATGGGGCCCGGTGGCGATAGGGTTACCCTATGACAGGAAAGGCTGTGACATTAGAGGAACGACCTAAGACAGGAGCCACAGTGGATGGACATGATTACACAGACCTAGTCCAGCCACATTTTAATAAAATAAAAAGGGGGAGATGTGGAGAGCCGTGCCAGCGAGCAATCGCTGTGGAGAGCCATGCGTGCCTTGAGCAATCGCCATTATAAGATGTCACTGACCTCCGCTGTGCCTAACTAGTAAACAAGCCTTTTACACAGGTGCGAGAGTGAACTCACTCCTAGTCACTGCCTATCTCGGGGTGTAGTAGTGGGGTGATGGGCGAGCACAAATCAGGAGCTGACACGCCATATCAGGTGCTGAAACGCCATGGCTGAGGGCTATATAAGAGACTTCATTTTCTGGGGTCGGGGTCTTCCCTCCTGAAGAAGCAATAAAGCTTTTGCCGCAGAAGATTCTGGTTGTCCCGAGTGTGTTCTTGCCGGCGGGGACAAAAGCTCGGGATATGTAGAGTTAGGAAATGTTCTTTGGTTCGAGAATTCAGGATTGCAAACTTTAAAATGAATAAACGAACTTAGTAGACCTAAGAGATTTGTAGCAGCACTGATTTTAGGAATTACTGCCTTAATTGCAATTTCAACTTCTTTTGCATTATCTACCACAGCCTTAGTTCAGCAACTGCATACTGCTCTTTTTGTTAATGATATGCATAAGAACATTTCTGTAGCCTTGTCAAAGCTGCATATTATAGATAAAAAATTGGAAGCAAAGGTTAACGCCCTAGAAGAAGTAGTGCTGGAAATAGGGCAAGATATTGCTAATATTAAGACCAGGTTAGCTACTAAATGTCATGCTTCTTTCCAATACATTTGTGTTACCCCCTTACCTTATAATACAACCATTGATTGGGAAAAGACTAAAGCTCATTTGCAGGGAGTATGGAGAGATACTGATATTTCTCATGACTTGGAACAGTTAAAGGCAGAAATTTCAGATATTAGTAAAAGTCATTTGGACACTTGGAACACTGATGAATTGGCTAGAGATTTAAAAAACAACCTAAGTGCATTGAACCCCCTGGATTGGGTTCAATATATAATCCTACTTGTTATTATTTTTGGCATTGTTTTATTAGTAATCGTTGTTTTTCCACTCATATTTAGAATTCTCCTGAGGTCTGTAGCTATGACGAGGCGGGAAATCCTGGAACTTCGGCTGAAAAATAAAAAAAGAAAGGGAGAAATGCCACGCACTCCGTTTGAGTCAGCTTGACAAGCCAAGAGTCTTAGAAGCTACTCATGAGGCAGAAGAGTGTCATGGAAACTCACTTCTGGAGTCTGGCGTTCTCTCTAACCCATACATTAATTTTCCTTTCCCACATTAGTCTAGAGTATGGATCCACGTGCTCTCTTTTAGTATTATCCTATTATAAGTGCCTTTTAAGATTGAATTCTGACATAGCTAAAGCCTTCGCCAGTGTTCCAACAGTCCTAGAAAGTCCTTGAGCAAAACCAAGGGCTTGGAAATTCAGTAAGAATGTTGCTATCCAGTGACATTCAGAATTGCCTCTGGTACTACACTATCACTTTGAGTAAAAGCCAGATCACGCCCTACACAGGAATTTACCATCACCTAGGAAGAAGGAAGTTTCAGACCTAAGAAGAAACCAGAGTAGATACTTAGAACTATAGATAGCTAAGTTACACCCATACACACGTATTTACAATGGCCTACGGGGAAGGAGGACTATGCAATAGACTAACTCAGGAATGGAAAATCAATGTATGGGTTAGAGAGAACTCCAGATTCCAGGAGTGAGTTTCCGTGAAACTCTTCTGCCTTGTGAGTAGCTTCCAAGCCTCTTGGCTTGTCAAGCTGACTCAACCAGAGTGTGTGGCATGTTTTGTCATCTGCCAACTCATTGCTCACCTCTGCCATTATCCTGGTTCCCAATGCGTCGTAAGACCAACTAAATCCAGTCCGTGGCACCCTGACTCTGTCCCAGATGCTTAACTATTGACAAGGTATGCATGGGGTATGTACAGCTGTGCAAAGTGTGAAGTTCATAGTTACATCTGATGTATACTGTATATATGCATCATGTCTGTAGCATGTGTGGCATATGTCCTGTGCATAGATGTAAGAGGTATGGTGTACATACATATTAGTGTATAGTATATATGTATCTTTTGTGGTGTATACACTATGTACTACGTATATGTGTTACATGTATGCTGCGAGTGGTGCATACATGTGTGTGACATGTTTAGCGCATGTGAAGTATGTTCATGTACACACATGCCAATGACTCCCTTTGATCCTGAGGAGGTTACAGTTGCAATGATATAAGTGCCTTAGTCAGCCATGCCTTTTCTGTGTAGCTATAAGTCAGTGATAGACCAGCCTGCTTCAAATGAGTTCTGGGAGTATGGCCCCCCAGGGACTGGCCCTGCCTCTGGGAGCCTCTCTCTCCTGATAGAGTGCAGGACTGGAATTAGGGTTGCTCCACATGCCTCTCTGGAAGGCAGAGAGGAGTGGGAAGGTGGGGAGGTGCGGGTGCTGATGCTCCCTGCATACACACACACACCGCCCCCATCTGTAACTGCCTGTGGACACAGGCTTGGAGTCATCAGTATTTTACCACAGTTGCTGCCAAAGCAAAGCCCTAACTCCAGACTGCCACAAGCACACAAATGTATTTCCTGCTCTTGAGAAGAATGTGTCAGCACACACCAACCACTTGGCCAGGCTGAAGATGCCTCCTGTCCACTGTAGGTCACAGGAAACCACGTGATGGCTCTTACAGCCTCAGTGGAGGGGCAGAGGGACACGCACATAAACTCACATAATCAAGGGGCGTGGGGAGTGTCTGTGTGTGTGTGTGTGTGTGTGTGTGTGTGTGTAAAGAACTTCGTTTTCTGCAGTAAACCACAGCTATGGTGGTTCAGTGAATCTGAGAGAGACCTTGGGGATTCCTGAAACAGCAGGAAGGTCAGAGTGAACTCAGGTCCATTTATGGAAATGTGCCGGGACCATTTGCTTTGGGTAGCAAGCAGCATGACCATCAAACTGGCTCCTGTAGAAAGCATGTCTACCAGACAGATCCTGGAGCTTTGGCCCACAGGAGTATGAGGGACAGTGGTAAGGGAGTGACAGAGTCTATGTGTGGTTGATGGAACATTGTCTAAGTTAGTTTAGGCACAGTCACCAACATCATAGATATTTCTCTTATTTCTTTACACTACCTGACATCATTCTAAAAAGAAAAAAATTACTTGCATTTTTGTCACAGGTATTTGATTTTTGTTTGTTTTTAATTAAATTAATTAAAAATTTGATACTGTCTCTGTTCCCAAGCTTGTTTTCAACCTTTGATCCTCCTATCGTATCGCAGCCTCCCAAGTGCTAGGGTTATAGGTAAATGCCGCTACATATGACTATTATTTTCTTTTTTGGCTCTCAGACAGGTTTTTCCTATGTAACTTTGCTAGACTTGAAACACTCTGTGGAGGTCAGGCTGGCCTTGAACTTGCAGCCAGCCTCCTGTCTCAACCTCCTGAATTAGGAGTGTTAGATAAACATACTTTCATATTTACTTGATTTGTTTGCTTTACAATAATTAATTACTGGGGCAGAGAAGACAGATCAGTAGGTAAAATCCTTGTAAGTAGGAGGAACTGAGTTCAATCAGCAGAATACACAGTTAAGAAGAGTCAAGGCCTGGTGTGCATGCTGGAATCCCATGGCTGAGGAGGCAGAGACAGGTGTATTCCCGGAGCCCACTAGCCAGCCAACCAGGACAAGTCAGCCATGATGACCCTAAGTGGATGGTGCCTGAGGAACAACTCAACTTGAGGTTCTCCATCCTCAAGTGCTCCTGTGCCCCACTCACGTGCATGTGCATCTCATGTGTGTATGCACTCCACCCTATATGCACACTCACATACTTAATCACACTCACACATACACACACATGCACACACACACTAACTCATTCACAATACACACTCACAAATCACATACTTACCAATACACACACTCACACATACTTACACACACATATACAGACCCACACATACACACACACTCACACTCTCACACATTCACATACACACATACTCAGACATACTCTCACATTCACATACACACTCACACATACATTCATGAACTCACATGCACTAACACTCACAAATGCACAAACACACTGATACACATGCTCACTCACACACTCACATACATTCACATGCACTCATACTCACACACTCAAATATACACCCAAACACACTTTCTCACACACGTACACACTCACATACACACTCACCCACCCACTCACTCACACATACACACACATATACACAGACCCACACATACACACACTCACATTCACAAATATTTATACACATACATACTCTCAAACACTTACATACACACTCATTCACACACACATATTCATACACTCACACACATGCACACTTGCTCACAGATACACAAACATACATATATACTTACACACATATACAGACTCACAAACTCATATGCTCTCTCAACTCACACATACTAAAACTAACATTTAAACACACACTCACACATACATACACACACTTACATATACGCACTCACAAATAGATTCATTCACACACTCACACACATATACACTCACACACACTCAAACACACACTCATATATACACACTCATACATAATCACATACACACACTCACAGACATATACACAAATGCACAACCATACATACTCCCTCACACATGTTTACACATACAGAGAATTTTCTGCTCTCTAGAAAACTTCACCACTACTACATCATTTTCCCACTAAGTGTCTAAGAGTAACACAGAGTAGCAAGTACAAATCTGAGGAGGAATCTTTTGTATAAACAACAGAAACAGGAAAGTCAGCTTTTAAAAGACGCAAATAAGGAAATCTGTGTAAAAGAGCTGGTCTTGACAGGAAGGATGGGGCCTTAGAGATTTGGGGAACAAAGAAGGAAAATGGCAGAAAGGAAAATTATTTTGCCTCTTCCCCATCTTCCTCTTCCTCTCCTCCTCTTCCTCTCTTCTTTATCATCTTCTTCCTAGTCTTCTTGAGACTAGCTATGTATCCTTGGCTGACCTGAACCACAATGGGTAACCTATCCATTCTCAAACTTGGGGAGATCTTCCTGTGTCTCCCTCCCAAGTTCAGGATCACCATGCTAGGCCCTTCTGCATTCTTCAGTTTTGAGAATGAGAGTGTTGAGGAGCACAGAGTGTCTGAGAGGAGAGAAGACAAAGAAGGAGGCCATGAGGGTCAAGTACAGGCTAGTAGTTTAAAATGACCCTGAGCTGCTGGCTGCTGGCTTCTGCTCAGTTTGGAATATGAAGAGGCATAAACCAAGCTAGAGAGCTGTCCCATCTCTTTGCTGAGATTATGGCTGCCTGGAAGGAGACACAGGAAATCAGGATTTGGAACTGGGCAAAGCAGGTGTTTATCCTGATGCTCTGGGAAGGAGTTTGGTGCAACTGTTCCCCTCTTTCCAGAGTGAGCAGGGGACAAAGCTGGAAGCAGAGAGAGTGTCCACTAACCCAAGGTTCTCTTAGAGCAGGGCTCACGTTTTGTGTGGTATTAGTGCCTTCTCACAATAGCTATTGTAAATGAGACTATTCATTTGACCTTCAGAGATTGGAAAAACTAGCAACATATTTTTGTGTCCAGCTAAAGTCTGGTGAGGACGAGATTCTACAAAGTTAGGGCTCCAAATTTCTGCTGTCTTCCTGTTCTGTGAACTCGCATGAACTGACTTTGCCTGCCCATCTAAGATGGTCATTCCTGCAAGAGTCAGAGAGAGGTAGGAAGGGGACAGCAAGCGCTTTTCCCATGAGTGGGGCCATTCACACTCACCCACATGTATCAGGCCACAGAAACAAACAGAGCCACAGAAACACTTGCAGTTGCTGTTCGGAAAGAGGAAACTGAGAAGACAATGGTCTGCTTATGCCTCTTGCCTAGCTCTACCCTGCAGTGAGAAGCAAGAATTCCGAAGAGGAAGAACCTTCATTTGCCAGAAGAGGAAGTTTGTAGACACACCAAGTGCTGAACACTGCAACTCCACGAGTAAAGAAGTGTCTGGGAGGTGCCTAGTAGGGCTTTTCCGGGCCTGTGGCACCTCCTTGTGTCTCCTCAGGATTTTCTGTTGTGATCAGAGACTCTCCAAGAAGCAGGAGGGAGGCAGGTCCCTCTAAGGGAGAGGAGGCGGTGCCAGGAGCCAATGCCTCCTATGGGCTCAATGGCAGACTGGATAAACAGAGTGGAAGGAGGGAGGAACGTAAGACCAGTGTTCATCCTGCTTTTTACTTGTGGAAACAATGTGAGCAGGCACCTCACATCCCACCTCCCTGCCTTTCCACCATGGTTGGCTAAATGCCTTCAAACCTTGGTCCTTAAGCTGCCTTTGTCTCAATATTTATCATAGTGATGAGAAAAAAAAAAAACAGTTGACACAAGGGCTCTGGTAAAAGGAAGGAAAGCTGGTGCATGTTTTTAATCTCAAGACTGAGGAGGCAGAGGCAGGTGGATCTCTGTGAGTTTGATGCCAGTCTGATCTACAGAGCAAGTTCCAGGAAGGCCAAGGTACGAAAAGAATCCCTGTCTTGAAAAAAAAAAAACACTATAAATAACAGCAAAATCCCACAAAACCAAATTTAAAAAAAAGAAAAATTATAAACAGAGGAACAGGGCATCAGTGTACTGACAGGTAACAGATAGGTTGGTGTGTACTGATAAATTTTGTAAACTTGATGCAAACTAGAGAACCCTGGAAGAAGGAACTTTTACTGAGAATTTACTCCAGCCAGATAGACATGGTGGGCACGGTCCTAAGGATATTTTCATGATTGTTAATTGATGGATAGATGAGATTCCATCCCTGGGCTTGTGATCCTGGGTTGTCTAAGATGGCAGGCTGAGCAAGTCAGTGAGCAGCGCCCTCCATGGCCTCTGCTTCAGTTCCTGCCTCCAGCTTCCTGTTGAGCTCCTGCACACTTCCTGCAAAATGGACTGTGCCCTGGAAGTACCCGCCAAACAAGGCCTTTCCCCCCAGCAAGGTGGTTTTGGTCAGTGTTTTATCACAGCATCAAAAAACAGACTAGGACAGACTGATGGACTGGTGAATGGGCCAGACAGACCAGCTTATCTCACCCCTTGATTAAAACACAGTTGGCTTCTCCCTATTTGTGAAGGATTCAGACTCTTTACCTCAGGATCCAGCTTCAGACTGTATCTTGGTCCCTGCCCCGGGATCCTTTTTAACCCTAACCTTGTTTAGCCTCAAAAATGCAAGCACCAACTTCGATTGTATGGTCTTTTTTGAATTTCATTTTGATTTTAGTTTTCCAAGACAAGAGTGTGAGGCAGTGCATGGTGCCACCAGACAGAAGAACTGGTAAGGTTGTAGCAGTTCAAAACCCTTATAAATCCCATAATTGAGAATGGCAGGAGTTCAAACTAGCTTCAGAGCAGTTTCCTGTCGTGGAGCAGGAGATCATGACACCCCACTAAGAGGACCATAACATCCAGTCATGTAGCATGAAAACCTAGAGTCTCTATGATAATGAGGAATGTAGATAGGCCCAGAGTGTTTAGCCAATGAGCTTCCCTTCCTACAAAAGGTATTTAATATCGGGTTCACCCTGAGTAAGACACATGTATTCATATCTACCAGTTAAAACAGTTTGGATAAGCAAAGACCATCTCCTTCATCAAAGACTGCCGAGGGGAGAGGCTTTCATCTTCCAGGGTCACACCAGAGTCTCTTGTAGAAACTTCTCCATACTCCTGACACTCACTCAGAGATAAGCAGGATCCCAGCCCTCCATGTCCCAGGCTCAGAATGGGGCCCATGGACTTCCAAGTCCTTTTGGTCCCCAGCGGCATTTGGGTACAGAGGAGAATGGGAGCCCCTGTTCTCAACTCCTCCTGGTTCCTATTGGCATCTGTGTGCACAGGAGTTTGAGAACCACAGCATCTGTCCCAGCCTCTGCCTTTTCTCATCCAAAGAAACATGGGTTGTGTCCCCTATCGTAGACTGTGTTTAGTCTTCCCTGAGCAGTGCGGGGCCCAGCACCTCATCAACAAGGAAGAAACTCGGCCTAAAGTCTGGTGTTTCACCACCCTTTTGTGGCACATCAGTGTGTTCCCCCACCCCAGCAGTGAGGCAGAAATGCAGACTGACAGCAGAGGTCTTACTATGTAGTTCTGGCAATCCAGGAACTTGCTCTGGAGACCAGGCTGACCTCAGACTATGCATAGAGATCCACGTGCCTCTGCCTCCTGTGCACTGGGGTTAAAGATGTACACCTTCACTGCCTGCCTCATTTCCTGGTTGTTAAAGAGATTCTTCCCCAGATACTCTACAGCACTTTGTCCCCTCAAGGTCCCAAATGAAAGGCCATGTCCCTAGTGCTGACTTCTAGGATCACCCTACATTACTCTTTTCCTGGTTTGAAAGTTCCATTGGGTTTATTCTATTTCGCTAGTATTTTATGTCCTTGTGACATAACATAAGGTTCATTAGGGCACACATTCTACCCAATGTTTATACCAGGGCTTGGCACTCGGTAGGCCTTTAATGAATATTTGTTGAATTATGTAGAGATTTCATATACTTCTGAGTGGAGTTGGAGAGAATGGTTAATCTGGCCTATGTCTCTTTCACTACCAACTCCTGTGACCAATTTGGATATATGATGGAGAATATCAGCTCCATCAAAAACCATTCCAGGGCCATGAGAACTGTCTCTGTTGTTCTGTGGTTGTTCTTCCAGAGGACCTGGGTTCAATTCCCTGCACCTACATTGGGTCTCACAGCTGTCTTAGCTCAACTGCCAGGGAAACCAATGCCTTTTTCTTCTCACTGTGGGGCACTAGGCATGCAAATGCTACACAGACATGCATGCAGACACAAGACATATACACATGAAATAAGTAAAATAAAATTATAGATAAAAAATAGGTTCTGTCCTTGCAGAGGACCTGAGGTCAGTTCTTAGCATCCACCCCAGGTGGCATGTAACCTAGAATTGTCACCCATTGTTGAACAACATGGACACCTGCATTCTTATGCACATACCCACATACAGGAACACATGACTTTAAAATATGATGATGATGACGATGACAGCAACAACAACAATAATACATCTTTTTGGAAAACACTCCAGGAACTTGAGAGATGGTGCAGCAGTTAAGGACCCTGATGCTCTTCCTTAAGACCAGGTTTGATTCCCAACATTTATAGAGCAGCTCACAAGCATCTATACCTCCCTTTCAATGGCTTCTTTGGGCCTCTGTGATCACCAGCCTCACATGCAGGGCACAGGAAACAGGCAGGCTACGCACCCAAATATGAAAAATAAAACATTTTAATTACAAAACCAGCTCATCCCATGGTCCCTGGGAGTCTCATGGCTGCAGTCTTGGGCATCCAGAGATGCTAAGGTCCAGGTCAGCTGCAGAATCTCTGTTTCCTCTAGAATCTCAGCTTCCTTCCCTCAATTCTCCCTCCAGAATCTCAGCTTCCTTTCTCCCTTCCCTTCCAGAATTTCGGATTCTAACCTTTCCTCCCCCAACACTTGACACCGCCTGTTCAGTTGGCATCTTTCTGAGCCCCAACCCACTTTATCTTAGGCTCGAAATTGGGAAAAAGCTGAAGAACTTAACAAAATGCAGAGGGAGGACCTACAATGATAAGTCGTTGGCAAGATGTCTCCTTGAGTAGACAGAAGCCTAACACCTTCCTTTCTACCCTGGAACTCCAGTGATAGTTGAAGAAGACAACTGACTATAAAATTGTTCTCTGATTTCCATACCTCTGCCAAGGCATGTGCACACACACATTTGTAAGTGTGTGTGAACAACATAAGACACACACACACAGGTAACTTGTTTTGAGGACAAGACTCTGAGGACTGTCAGGTAGGATGCAGTCTATCTTTGCTGGGTCTGGGGATACTGCTCTGTGTAGATGCAGGAGCCCATGCGATTAGATCTGCTGGCTATGACAAAATCTTCTTTTCTGCCTCCCAGGTCAGTGGGACCATGGCCTTGGATACCTGAAAGTAAAAGGCTTAGGTGGGGGTCAGAGAAAGTCTATTCTAGATTGCAGGGAGAAGCAACATACCCAGGATGGGTTGGGGGTGATGACCAGGACTTGTCTCACAGGAAATCTCAAGTGTCCAGAATGATGGTGGCATTGGCTTTTGTGGGGTCCTTACCAAGATTTTTTGAGTGCAAATGATGATAAGAGAATTTGTACATATTGTGGTGATTGTGCTAAATTGTTATGTTGGAACTTTGGATGCTGTCCTCAGAATAGATGATGACAGAGCAGACCAATCAACCAGCTGTGTAGAGTATAGAACCAAGCTTGTACAGATGTGGGACAAAGGGGCCATGCTAGACTTGGTCTCAAAGACTTTGGCTACTATTCTCAACTTGCTTCTAGTTGTCCCTGATGTTGGGGGCCAAGGAGAAGGATTCCTAAACTGTATTCTTTTCTTCATGATCTGTTTGGTGTGAGAGCAGGTGTGTCTGATGGAGATAGGAGTGTGTCTGTCTTACAATTTAGCTCAGAGATGTTCATCCCAGAAGATATAGAAAAAGACCTAGCTTCATACCAGAAGGAAATGACAGGCAGTTATGGGAATCTCCACTGCCAGGGCAGATTTTCATGGGCTCCAGCCTGGGACAATGGCAGCACGAGGGGTGGAAGAACGCAGTGTCCACTGGCCATCTAAGAATAGCAAAGCCACGTCATGATGAAGGTTGCCAACAAGGCAGTGAGATGAGTAATGAGAAAAAGAGAAGCTGTGCAGGCAAGGAATCTATTTAAAGCAGAAAAGGCGGGCCTACACCCCGGGCTGTTTGCAGAAGGGAGAGTAAATATAACATGTGTGTGTTTGTGTGTGTGCATATGTGTGTGTGTGTGTGCATATGTGAGTGTGTGTATGTGTGTGTTGTGCTGTGCTGTGCTGTGCTGTGCTGTGCTGTGCTGTGCTGTGCTGTTCTGTGCTGTGCTGACAGAACCAGCCCCGGAATGAAGGAGCATTGGCCATACAGAGAAAAAATGCTTCGCTCTTTAAATTTTTATTTTATTATTTTAAAATTCATATATAACTTCATAGGAATATATAATGAATTTTAGACATTTTCACTGATATTATAATAACTTGTATCTCTTATTGTCCCTATGTCTTTTCTTCTGTCCTTCCTTGCTTCTTTTTATTTCCTTCTTTTCTTTTTCTTTTTTAATCCAAGACATGGTTTCTCTGGTTAGCCTTGTTTGTTTTTCTAGATTTCTCTGTGTAGTCCTAGAACTCATTCTGTAAAGCAGGCTGACCTAAAACTCAGAAATCCACCTGCTTCTGCCTCCTGAGTGTTGGGATTAAAGGCATGTGCTACCAATGCCTGACCTACAGGCTCTAATGAGCCCCTCGCCTGATTATATGTTTGTGTGTGTGTGTGTATCCAACCATAATTGTTGGTCTGAACATGAGTGGGAATGTGGCCAACTGACTGGCAGGTATACCCCTGAAGCAAATGGAAACCATCCTCTTAACAAGAGGCAGGCTCACTAGAGTCCAACACATGTCATCAAGGAGAATATGCTAACCTGGGGACTCTTCTCACACAAAGTGGGAGAACACCCATGTTAGGTGTGAATTTGGCTGTGGGTGTCAGAGCCCCACTCAAGGAGAAGACTGTGTTGTGGTGCAGAACTCAGGATGTCTGAGGCTGGCGGGCTGTGAAAACTCATTTCCCCTGAGCATTTACGTTGGAGTCCATTGGCCTTCTCTATGAACTTTAATTGGGTCTGTCCCATTTTGGAGCATGTATGTGGAGAGTGATAACTACTTAGACATTCAATAATTGTGTCTTAGTAAAAGGGAGAGAGTGGAAGGGCCCAGTGCAGAGACCATTCCTGGAAGGGTCGTAGGGTGATGTGGGTTCGTGACTCCTGAGAGACCAACTACTTCCTGCAGTTTACCTCCCCATTTGGTTTCACTGAGCAATCTAGATTTCAGGGACCAAGACTTATCTACTACTTGGAGACCTGAGCAGGTAGTACAAAGCTTAGGTCAACTACTCCATCTGGGTTTGCAATGGGCTTATTCACTGGGCTGTGTTGACAAAAAAGAAAGCAGGGTGTGTCCTGCCCATAAGGGACAGATATCCAGTGTGACAGTGGCAAACCTTACGCTACTTGGTGAGGCCACATTACCTAGATATTTGGTCAATCAACTGGCTGGTGGCCCACAGTCTTATATTGGCATGTTTCCTCTATGCACTGGGACACTAGGAAGAAATGTGATGTTTTCTTGTATTTTCTTCTTTGGAAGTCATCAGTGGAAGATAGCCCCAGATAGGTATTGCAGGATGTTCTGAGAGAGGGGGCCGTGAATGGGTTCCAGAACTCAGCTGTCCCTGCTATAGGAGTGGGATTAGTCTGAGTCTGGTTGTGCAGCACATCAGAGCCATGGTACTGCTGACAGTTGTTCCTTACTAGATTGAGTCTTCTCCAGACTGGGGAGATGGCTCAGCAGGTAAATTGCCTACCTTCTTTGCATGTATAAGGACATGAGTTCAATTCCTACAACCTAAGGTGTTTGTTTGTTTGTTTGTTTGTTTGTTTTAAGCTAGGGCAGTTGTGTATGCTTGCAATCACAGGATGGAGGATAGAGGCAGGAAGATCCCTGGAGTTCCCTGGCCAGCTGTCTGACCTACCAGACAAAGGTGCAGGTCAATTAGAAACCCTGTCTCAGATACTAAGGGAATGATTCCAGTAGATGTCTCCCACATACACATCTCCCCAGCAAGGTGCACACACACACACACACACACACACACACACACACACCAAAGACAGAGACAGAGACAGCAGAGAGACAGAGATTATTTTCCATCTCCTGGGAAGTGTTTCTGTCTATCCTAGGCAACAGGACTATGGGTCTTCACCAGGTCAATTTCACCTCCCCAAAAGCATCTCTGAGGCCTGGTCACCCAGAGGACTGCACTGAGCATGCTCAGGAACACGGGTAACTCCACAAAGACCATCAGCAGGAAGTAGATGTTGCTCAGCAGGGACCTGCAGGAAACAAAGGAGGCAGGGAGTAAGCAACCACATGGCACAGAGGGCTCAGCCTTCCTGTTGCCCATATCCTTGCCTTCAAGGGCCAGATACAGTCAAGCCTGAGAAGCTACTAGGTCTGCCTCCCTGCAAGTGCATGACTGGACATGCTGCCTGCAGGATAAGCTCTCTAGCACTGGAAAGCTTTACCTGATATCCCTCTACCAGGCTAAAGGCTTCACAGCCTCCTGGCCTTTGAATTTGGCCTCTGCTATGTTCTTCACCAGGATGACCCCACCTACCTCATAGGGGACTTGAGGCTCACTCCATCTAGAAATGGGTGATAGCTGCTGTACTCTGTCGTGGATTGACACTGCTGTTGCAGTTCTTTGTGTTCCTTTGTTTACCCTGATGCACCATGAGGACCTGACAGTATTACGCACCATTCTCCACCTCTCTACCATGCTCTATTCCCTGCCCAGGTCCCCATCTCTCTCCTTGGGCCATCCTTGGCTTCTCCTTTGGTAAAACAAGAGGCCATCCTCAGCTCATGGGAAGGAAGCATCTACAACTGCAGATACTCTGTGAGTCACAAGCTACCCCAACATGTTCCTGGAGAAGCAGGAGGTGCCACCTGGCAGACCATCCAGTGTCCCAAAATATTTCCAAGGACTGAGATCTCTCCATGTTTCACATTCTCCTGGACTCTATATTTCTGCAACCTGGAACCTCTGTCACTTGATAACTAACTTTCCATCTACTTACAAACAAGCAATAAAAACACTTCCAATGCACTAGCAGAGAAAGAATTAAAAAAAAATCAATGAGAGAGTCTATGAGGTGGGAGGCTTTGAGACATGTTTGTATAACTTGATATTCAGGGAGCAGAAAGAACACAGTAGAAAGGATAGGGGACTGGATGAGACCTGAGGAACAATTGTGAGGGAGAAATAGAGAAGTGGCCTATGCCTTAGTTAGCTTGTGGTTTATCTGTGTCCCTGACCTGGAGACTTGACCCCAACAGGCCATGATGAAATTAGGCCAAGGTAGCTCTACAGTGCTGGGAATTCCTCTGGAACCTTAAAGAGTGACAAGGATCATCCAGGCCCACCACAGTGTCCAATTTCCTACTCCTCCTCTGCACTGCGGAGACCCCACCCTCACCCCACATTGTCTCTTGGCATAGTTGGATAGGGACAAGGAGATTTAATTATAGGCTGAAACCTGAAGCTGATGGGAGAGGGATCTCTTCCATCTCAGAGGAGACCCTACTGTGGCCCTCTGTCGTGCCCTCTCGGGGGACACACAGGGGAGACACAAAAGCTGTGTTCAGTCTGTCCTATCACTAAGGTGAAGGCTTTACCTTCCTGCAGCTGAGGCTTAGAAGGGGAGCGTTGGTGTACTAAAAGGTGAAAGGACTGGGGGGCCCACCTCAGGCTTGGACATGAGAATCTGCTAGCCCTAGTGTTTCTACAGGATAGGTACTGAGGTTAGCAAATAAATTTAAAATATGGACACATCAATTTGGTATTCAGATAAATGAATATAGCCATGTTAAACAACACTTGGAATATACTTGTCAAGATATAATTGGTTTTCCTGAATCCCAGGATTCCTGGGCACTTATCTTCTATCAGGAGGCCCTCCTGAGGAGAGACCTCAGGGTCAGTCCAGTGGGAAGGAGCTGCCAGGGTGCAGCTTTGTTTACCTGATGTGGGAGCTGCTCTGAGTCACTTGTTCCTTGCCAGTGTTCTCGAAGGTTGGTGGTGTGGCTGTCAGATTTGTGGCTACGGTGGTCATAGTTGAACTTTCTGGGGCTAAAGATACAAGAGATCATGGTTTAGTCCTCCTGTGGATAGTACAGCTCTGGTATGGTGTTAAGTTCTTTCCACTAGGAATTAAGGGGCTCAATTCCCAGCCACCATTAAAAACTTCCTTCCTTCCATCCTTCCTTCCTCCCTTCCTTCCTCCCTTCCTTTTTTCCTTCCTTCCTTCCTTTCTTTCTTCCTTCCTTCCTTCCTTCCTTCCTTCCTTCCTTCCTTCCTTCCTTCTTTCCTTCCTTCCTTTATTTATTTTTGGAGACAAGGTTGGTCTGTGTAGCCCCATATCATTTGGGACTCACTCTGTAGGCCAGGCTGGCCTCAAACTCAGAGATCTCTCTACCTCTGCCTCCCTAGTGCTGGGATTAAAAGTGTGTGCCACCAGGCCTAACACTTGAATTCTTTCCTAAGGAAAGATGATGTGTGGAGAAAAGAAAGAACTTCCCATTAAAACTTGCTTCCTGTGCTGGGCAGTGGTGGCGCACACCTTTGATTCCAGCACTTGGGAGGCAGAGGCAGGTGGATTTCTGTGTTTGAGGCCAGCCTTGTTTACAGAGTGAGTTCCATGACATCCAGGGCTTACAAAGAGAAACCCTGTCTCAAAAAACAAAAACAAACAAACAAACAAAAACAAAACAAACCAAACCAACCAACCAAACAAACAAAAACCTTGCTTCTTTCAGAGCATATTCATTACTGCCTGGTGTGCCATATTCAGAAATACTGAAAGAGTTCTCTAGAAGAGCTCTTAATCACTGAGCCATCTCCCCAGCTACAATTTTGTCTTTTTCTTTGTTGTAGTTGTTTAAAGCAACAGATAAACCTCATCCTTGTTACTCAATCTTGCCCAGGATTAAAGGTTCTGCAGCTTCCTTTCTGTTATGTTAAAGGGGGCAGCGGGGTCTCAGGAAGAGACTTTAGCTCAGTGGCAAAGTGCTTGGCTAGCACACATGGGATTCTGAGTCCAATTCCCTGATCTGTAGAACTGAGAATATCTAAGACAGGCATACAAGAAGACAAAGGTTCCCCACCTCACCCTCTTTCTTGGAGAAAACAGGACAAATAGAGTATATTCACTTTATCTTTTCTAGTAAGACTTTCGCAAGGGTCACTGATTAGGCCTCACCCCTATCAGGATTTTCTGGAACTTTTTTTCTCACCTGGGTTAATGTTCACATTAACTATAAACATGGAGTCAAGTTCAGCTATGACAATTCCACACCAGTAAATGCCAGCATCACTCATCCTCAGATCCTCCATGGTCACCGTGAAGATGAAGGCTGTCTGGTCATCCCTGAGATCTGAACTCAGCAGCTCTGCCTGATCAGCCACTGCTCTCCATTGAACCATCCTCTCTCCAACCCATACTTGATTTTCCTTTTAGGAACTTGATTGGCTTGTCCTAAGATGTAAGCAGCAGAGACCTGGCCAGTGCTGATGGACACTTACTGATAGCAGAGAAGAGAGCTGTGCACATAGACCTGAGAATACAGCTCTAGCTAGAAGACCACAGTGCACCAGTGTGAACCATGCTGGCTCAGTGGTTGATGATGCTCCACAGGATGGGTGGCCTGAATTCAGTGCTCAAAACTCACGTGAATGTGGAAGGCGAGAACGGATTCCACGAAGGTCTGCATGGACTGTGGCATGCAAGCACACACACACATCACAACTATACTCAATAATCATTAAAAATAAAATGCGAGGAGTTGAAAACAAAGATGTTTACAATAGAGGAAAACAATTTAATGTTTAGGGTCTCATTTCTCTTATTCCTGCTGTTATTACTAGTCCCCTCTTTTTCTTCATCTTCTTAGGTTGCTTATTTTCCTTGAAAATATCCCTGTTCATTTTTATGTGCCTGAGTGTTTGTGTCTCCATGCATGTGATTGCACCTGGCAGTGCTCAGACAGAGCAGAAGAGGAAGTTGGATCCCCTAGAAATGGAGTCAGAGACCACTGTGAGCTGCTGTGTGGTGCAAACCTGGATGAGCAGCTTGTAACTGCTGAGCCTGCTCTCCAGCTCCTAACTGATATTTGAGGCCGAGTTGTATGTAGTCTAAGATGACCTGGAATTTACTATGTAGCTGAGGATGAAACTCCAGATTCTCCTGCCTCTACCTCTCGTATGCTGGGATTGTGATCATGTGCTTGTCTTGGTATAATAATGTCTTAATTGAAAGCCAAAGGCATAAGTCACAGGAGAAATATTGACTCATTTGCTACAGTACAATTAAAAGCCATTCATCAAAAGATACATCTCCTTCTGTATGTCTCTATCTATATGTCTATCTCTATCTATATCTATGGCTATAATTATTTGTATCTATCTGATTATATATATATAAGGCGGTGGAAGTAGTTCAGTCAAGAGGGCTTGCTGTACAAGCTTGAAGTTCTGAGGCAGATCAGCTGAACTCACATAAAAAGCAGGCCGTGGTGATATGTGTAATCCCAGCCTGTGTTTTCTTTTATAACAAAAGCAGGGTCGGGGAGGGTGGAAGAGGAGAAAGAGGGACGGAGGGAGAAGAGAAGGGAAAAGAGGCTCTAAAGTGTTTAACCGCAGAAGAAAAAAACCCGATGTCCCAGGGCACTTACATAACCAACCAGAGGGCAGCACAGCAGGATGCAGGTTAGAACATCAACATATCAGCTGTGTGAATCTCAGAAACACAATGTTATATGATGAAGTCATGAGGCTTAGAAATGAAGCATGTTACTGGGCATGGTAGAACATGCCTATAATCCCAGATCCGGGGAGGCAGAGGCAGGAGGATTGGGGTTGGAAACTAGCCTGGGCTATATAGTGAGACATTGTTAACCAAAGAAAAAGGAAGAAAGGAAGGAAGGAAGGAAGGAAGGAAGGGAGGAAGGAAGGAAGGAAGGAAGGAAGGGAGAAAAGGAAGAAACAGATAGGCAGACTGGAAGGCAGGCAGATAGTAGGGTACAGTGGAGTGCACCTGTGTGGCAGAATGCTTGTTCTATGTGCCAGGCTTTGGGTTACTCTAGAACAGTGTTGGAAAAAAGTAACACTGGTGCTAGTATGGTGGTGGAGATTAATTTCTGTAAGTTCAAATCCAATCTTGTCTATATAGTGAATTCTGGACCAGGTTCCACAGTAAGTACCTATGTAGAAAAAAATATAACTCTGTTTATATAACAATCAGACACAGGAAAGTTAAGCAATACACCCTTGGCCAGCCCATGAGCATGCATGTGGCAAACACTTAAGCTTAGTGGGTATGAAATGCTAGGCTCAGGTTGTCACCAAGGTGGCTGGGAAACAGGGATGTGCCGTCAAACAGGGAGATCATCAGTATAGCCCAGTTTCTATGACTGAATCTGGAGGGCACAGTGTCATGAGTATTTCTCATGGAAGGGGTACATATTTACTGGACAAGCTCTCAAATTGCCTTCTCAATTATTCACCTCTATACCTTTAATTGGCACTACCCTCCATTGGAAATGCTTCCTTCTGCTGTGGTGTGAGTGACCATCCAGTACTTGGCCCTATATAACACCCTCATCCCACCCCAAGGCAGTGAGGGAGAAAAAAGAATTCCAGAGCCAGGGTTAGAGGAGGAGAGTGCCCTGACTGCTGTGTTCTGTGTGTGGCCTTGTCTCTCAATCATGAACTCACGGCAGCTGTGGTTACCTGCACAAGACCAAGTCAGAAAAATCAGCTAGCTAATTATGTATATGGCTGTTCCAGCTGAATGAACACCTGCAGGCCAGAAGAGGGCATCAGAGCTCTTTACAGATGGTTGTGAGCCACCTTGTGGTTACTGAGAATCTAACTCAGGACCTCTAAAAGAGCAGCAGGTACTCTTAACTGTTGAGCCAACTACCTAGACTGGAGTCATTTAAATATATAGGATTTTATTTGGTAACTTCTTTTGTGTTTTTGACACACCACAAAGAATCTTCTAAAAGTCTCAGTGCATTCTCAAGAAATATGTATTTACTGGCTGTCCTCAGCCACCAGAGGAGCTGTGTCCACGGACAGGGCCTTGATGTCAACAGACTTCACTGGTTCTCATAACAGGGCTGAGTGCTGCTTCCCCCAGAGCACCTCTGAGGCAAGTTTACCCAGAGGACAGCACCAAGCATGCTCAGGAACAGGAACAACTTCAGAGACACCAGGACCCAGAAGTAGAGGCTGCTCTGAAGAGACCTGTAAGGGACAGAATTACAATAAGCTCACTTCCCAGAAGGTGACAATAATGCCCTGTGCTATGTGACTGTCCCGTATCCAGGTCTGTGTCCACAGAGATATGTGCAAGGACAAGGAGAAGGACTGCCTGAATGACCAGTGTGATTAATACAGAGTCCAAGAGGTAGCCTTAACCTGTAAGGCCTGACCAAGACCACGGGCTTCTCCCCCTATGCCTTCTAGCCAGGTAGGAACAGCCTCCCCAACCCACACCCAATTCTCTTCTAACTAGACCTCTCTAACTTTCTCCAGGGTGGCATTTATTTATTTACTTATTTATTTATATTATGTAGCCCTAGCTGTCCTGGAACTCATTATGCAAACCAACAGGGCCTTGAACTCATAGAGATTCATCTGGCTTTGCCTCCAAAATACTCAGTGGCTTATGCCATTACACCCAGTGGCTTAATTATTTTACATAGTTAATTGTGTGTGTGCTCATGTGTGTGTATGCAGATGCACATGCATGTGCATGAATGTGGAGATCAGAGGATAACTTTGGTCATTCCTCAAGAGTCACCACTTTGTTTGTTCTGATATAGATCTCACTATGTAGCTATGACTAGAATGGAACTCACTATGTAGACCAGGATGGTCCTAAACTCCTAGAGCTTGGTCTAACTCTGCCTCCCAAGTGCTGAGATTCAAGGTGTGAGCCACCACACCTGGCCCATCTATCTCATCTATGTTGTTTGTGACACAATCTCTCACTAGCCTGCAGCTTACCAAGTAGGCTGGCTAGTCAGTGAGTCACAGGCATCCTCCTGTCTCTACCTCAGCAGCTCTGGTATTTCAAGTAGGGGATGCTATGTTGAATTTTCGTGTAGGTGATGTGATTCAACCTCAGATGCACTTCCACAGCAGACCCATCTCCACAGAGCCATTTCTCCAGGATCTGAATGTGTTTGGGTAGCGTCTCCTGGGCAGTAAGCTAACTCCAGCCCAGCGGGCCTGTATCTGAGTGTCATTGTTGTGTCCCCATCTGTAGATCAGCAACTGGCACTCACAAGCCCCTCCCAGGTCAGCCTGAGATTGGGAAATGCAGGAGGGGCTTACAGGAGAAGATACAAACCCTCTGCCTCTGCTCTCTCACTATGACCCCTGCTCCCCATCCAAAGGTCTCAGGGATGTTGGTTCCTCACCGAGGCTGAGGGCAGGGAGCAGGAATTGTGTCATCTGTGGTCACACTGGGCTGAGTGTGCTCCACTGAGGATGTGGGGGACTCCAGGATATCTCTACCACTCTCAAGGCTGGAACCTGTGACTGGAAAAAAGGATAGAAACACAAGACAGTTTCTGCAACCTCCACATTGTCTGCTACCCACTGAAGCCTCTATCACTCTGCTTCACTCAGGTCCCTAGGGGCATGAGGACAGCTGTCTGACAGCCTATAAGCCACATGGCCACACTAAGTCCTGGTCATGGATTTTCTTCCTAGCCCATATCATGGTGAGCGGTGGCACTTGCAAACATGATGGAAGCCTTCTTAGAGAGGAGATTGTAGGTGTCTGTAACAAGACCTTAGTGAGTGCCAGGTCCTATCCAACCTCAGACAAATCTCTTGCCTCCTTGTGTGCCATCCCTCTGGGGACAAACAGGATAGTGGGACTGCATGTCTGCCTGGCACACTCATTCCCAGTGTCAGCTGGAAAGTCCACTAGGACATCTTCTCTGAGGATTGAGCAGACAGAAAGTTCTAGACAGGCAAATGTGGCAGGACCTGTGGAGAGTGGCCTCTACTGCAGAGTAGTGACGTCAGAGGGATTGTAGTTCTCACTCTTCAGTATGAACCCACAGAGGAGGTTGCAGGGATCATATAAATGCATGTAATCCCAGTGCTGGAGAGGCAGAGATAGGAAAATCAGGCATGCAAGGTGAATCCTAACTACACAGAGAGATGGTTAACCTGAGCTACACGACATTCTCTCTCAAATGATGGTGTTGAAGAAGAGGAAGTGGAAGAAGAGGAGAAGGAGCAGGAAGAAGAGGAGGAGGAGAAGGAGGAGGAAGAATAGGAGGAAGAGGAGAAGGAGGAGGAGGAGGAAGAAGAGGAGGGGGAGGAGAAGGAGGAGGAAAAGGAGGAGGAAGAGGAGGAGGAGGAGGAGGAGGAGGAGAAGAAGAAGAAGAAGAAGAAGAAGAAGAAGAAGAAGAAGAAGAAGAAGAAGAAGAAGAAGAAGAAGAAGAAGAAGAAGAAGAAGAAGAAGAAGAAGAAGAAATTGGACTTAAGAATGAGGTTTTGTCTCTTCCTTCAGCTCCCTTCACCAACCCAGCCCTTAAAGAGATGCACTGAATTGGCTTCTAAGAACAGAGGAGGCTCCATTTGGGGAGCAAACACTGCAGACATGGAGAACGTTGGGGAGTAAGTTACTGAAAGCCTATCTTCCATCCTGCTTGACCCTCTGTTCACAGAAGGGGAACCTTGGAGGGATTCTGTGAGTTTCTTCCAGCAGTAAATGGTCCCTGGGAAAGGGGACACAGAGGAGCTTGGAGGGGGTGAGTGGGTTCCTCGGGGCACTGAAAAGCCCCATGCACTGCCTAGGCTCCAAATTGTGTCTCTGGAGTTTTCTCAGAAGTCCCAAAACCAGTGATGAAGCTGGTACCCAAGGTTAAGTGTACACTCTGTCCCAGGTCAGAGCCACCTTTGAGAGAGAGGAGATGATGAGCTGAAGTACCATTCGTGTATGGAGAATGGAGTCAGGCCAGAGACCTGGGAGAGTGTACTCTGGTTTGTTTGGTTTTTTTTTTTTTTTTTTGTTCTTCATCCTTTTCTTCCTTCTTCCCTCACTCCTTCCCTCACTTCCTACTTTCCTCCTTCCCTTTTTTCCTCCTTTTCATTTCCTTCCTTTCTTCCTCCCTCCTTCCCTTCCTCCCTCTTTTTCTCTCTCCCTTTCTCCATCCCCTCCCCCTTTCTTCCTCCTTCCCTTCCTTCCTCCCTTCCTTTTTTCCTTCCTTCCTTCCTTCCTTCCTTCCTTCCTTCCTTCCTTCCTTCCTTTTCTTTCTTTTACTTTTTGAGACAGGGTATGATACGGAGTTTATAGCCCTGGCTATCCTGAAATTGTGATCTTCCTGCCTCCACCTCCTGAGTGCTAAGATCTCAGGCACACACCACCCTGATCAGCAGCCGATGGGTTGGTGTTGAGCTGATTTCGCACCAAAGGAAGGATCGGGTGGGGCATCCTCCTAAATCAGCTGATCATTTTCACACACAACAGAGCTGCCACCCCAACCCTCCTGAGGGGAAACCACACTCCAGGTCTGCTCCCCTTCAGCCTCAGTCATAGGCTGTCAGGGACAGCTAACTGCAAAGCTGGCATGTCACCAGTGAAAGCTCCCTCTGAAGAAACCACTGTCACCATCTGTCGCCTACTGACCTCTGCTCAGCCCCCAGAACACCAATGAACTCTGTCTGGTTTCCATGGTTCACTCTCACAGGATACAGATCTCTGTCCACTGACCACACTCTGCTCTTTCTGTCCCATGTCCCCTGACAGACCAGCACCTTCCCCCTTACAAGAAGCAGTTACTCCAGGATGTCTCCCTGGCTGTTACTCTGTCCCTATCTGCCCCTCATCATACATAATGTTGTCCCAGGCTCTGAGCTGATTCCTCCTCCAGAAATTCCTGCCACTTTCAGCTGTCCTGGTGCCATAATGCTCATTATGGGGACTTACCTGGGTCCTCACTTGGAACCACAGACAACTCAATCTTGAAGTACTTATCAACCCCCAAGCGGGCATCCAAAAATGGTATATCCACCCCACACATGTAGGTGTCTGCATCCTCCAGGGTGAGGTTCTCCAAGGTCACTGTGAAGGTGAGGTTGTCTGGATGGTCCCTGATGGTCACTCGGCCATTCCTAGTTTCTTCTGAGCTGCTGGTCTTGACAATATCTTTGCACAGTACCTTCAGTGACACTCTGCACCAGAATTTGTCCTTAGTCTTGAATTTCTCCTCATACTGACACGACACACTCAGGGATTCACCTACACTTCCTGTCATGGTGCTGGGGCCATGCAGTGGGACACAGCCTGGAAAACACAAACCTCAATTCTGCACACTGACAGCTGGATGGGAGTAAGTCCTCCCTTTGGTCAGTTCTTAAAAACCCTCTTGTCTCAAGGAAACAGTGAGAAAGGAGACAGGCTTTGTCAGAGCAGGAGTCAGGACTGAGGTCATAGATTATAAAATAAATAGAGATTATGTGGTTATGGCACTGACTGTCACAGGTGACCCTCCCAGTTTTCCTGAATCTGCCTCAGGTATTACTGTATTGTGCACAGAAACCTGGCAGCACCTGGGGAGCAGATGCTGATGGTCCTGAGCCCCACCCAACCCCAGCCGTACCCTCCTGATTCTCTCTAGACCCTTCTGCCTGTGCTGGCCTCTCCCCCTCCCCCTCCCCCTCCCTCTCCCCCTTCCCCTCCCCCTCCCTCTCCCTCTCCCTCTCCCCTCACATGCCCTGTCAGACTTATAGCAGGAGTTCTCCTTTCAAAGCTTACACCTGACACATCTGCCCCATGCTCACCTGGGACCTGAGAGAGGAGCAGAGCTGAAGGCAGCCACAATCTTATTACTCTGGGAATCATTTCTTCAGCTCTGCTGTCACCTTTGCCCACATCAGGGCCAAGAGTGGAGAAGGATCTGTCTCATTCTAGACAGTAGAATGTCCTCTTGCCTAGTTCTCCTTTCTGTTGTCTGTTTCCTGGTCCCTTGCTCTCACATGAGGCTCCAGATGAACAGTAGCAGGAAGGGCTCTGTTGATACTCCAGGCCTTAGAGGCTTTGGTTCCTACCACACAGAACAAGTGGGGACAACCACTGCTGTGGATTGAGGGTGCCATCTGTCACCTAGCCCTTACCCGAGGGCTTCGCTACTCCTGCCAAAGCCCTGGGGAACATTTCCATTTACGGTCAGGTTGTTCACCCTCTGTGACACACCACTTCCTGAGTGGATTGGAAAGCTGCCATTCTGTTGCTCTAGCTCTGTGACCACAGAGGAACCATCTCCTTCTAAAATTCAGATTATAGGGCACTATTTGTCCATGGCGTCCCTAGAACTGTTTCCGGGTTTACACTACTGGTCAAGGTCATGCTGTGGCCCTATCCCTTAATGAGAGATTATCTGGGTGCTGTGTCCTCCAAAAGGGTACAGAGCTATAGGTCACAGCTTTCTTTTCTTCAGTCTTATTCTGTTTGGTTTGCTGTTTGTTTGTGGCAGCATCTCTAGCCCAGGATGGCCTCTATGTAGCCAAGGAGGACCTTGAACTGATCCTCCTACCTCCAACTCCTGAGTCCAGGAGTTTAAGGTGTTTGTCACCACAGCCCATCCATGCTGTGCTCAGGATTGAACCCAGGGAGGGCTCTGCACATGCCAGACAAGCTCTCTGCAGACTACACTGCAACCACAGCTCTGATTACTTGAGACAGTATCTCACACTGCAGCCCAACCTGGGCTCAAATGCAGTATTTAGCTGAAGCTAACCTTGAACTCAGAGAAATCTCCCATCCCTTAAGTGCCAGGCCTAGATGGGAGCCACCATGCATGACAGCTCTGTCTTCTTGTGTCTCTGGGCCCCATATCTAGACATGGGCATGATTTCGAGTAGGTGTTGTGTGGCAGAATGGAAGAATGACCTCAGCTCTCTCCTTTCTGATGACTCAGTTTCCCAGTGCTGGCCATCCACTTCCCTTTCATGTTGGAGAAGAAGGGAAAAGAGGTAGTCCAAGAGCCTGGGGACCTACCTGACCGCAGAGGTACCTACACCTCTCTGATCTACAGCAATATCTGCAGGCTGTGGTGACATTTTGGGGAGACCTTTTACACTTAAAGTTCCCTGGGTTTGGACTCTCCTCTGGGTATCCAGTCCTATGTCACTCACTTCCAATCTCCATTGACACAAAATGCAGATGTTCTCCCTACTAACACAGAATGCAGATGTTGTCTCACTGTATCATTTTCTTGGCTCTCACTGATTGACCATCAGGGTATCTGCCTGCATTTTTCTATGTCCACTATTTCTTTATGCTCTACAGAATATCAGGTCAACAAGAGCTAAGAAAGTGCTTTGTGCATTCATTATGGGACTCTAAGTCATGGTCATGCTTGCTAGCTGTGTCTACTCACTGTTCTCTTGCTGTTAGGAGACACCATGACCACAGCAGCTAGTATAAGAGAAAGCATTTAACCAGGGCTGGTGTAACAGTCTCAAAGGCTGAGTCCATTGTTATCATGGTCAGCATGGTGGCAAACATGGCAGGTGTGGAGCTGGAGACATAGCAGAGAGTGACATGCTGATTTTCAGGCAGAGAGAGAAAGGCAGAGAGAGGTGAGAAAGAGAGAAGAGAAGAAAGATGACAGATGAGAGAAGCGTGTGAGCTTTTTAAACCTCTAAGCCCACCCAGAGTAATGCACTTCCTCTCAAAAGGCCACACCTCCTCATCCTTCAAACCCTGTCCACTCCCTGGTGACAAAGCATTTGAACAAATGAGCAGGGATGGGGAGAGAAGGAGGTCATTCTTATCAAACCACCACAGTATCCAATGAGCTCTCGCTGTATCTTAATACAGTAAGTGGGTGGGATATTCAGAATCAGCATGTCTATGCCTACAGGCATCTACTGCTTGGTGAGACTCTCAGAGGCTTTGGGTCTGGCAAATTCAACATGGTGCCCTGGAGGCTGAACCAAGCAGGAGAGCTGTCCCATCTCCTGACTGAGGTTACAGCTGCCTGGAAGGACACACTGGAAATCAGGACTTGGAACTGGGCAAAGCAGGTGTCTATCCTGATGCTCTGGGAAGGAGTTTGTTTCAATGGTTCCCCTCCTCCCAGAGTGAGCAGCAGAACAAAGCTGGAAGCAGTGTGTGTGTCTCCACTAACCCAGGGTTCTCTTCAGGCAGGGCTCACATTTTGGGTGGTCTTAGTGCCTTGCTCATGATAGCTGTAGTAACTAGGACTATGCATTTAAAGCATGCTTCAGAGACTGGAATATATAGCAACTTATTTTTGTGTCCAGCAAAAGTCTGATGAGGTCCATACTGTACAAAGCTGTGGTTCCAGGCTTCTACTGTCTTGCTGTCCTGTGAGCTCCCAAGATCTGACTTTGCCTGAACATCTAAGATGGTCATTACTGTAAGAGTCAGAGAGAGGTAGGAAGTGGACGGCAAGCGCTTTTCCCATGAGTGGGGCTGATTCACGCTCACCCACACATTTCAGGCCACAGAAACAAACAGAGCCACAGAAACACATGCAGTTGCTGTGGGGAAAGAGGAAACTGAGAAGACAATGGTCTGCTCATGCCTCTTGCCTAGCTCTACTCTGCAGTGAGAAGCAAGAAGTCCGAAGAGGAAGAACCTTCAGATGCCAGAAAAAGAAGTTTGTAGACACACCAAGTGCTGATCACTTCAACTCCATGAGTATAGACGTGTCTGCAAGGTGCCTAGTAGGGCTTGTCCGGACCTGTGGCACCTCCTTGTGTTTCCTAGGATCTTCTGCTCTGATCAGAGCCTCTCCAAGGAGCAGGAGGGAGGCAGGTCCCCTCTCAGGGAGAGGAGGAGGTGCCAGGAGCCAATGCCTCCTCTGGGCTCAATGGCAGACTGGATAAACAGTGGGAAAGGAGGGAGGAATGTAAGACCAGTGTTCATCCTGCTTTTTACTTGTGGAAACAATGTGAGCAGCCACCTCACATCCCACCTCCCTGCCTTTCCACCATGGTTGGCTAAATGCCTTCAAACCTTGGTCCTTAAGCTGCCTTTGTCTCAATATTTATCACAGTGATAGAAAAAAAAAAAGCTGACACATGGTCTCTTGAAAAAGGAAGAAAAGTTGGTGCATGTTTTTAATCTCAACACGGAGGAGGCAGAGGCAGGTGGATCTCTGTGAGTTTGATGCCAGTCTGTTCTACAGAGCTAGCTTCATGAAGGCCAAGGTACAAAAAGAAACCCTGTTTAGAAAAAAAAAACACTATAAATAACAGCAAAATCCCACAAAACAAAATTTAAAAAAAGAAATAGATAAAAAGAAAAATTATAAACAGAGGAACAGAGCATCAGTGTCCTGACAGGTAACAGATAGGCTGGTGTGTACTGGTAAGTTTTGCCAACTTGATGCAAGCTAGAGACACCTGGAAGAAGCAACTTTTACTGAGAATTTACTCCAAGCAGATAGACATGTTGGGCATGGTCATAAGGATATTTTCTTGATTGATAATTGATGGATGGATGAGATGCGATCCCTGGGCTTGTGGTACTGGATTGTCTAAGAAGGCAGGCTGAGCAAGTCAGTGAGCAGCGCCCTCCATGGCCTCTGCTTCAGTTCCTGCCTCTAGCTTCCTGTTGAGCTCCTGCACACTTCCTGCAAAATGGACTGTGCCCACCAAACAAGGCCTTTTCCCCCAGCAAGGTGGTTTTGGTCAGTGTTTTATCACAGCATCAAAAAACAGACTAGGACACACTGATGGACTGGTGAATGGGCCAGACGGACCAGCTTATCTCACCCCTTGATTAAAACACAGTTTGCTTCTCCCTATTTGTGAAGGACTCAGACTCTTTACCTCAGGATCCAGCTTCAGCCTGCATCTTGGTCCCTCCCCCAGGATCCTCTTTACTGCTAACTTTGTTTAGCCTCAAATATGCAAACACCAACTTCTGATTGTATGGTCTTTTTTGAATTTCATTTTGATTTTAGTTTTCCAAGACAAGAGTGTGAGGAAGTGCATGGTGCCACCAGACAGAAGAACTGGTAAGGTTGTAGCAGTTCAAAACCCTGATAAATCCCATAATTGAGAATGGCAGGAGTTCGACCTAGCTTCAGAGCAGTTTCCTGTCGTGGAGCAGGAGACCATGACACCCCACTAAGAGGACCTTGACATCCAGTCATGTAACATGGAAACCTAGAGGTCTCCATGATAATGAGGAATGTAGATAGGCCCAGAGTGTTTAGCCAATGAGCGTCCATTCCTGGGCATCCCTTCCCCAAAAAAGGTATTTATCTCTGGTTCACTGTGAGATAGACATATGCATCCACTTCTGCCATGAATAAAACTGTTTGGATAAGCAAAGGCCATTTCCTTCATCAAAGGCTGCCAAGGGGAGAGGCTTTCATCTTCCAGGGCCACACCACAGTCTCTTGTAGAAGCCTCTCAGTACTCCTGACACTCACTCAGAGCTAAGCAGGATCCCAGCCCCCCATGTCCCAAGCTCAGCACGGCACCCATGGACTCCCATTCTCAAGTCCTTTTGATCGCCAGTGGCATCTGAGTACACAGGAGAATGGGAGCCCCTGTTCTCAACTCCTCCTGGTTCCTATTGGCATCTGGGTGCACAGGAGTTTGAGAACCACAGCATCTGTCCCAGCCTCTGCCTTTTCTCACCCAAAGAAACATGGGTTGTTTCCCTTATGATAGACTGTGTTTAATCTTCCCTGAGCAGTGTGAGGCCCGGCACCTCATCAACAAGGAAGAAACACAGCCTACAGTCTGGTGTTTCACCACCCTTTTGTGGCACATCGGTGTGTTCCCACACCCCAGCAGTGAGGCAGAAATGCAGACTGACAGCAGAGGTCTTACTATGTAGTTCTGGCAATCCAGGAACTTGCTCTATAGACCAGGCTGACCTCAGACTCATAGAGATCCACATGCCTCTGCCTCCTGCGCGCTGGGGTTAAAGATGTGCACCTCCACTGCCTGCCTCATTTCCTGGTTGTTAAAGAGATTCTTCCCCAGATACTCTACAGCACTTTGCCCTCTCAAGGTCCCGAATGAAAGGCCATGTCCCTAGTGCTGACTTCTAGGATCACCCTACATCACTCTTTTCCTTATTTGGCTCCTCCATTGACCTTATTGCAATTCGCTAGTATTTTATATCCTTGTGACAGAACATAAGCTTCATTAGGGGAGACATTCTACCCAATGTTTATACCAGGGCTTGGCTCTCAGTAGTCTCTTAATGAATATTTGTTGAATTATGTAGAGATTGCATATACTTCTGAGTGGGGTTGAAAGAATGGTTAATCTGGCCCATGCCTCTTTCACTACCAACTCCTGTGACCAATTTGGATATATGATGGAGAATATCTGCTCCATGAAAAACCATTTCAGGGCCATGAGAACTGTCTCTGTTGTTCTTGGTTGTTCTTCCAGAGGACCTGGGTTCAATTCCCTGCACCTACATTGGGTCTCACAGCTGTCTTAGCTCAACTGCTGGGGAAACCGATGCCTTCTTCTTCTCTCTGTGGGGCACTAGGCATGCAAATGCTACACAGACATGCATGCAGACACAAGACATATACACATGAAATAAGTAAAATAAAATTATAGATACAAAAATAGGTTCTGTCCTTGCAGAGGACCTGAGGTCAGTTCTTAGCATCCACCCCAGGTGGCATGTAACCTAGAATTGTCACCCATTGTTGGACAACATGGACACCTGCATTCTTATGCACATACCCACATACAGGAACACATGACTTTAAAATATGATGATGATGACAATGACAGCAACAACAACAATAATAAATCTTTTTGGAAAACTCTCCAGGAACCTGAGAGATGGTGCAGCAGTTAAGGACCTGATGCTCTTCCTTAAGACCAGGTTTGATTCCTAACATTTTAGAGCAGCTCACAAGCATCTATACCTCCCTTTCAATGGCTTCTTCAGACCTCAGTGATCACCAGCCTCACATACAGAGCACAGGAAACAGGCAGGCTAAGCACCCAAATATGAAAAATAAAACATTTTAATTACAAAACCAGCTCATCCTATGGTCCCTGAGGAGTCTCATGGCTGCAGTCTTGGGCATCCAGAGATGCTCAGGTCCAGGTCAGCTGCAGAATCTCTGCTTCTGTTCTTCTCTTCCTCCTCTAGAACCTCAGCTTCCTTCCCTCACTTCTCCCTCTAGAATCTCAGCTTCCTTTCTCCCTTCCCCTCCAGAATTTCGGATTCTAGCTTTCCTCCCCCAACACTTGACACCATCTGTTCAGTTGGCATCTTTCTGAGCCCCAACCCACTTTATCTTAGGCTCGAAATTGGGAAGAAGCTGAAGAACTTAACAAAATGCAGAGGGAGGACCTACAATGATAAGTCGTTGGCAAGATGACTCCTTGAGTAGACAGAAGCCTAACACCTTCCTTTCTACCCTGGAACTCAAATAATAGATGAAGAAGACAACTGTCTATAAAATTGTTCTCTGATTTCCATACCTCTGCCAAGGCATGTGCACACACACATTTGTAAGTGTGTGATCGCACTGTAACACACACACACACACGTGCGCACACACATACACACAGGTAACTTGTTTTGAGGACAAGACTCTGAGGACTGTCAGGTAGGATGCAGTCTATCTTTGCTGGGTCTGGGGATACTGCTCTGTGTAGATGCAGGCGCCCATGTGATTAGATCTGCTGGCTATGACAAAATCTTCTTTTCTGCCTCCCAGGTCAGTGGGACCATGGCCTTGGATACCTGAAAGTAAAAGGCTTAGGTGGGGGTCAGAGAAAGTCTATTCTAGATTGCAGGGAGAAGAAACATACCCAAGATGGGTTGGGGGTGATGACCAGGACTTGTCTCACAGGAAATCTCAAGTGTCCAGAATGATGGCGGGGTTGACTTTTGCGGGCTCCTTACCAAGATTTTTTGAGTGCAAATGATGATCAGAGAAATTGTGCATATTATGGTGTCTGTGCTAAATTGTTATGTTGGAGCTTTGGATGCTGTCCTCACAGAATAGCTGATGACAGAGCAGACCCATCAACCAGCTGTGTAGAGGAGAGAGCCAAGCTTGTACAGATGTGTGACAGAGGGGCTATGCTAGACTTGGTCTCAAAGACTTTGGCTACTATTCTCTATGTAGCATGGGACAACTTGCTTCTAGTTGTCCCTGATGTTGGGGGCCAAGGAGAAGGATTCCTAAACTGTGTTCTTTTCTTCATGATCTGTTTGGTGTGCGAGTAGGGGTATCTGATGGAGATAGGAGTGTGTCTGCCCTACAATTTATCTCAACCATATGTTCACCCCAGAAGATATAGAAAAAAGACCTATCTTCATACCATAAGGAAATGAATGGGAGTTCTGGGAATCTCCACTGCCAGGGCAGATTTTCAAGGGCTCCAGTCTGGGACAATGGCAGCACAAGTGGTGGAAGAATGCAGTGCCCACTGGCCAGCTAAGAATAGCAAAGCCATGCCATGATGAAGGTTGCCAATGAGAAAAAGAGAAGCTGTGCAGGCAAGGAATCCACTTAAAGCAGAAAAGGCGGGGCTACACCCAGGGCTGTTTGCAGAAGGGAGAGCAAATATAATGTGTGTGTGTGTGTGTGTGTGTGTGTGTGTGTGTGTGTGTGTGTGTCTGTGCTGTGCTGACAGAACCAGTCCCGGAATGAAGGAGGATGAGCCACACAGAGAAAAAATGTCTCCCTCTTAATTTTTACTTTCTTATTTAAAAATTCGTATATAATTTCACAGGAATATATAATGAATTTTAGACATTTTCACTGATATTATAATCCCTTGAATCCCTTATTGTCTCTACTTTTCTTCTATCCTTCCTTGCTTCTTTTTACTTCCTTCTTTTCTTTTTCTTTTTTAACCCAAGACATTGTTTCTCTGTGTAGCCTTGTTTGTTTTTCTGGATTTCTCTTTGTAGTCCCAGAACTCACTCTATAACGCAGGCTGACCTAGAACTCAGAAATCCACTTGCCTCTGCCTCCTGAGTATTGGGATTAAAGGCATGTGCTACCACTGCCTAACCTACAGGCTCTAATGAGCCCGACTCATGATTATATGTTGTGGGCGTGTATGTCCCACAGAGTTTAACCATGATTGTTCGTCTGAGCATGAGTGGGAATGTAGACAACTGACAGGCAGGTATACCCCTGAAGCAAATGGCAACCATCCTGTTAACAAGACACAGGTTCACTAGAGTCCAACACATGTCATCAAGGAGAAGATGCTAACCTGGGGAGTCTTATCACACAAAGTGGGAGAACACCCATGTTAGGTGTGAATTTGGCTGTGGGTGTCAGAGGCCCACTCAAGGAGAAGACTTTGTCGTGGTGCAGAACTCAGGATGTCTGAGGCTGGCGGGCTGAGACTACTCATTTGCCCTGAGCATTTACCTTTGAGCCCATTGGCTTTCTCTATGGACTTTAATTGGGTCTGTTTTATTTTGGAGCATGTATGTGGAGAGTGATAACTACTTAGACATTCAATAGATTTGTCTGAGTAAAAGGGAGAGATTGGAAGGGCCCAGTCCAGAGACCATTCCTGGAAGGGTTGTGGGGTGATGTGGGTTCGTGACTCCTGAGAGACCAGTTGCTTCCTGCAGTTCACTTCCATATTTAGTCTCACTGAGCAATCTAGATTTCAGGGACCAAGACTTATCTACTACTTGGTGACCTGAGCAGGTGTTAGGTCAACCACTCCATCTGGGTTTGCAATGGGCTTAGTCACTGGGCTGTGTTGACAAAAAAGAAAGCAGGATGTGTCCTGCCCATAAGGGACAGATATCCAGTGTGACAGTGGCAAACTTTATGCTATTTGGTGAGGCCACATTACCTAGATATTTGGTCAATCAACAGGCTGGTGGTTATATTGATTGGCATGTGTCCTCTAAGGAACTGGGACACTAAGAAGAAATGTGATGTTTTCTTGTATTTTCTTCTTTGGAAGTTATCAGTGGAAGATAGCCCCAGATAGGTATTGCGGGATGTTCTGAGAGAGGGGGCCGTGAATGGGTTCCAGAACTCAGCTGTCACTGCTATAGGAGTGGGATTAGTCTGAGTCTGGTTGTGCAGCACATCAGAGCCATGGTATTGCTGATGAGTTGTTCTTTACTAGATTGAGTCTTCTCCAGACTGGGGAGATGGATCGGCAGGTAAATTGCCTACCTTCCTTGCAGGTATAAGGACATGAGTTCAATTCCTACAACCTAAGGTGTTTGTTTGTTTGTTTGTTTGTTTGTTTGTTTTTAAGCTAGGGCAGTTGTGTATGCTTGCAATCGCAGGATGGAGGGTAGAGGCAGGGAGATCCCTGGAGTTCCCTGGCCAGCTGTCTGACCTACCAGACAAAGGTGCAGGTCAATTAGAAACCCTGTCTCAGATACTAAGGGAATGATTCCAGTAGATGTCTCCCACATACACATCTGCCCTCGGCAAGGTGCATACACACACACACACACACACACACACACACACACACACACGAAAGAGACAGAGACAACAGAGAGACAGAGATTATTTTCCATCTCCTGGGAAGTGTTTCTCTCTATCCTAGGCAACAGGACTATGGGTCTTCACCAGGTCATTCTCACCTCTCCCAAAGCATCTCTGAGGCCTGGTGACCCAGAGGACAGCACTGAGCATGCTCAGGAGCAGGGGTAACTCCACAAAGACCATCAGCAGGAAGTAGATGCTGCTCAGCAGGGACCTGCAGGAAACAAAGGAGGCAGGGAGTAAGCAACCACATGGTATAGAGGGCTCAGCCTTCCTGTTGCCCATATCCTTGCCTTCAAGGGCCAGATAAAGTCAAGCCTGAGATGCTACTAGGTCTGCCTCCCTGCAAGTGCATGACTGGTCATGCTGCCTGCAGGATAAGCTCTCTAGCCCTGGAAAGCTTTACCTGATATCACTCTACCAGGCTGAAGGATTCACAGCTTCCTGGCCTTTGACCTTGGCCTCTGCTATGTTCTTCACCAGAATGACCCCACCTACCTCATCAGAGCCCCTGTGTTAGGGGACTTGAGGCTCACTCGATCTAGAAATGGGTGATAGCTACTGTACTCTGTCAGTGGATTGACACTGCTGTTGCAGCTCTTTGTGTTCCTTTGTTTACCCTGAGGCACCATGAGGACCTGACAGTATTAAGCACCATTCTCCACCTCTCTACCATGCTCTATTCCCTGCCCAGGTCTCCCTCTCCCTCCTTAGGCTATTCTTGGCTTCTCCTTTGGTAAAACAAGAGGCCATCCTCACCTCATAGGAAGGAATCCTCTACAACTGCCGATACTCTGTGAGTCACAAGCTAGCCCAACTTGTTCCTGGAGACACAAGTGGTGTTACCTGGCAGACCATCCAGTGTCCCAGAATGGTTCCAAGGACTGAGCTCTCTCCATGCTTCTCACTCTCTTGGACTCTACATTTCTGGAACCTGAAACCCTGTCTCACTTGATAACTCACTTTCCATCTACTTGCAAAACAAACAATAAAAACAATTTCCTAGCAGAAAGAGAAAATTATTAAAAAGAATTCTTGACAGAGCCTATGAGGTGTGAGGCTTTGACACATGTTTGTTGTGGGAAGCCACATGTGCCATTGCAGGGTGGCGCTGGCTTCAGCTGGCCACCACACATACATAGGCAGTAAAGTTCTTTTGCCAAGATGAGGTTTGGAGAATTAACCAAAATTAACCAATCAGATGAGAGAGAAGTCAACCAATCAGATGAGAGAGAAGTTAACCAATCAGATGTAGGCATGCAAATGAGGTAAAAAGCATAACGCAAGCACAACCAATCCGGGTGTGAGACACGTCTCTCCTAGGCCTATATAAGCAGCACCAGTTCTGGGCTTGGGATCACTTCGCCTCTGCAATCAAGCTCTCCCAATAAACGTGTGCAGAAGGATCCTGTTGCAGCGTCATTCTTGCTGGCCAGTTGGGCACGCGCAAGAGTTTGTCTTAGTGAGTGTTCATGGAGCATAAAGAACATAGTAGAAAGGACAGGGGACTGGATGAGATCTGAGGGACAATTGTGAGGGAGAAATAGAGAAGTGGCCTATGCCTTAGTTAGCTTGTGGTTTATCTGTGTCCTTGACCTGGAGACTTGACCCCAACAG
Organism: Mus caroli; assembly: GCF_978045245.1. Classification (NCBI taxonomy): domain Eukaryota; kingdom Metazoa; phylum Chordata; class Mammalia; order Rodentia; family Muridae; genus Mus; species Mus caroli. The sequence goes on along the minus strand of NW_028227268.1, from coordinate 7,085,575 downwards.
ACTGTAATAAAATTAGGCAAAGGCAGCTCTATACTGCTGGGAAATCCTCTGGAACCTTCAAGAGTGACAAGGATCATCCAGGCACACCACAGTCTCCAATTTCCTACTCCTCTGCACTGTGGAGACCCCACCCCCACCCCACATTGTCTCTTGGCAGAGATGGATAGGGACAAGGAGATTTAATTATAGGCTGAAACCTGAAGCTGATGGGAGAGGGATCTCTTCCATCTCAGTGGAGACCCAACGGTGGCCCTCTGTCCTGCCCACTGGGGGACACACAGGGGAGACACATAGCTGTTCAGTCTGTCCTGTCACTCAGGTGAAGATGTTACCTTCCTGCAGCTGAGGCTTAGAAGGGGAGCCTTGTTGTACTAAAAGATGAAACTACTGGGGAGCACACCTCAGGCTTTCATGAGAATCTGCCAGCCCTAGTGTTCCTACAGGATAGGTACTGAGGTTAGCAAATGAAATTACCATATGGACAGGCTAATTTGGTATTCAGATAAAAGAATATAGCCATGTTAAATAACGCTTGGAACAGACTTGTCAAGAAATAATTGGTTTTCCTGAATCCCAGGATTCCTTGGCATTTATGTTCTATCAGGAGGCCCCCCCTGGGGAGAGACCACAGGGTCAGTCCAGTGGGAAGGAGCTGCCAGGGTGCAGCTCTGCTTACCTGGTGTGGGGCCTGCTCTGAGTCACTTGTTTGCTCTGAGTCACTTGTTCCTTGCCAGTGTTCTCAGTGGTTGGTTGTATGGATTTCAGAACTGTGGCTATGGTGGTCATAACTGAACTTTTTGGGGCTGGAGATAGAAGAGATCATGGTTTAGTCCTCCTGCGGATAGTCCAGCTCTGCAAATGGTGTTAAGTTCTTTCCACTATGAGTTCAGGGGCTCAATTTCCAGCCACCATCTGGGACTTACTGACTTTGTTTGTTTGTTTGTTTATCATTTATTTGTATGCTTGTTACTTGTTTGTTTGTTTGTTTGTTTTTGGAGACAGGGTTTCTCTGTGTAACCCCAAATCGTTTACTACCCACTCTGTAGAACAGACTGGCCTCAAACTCAGAGATCTGTCTACCTCTGCCTCCCTAGTGCTGGGATTAAAGTCATGCACCACCAGGCCTAACACTTTCATTCTTCTCTAAGGAAAGATGATTTTATGGAGAAAAGAAACAGCTTCTCTTTAAAACTCACGTCCTTCAGAGCATAGTCATTACTGCCTGGTGCACCATATGCAGAAACACTTCAGTTTTGCATATTTTGTTTATTTTAATTTTTAGAAAAACTTTTTTTTTGTATATGTGTGTGGGTGTTCTCTTGTATCTGTGTGCACCATGCACTTGCAGTGCCCATGAAGGCCGGAAGAGGCTGTCAGATCCATTGAAACTGAATTACAGATGACTGCAAGCTACCATGTAGATGCTGAGAAGGAAATCCAGTCTTCTGGAAGAGCAACCAGAGCTCTTGATCTCTGAGCCGTCTCTCCAGCTCCATTTTGTCTGTTTTCTTTGTTGTAGTTGTTTATAACAAGACGTAAACCTCATCCTTGTTACTCAATCTTGCCAAGAATGAAAGGTTCTGCAGCTTCCTTTATGTTATGTTAAAGGGGGCAGAGGTGTCTCAGGAAGAGAGTTTAGCTCAGTGGCAAAGTGCTTGGCTAGCACAGGTGAGATTCTGAGTTCAATTCCCAGATCTGTAGGAATGAGACTATCTAAGACAGGCATACAAGGAGACAAGGGTTCCCCACCTCACTCTCTTTCTTGGAAAAAACAGAACAAGTAGATGAGACTCAGTTTATCTTTTCTAGTAAGAGGTTTTGTTTTTTTTTTTTTTTTTTTTTTTTTTTTTTTTTTTTTTTTTTTTTTTTTTTTTTTTTTTTACAAGGGTTGCTGATCCCACAGAACCCCAACCAGGATTTTCTGGAATTTTTTTTCTTACCTGGGTCAATGTTCACATTAACTCTAAAGAAGAGATCTTGTCCAACTTTCGTAATTCCACACCAGTAAATGCCAGCATCGATCATCCTCAGATCCTCCATGGTCACTGTGAAGATGAAGTCTGTCTGGTCGTCCCTGATGGACACACGGTTCTTCTTCACCAGCTGCTCTGATTTATCGGTTTCAACGAGAATCTCACATGATTTCTGATGAGCTCCTTGGCACCAGTACTTCTTGTAATACTTCCAGCCTGAGTCATATCTGCACTGCACTGTCACGGAGCCCTGCTCCTGACCGCTCACCTCCACTGGACCTGTGACTGAATCCTGAGCAGTGCAGCAGCCTGGAAGACACAAACAGACCACTGATCTCCTACTGTGCCAAGTAGAGTTCATGAGCTGAATAACAACCATCGAAAGGCTTCCCTTTTCCCAAGGCAGATCAGCATTTTTATCCTATTGGTTGAAGCCTCAAAAGAAAATAAAAGTAACAAAAGGAAAAACAGACAAAGACAAAAGGGCTGAAGAACCCAGTTATAGCTCACATAATATTCAACGGTGACAATGACCAATTTGCCTGGAACAGAGGAAGTTTCAGAAGACCATGTCCACTAACAGCTTCATTTCCATACCCAATGCCACAAGGAGGTTCATTTGTAGAAGCCACATCCTATGGCCACACAGAAACCACTATCAGTCATTCCAGCAGTCTCTGGGATGGATGTCTTGGAGGCTGACCAAAATGACACCAAGGAATCTGACCTCCGTGTGGTGCAGAGCCCACAGCATGCAGACCCTGTGCTGTCCTTCAGATCCATGGAATCTGAGTCCCAGAGCTCCTGGAAAGGTCTGAGGATGCAGCAGTGTTGGTGAGTTTCTTACACAGCATGCACAAGCAACAAATACCAAATACCTGCTTAATAATAAAGCAGTCTTTGGAGAGATGGCTAAGTGGTTAGAACCACAGGCTGCTCTTCCAGAGGTCCTGAATTCACTTCCCAGCACCCACATGGTGACTCTCAACCATCTGTAAGGGGATCTGATGCCCTCTTCTGGTGTGTCTAGATACAGCTATTAACTCTTAGGAAAGACATAATGGAAGGAAAGAAGAAGGAAGGGAGGAAGGAGGGAGGGAGGGAGGGAGGGAGGGAGGGAGGGAGGGAGGGAGGGAGGGAGGGAGGGAGGGAGGGAGGGAGGGAGGAAGAAAAAGTATAAAGAAAGTTCTTCAGGGTATTGGCTTCAACAACAAAACATTTCCTAATGCCACAAGTAAGAAAACAAAAAATTGCTGAATGTAATTGTTTTAAACTTAAAGGACACAACCGACAGCATGGAGAGACAGCCTGCAGTGTGGGAATCTTTTCAGACTATGGGTCTGCCCGGTAGAAAGCCAGGTGAGGTAGGAGTGTCTGTAACCCCAAAGACAGGGGGATCCTGGAGATCACAGGCCAGATGGGCTGAATCTATAAGCTCAGGACCAGTGGGAGACCATGTCTGAACAAACAAGGTGGAGAGTGATAGAGAAAGGGACCCAATGGCAATCTCCACATGTATGTGTGTACCTGAGAGAACATGCATATGTGTGTACACACACACAGAGACATACACACAAACATTTTCACATACATATATCACAGAGACACATTTTTTTTTCTCAAAAGAACAAAACTTAACCTCAAAGGAGTAGAAAATAGAAAAGAGGTTATCAGCCTGGGAAGGGTATTAGGGAAGACAGGAGACTACTTGCTATTAGAGTTAGAGTTTGTAGGACACAGGGGTGTCTGTTACTTGATGAGAATGACAACTTTCAGTGTTGTTGAGAGAGATGAAGATATGTCTGACAACAGAATATTACAAAATACCTCATACACAAGATTACAAAGAAATGACAAATGACTGATGAAAGCCCAGCTACCCTGATCTGATCATTACATCCTGTATAACTTGTGAAAAAGCCACACTGTACTCCATCAGGTCTTCTCAAAATGTGGGCCAGGCTGGCCTTGAACCAACAGAGGTCCACCCACCTCTGCTGTCTGAGTGCTGGCATTAAAGGCGATCACCACCACACCCAGCCCCTGTAAGAATTAATTACTGTGTCAACTAAAGCTCACAATGGAACGGGCAATGGAGCTGCATGATAGAAATCCCAGCACTCAGAGGGTGGAGTCTGGAGGATCACAAGTACAGGGGCATCCTAGGCTGCATGTGCCAAACATGAACCCCAAAATACATTTTGAAAGAATTAGTTCATCCACTCACTCATCGGCTTTTGTGGAGCAGCTAGGGTTGAAAGGTTTGTTTTTGGCTTTTATTTTTATTTTTTATTTTGAAATTCGTTTTTCTGCAGTACACATAGAATCCACAAGATGCCAAAAAACTTGCCTTTTCTTTTGGGGGTAAGCAGCTGGTGAATGGATCAGCCAGGTTTCTCTAACCCAGAGCAGACCGTCTCTGTCGCCCTCACCACTGACATGGAAGAGTCTAAAGCCCCTGCTACTTACCTGGGAGGAAGAGGAAGAGCAGAGCAGGGAACTGCCACATGGTCTTGTCTCCTCTCCTGTCCTTGGTGGTGACAGACGACAGCACCCTGTGAGGACTTGCAGCTCAGCTTGAGTTTCCTTTAGGTCTCTCTCGTTCACTTCTCTCAGTAACTTCCTTGACAAAATTTCTCAATTTTGCATACAGGAAGAAGATGATGTCAGTCTTTGAGAAGGCCAAGTCACCACAAAAGAGGGACAGCCAGGTGAACAGGGAACCTCCTCTAATGAGTAGATGCAATGGGACACATGAACTTGAAAGACAGATGTGAATCAGGAGGAGATGCAGACACACAGGTCGGCAGAGACAGCCACAAAGGATGCGATACAGCAAAGCCCTCACCTAGGAAGTAACTGAGCTGCAGGGGATCATGGGAGAGGAGAGCAACCAAAGGCATGGTGGCTGTAGTAGCAAGAGTGTACAAGGCAGCCCAGGCTAAGCCCATGGCAGTAGCCTAGGCTAAGCCCTGGGTAGCAGAGGGCATTACTGAAGGTTCAGCCTGGGGCAGCAGGAATTTATCTAGCTATGGACTTCATAGCAGGGATTTCTGTGGCCAGGGGCACCTGCCACAATGGCTACTAGGGCCACAGGCATTGGCTCAGTGAAGGAGGGAGAGTGTGGGTTTTAAGCAAAGTCTCATGGAGCCCAAGCTGGCCTTGAGCTTCTCATTTTCCTTTTTCCAACATCAAAGTGCTAGCGTTACAGACATTCCCCAGCATACTCTGTTTTATGAGACTCTGAAGCCTGAAACCAAGGTTTCACGAATGCTGGGCAAGCACTCTACCCACTGACCTGAATCCACAAGCCCTGATTCTGTTTCTTTAAGACAGAGTTTTGCTGTGCAGCCCAAGCTGACTTCAAGCTCTCTTCCTCCAGTGTAAGCCTCCCATATTGTGGGAATCTGCAGTCGGTTTAAATCCAGAGGACCAATTGCAAGTGTAGATATGTAGATATAGGTACATATATCTCTGGTATCAAATTTTTTGGGAGGAATTTTACAAACACATACACATGCATACACATACACACACATTCATAAGGCACACATGTGCACACAGGAGAATCTACACACACATGAATGTATCATACACACACACACTACTTCAGCCACCAACACAAAATATCATTTAAGAATATTTTCCTTTTGTGTGGTCTGAGATCAAAACCAGGGCTTAATGCACTGTAGACAAGCATGCTACCATTGAGCCACACCTCCAGATGTATTTATTCTATATTAAGCTATAAACACATAATTAAATAAATATAAAGAGTTAGAGAGGTGGCTTATGCTCTAACCTTCACAGACAACTGCATCCACGTGCGTATACACACACACAGTTATACACACATATAGATAATTAACAATAAAGTCAGGGACTGGAGAGACAACTCAGTGACAGAGTGCATACTGCTCTATCAGAGGACCCAAGTGTGGTTCCAAACCCACGAGTGATGGTTCACAACCACCTGTGACTTCAGCTCTGGGAGATCCATCACCCTATTCCGTTATCCAGGGGCACTTCACTCACACGTGCATGTGTTTCTGTGTCACAGCAACACACACACACAATTATCATAAAACAAATCTTTTAAAGATCTCAAAATAAAAATATAATTCATTTAAAATCTAACTTAAGAAACACACGAACAGGTTCTAAAGAGGAAATAATTTATTAAGGAACATTTTATTGTTTGCTTTAAGTTTTATTTCTTGGGACCATGTATGCTGTGTGATGTGTTTGTGAGTGTGGGGTGCAGTACAGATTGCACATGGGAGTCGGAGGACAACTTCTGGGAGTTGGTCCTCTGCTTCCACCGTAAGTCCTGGACACTGACCTCAGGAGACCAGGCTTCAAAGCAAATCTGACCCATCTCTCCAAACCTTACAAGATATTTTCACAGTTTCCAAATAATTGGGGTTATAGTTCATGTTCATAGATAAGGAAGTTATCTGTGATGGTTTGTATAAGCTTGGACCAGATAGTGCACTATAAGAAGGTGTGGCCCTGTTGGATTAGGTGTGTCACTGTGGGTGTGGGAAACATGACACTCATTTTAGCTCCCTAGAAGCCAGTATTCTGCTAGCAGCCTTCAGATGAAAATGTAGAAGCCTCAGCTCCTCCTGTACCATGCCTGCCTGGATGCTGCCATTGATGGTAATGGACTGAACCTCTCAACCTGTAGGCCAGCCCGAATGAAATGTTGTCCTTGTAAGAGTTTCCTTGGCTATGGTGTCTGTTCACAGCAGTAAAACCCTAACTCAAACATTATCCTAAGAATACATTTGATGCTCTCTGCTGCCTGGGTTTTATGCCCACTTGGCCAAAGCTAGAGTCATCCGAGGGAAGGAAACCTCAGTTGAGTAACACCTCCATGCAGCAGAGTGGTACAGACCTTTGATGTCAGCACTAAGGAGGCAGAGTCAGGTGGATCTTGGTGAGTTCTAGGACAGCTACCAGGACTACATTAGAGAGACTCTTAAAAAAATAACCTACAACAAACAAACAACCAAATCAGATAGAAATACAAAAGGTGCTTTCTTAGTTAGTGATTTTTGGGGGAGGGACCAGCACATTTCATTTCTGAGCTGGTGTTCCTGGGTTTTGTAAGAAAACAGCCTAATCAAGCAATGAGAAGGAGAGTAAGCGACAGCCCTCCATGGCCTCTGCATCAGATCCAGTCCCCAGGTCCCTGCCCTGTCTGACTTCCAGTATTGACTGCTTTGGATGCTGACCTGAGATGTGGATGGAACAACCAAGTAAACCTTTTCCTCCCAGAGCTGCTTTTGGTCGTGGTGTCTCCTCACAGCCACAGAAACCCCGACTGACACATTTGCTCAACTCAAAGCCCCAGCGTGCACTTTTCAGAGAACTTCTCTTTCTTTTATTAAAAGTTTAATTTTATTCTTCATGTGTGAGTGTATTGTCTGTCTGTCTGTGCACCATATAAATGCAGTACTTACAGAGGATGAAGGGGCGCTGATCTCTTGACCTGGGTTGTGAGACACCTGGGGTGGGTGCTGAGATCTGAACTCAGCAGCTCTGCCTGATCAGCCACTGCTCTCCATTGAACCATCCTCTCTCCAGCCCATATTTGATTTTCCTTTTAGGAACTTGATTGGCTCATCCTAAGATGTGAGCAGCAGAGGACCTGGCCAGTGATGATGGACACTTACTGATAGCAGAGAAGAGAGATGTGCACCAAGACCTGAGAGTACATCTCTAGCTAGAAGACCGCAGTGAACCAGTGTGAACCACACTGGCTCAGTGGGTGACGATGCTGCATAAGCCTGGTGACCTGAATTCAGTGCTCAGAACTCACATGTAGGTGGAAGGAGAGAATGGATTCCAGGAAGGTCTGGATGGACTGTAGCATGCAAGCACACACACACAACTATATTCAATAATGATAAAAAAATGAAATGTAAGGAGTTAAACATACAAATGTTTACAATACAGGAAAACAATTTAATTTTTACGGTGAAACCTCCTACTCTTTTGTTATTATTATTCATCTTCATAGGTTGTTTGTGGTTACTTGAAGATTTTTTATATTCCTGTGCCTGAGTGTTTGTGTCTCCATGCATGTGATTGCACCTGGCAGTGCTCAGACAGAGCAGAGGAGGAAGTTCGATTCCCTAGAATGGAGTCAGAGACCACTGTGAGCTGCTGTGTGGTGCAAACCTGGATGAGCAGCTTGTAACTGCTAAGCCTGCTCTCCAGCTCCTACCTGATACTTGAGGTAGAGTTGTATGTAGTCTAAGATGACCTGGAATTTACTATGTAGCTGAGGATGAAACTCCAGATTCTCCTGCCTCTACCTCTCGTATGCTGGGATTGTGATCATGTGCTTGTCTTGGTATAATTGAAAGCCAAATGTCTTAATTGAAAGCCAAAGGCATAAGTCACAGGAGAAATATTGACTAATTTGCTACAGTACAATTAAAAGCCATTTATCAAAAGATACATCTCCTGCTGTATGTCTCTATCTATATGTCTATCTCTATCTGTATCTATGGCTATAACTATTTGTATCTATCTGATTATATATAAATAAGGCAGTGGAAGTAGTTCAGTCAAGAGGGCTTGCTGTACAAGCTTGAAGTTCTGAGACAGATCAGCTGAACTCACATAAAAAGCAGTCCATGGTGATATGTGTAATCCCAGCCTGTGTTTTATTTTATAACTAAAGCAGGGTGGGAGAGGGTGGAAGAGGAGAAAGAGGGACGGAGGGAGAAGAGAAGGGAAAAGAGGCTCTAAAGTGTTTAACCACAGAAGAAGAAGAAAAAAAAAAAAACCGATGTCCCAGGGCACTTACATAGCCAACCAGAGGGCAGCACAGCAGGATGCAGGTTAGAACGTCAACATATCAGTTGGGTGAATCTCAGAGACACAATGTTATATGATGAAGTCATGAGGCTTAGAAATGAAGCATGTTACTGGGCATGGTAGAACATGCCTATAATCCCAGAACCAGGGAGGCAGAGGTAGGAGGATTGGGGTTGGAAACTAGCCTGGGCTATATAGTAAGAGACTCTGTTAACCAAAGAAAAAGGAAGAAAGGAGGGAAGGAGGGAAGGAAGGAAAAAAGGAAGGAAGGAAGGAAGAGAGAAAAGAAAGAAACACGCAGACTGGAAGGCAGGCAGATAGGAGGGTACAGTGGGGTGCATCTCTGTGGCAGAATGCTTGATCTATGTGCCAGGCTTTGAGGTTACTCCAGAACAGTGTTGGAAAAAAGTAACACTGGTGCTGGTGTGGTGGTGGAGGTGAATTTCTATGAGTTCAAATCCAATCTGGTCTATAAAGTGAATTCTGGACCAGGCTTCCACAGGAAGACCCTATGTAAGAAAAAAAAGTATAACTCTGTTTATATAACAATCAGACACAGGAAAGCTAAGCAATACACCCTTGGCCAGCCCATGAGCATGCATGTGGCAAACACTTAAGCTTAGTGGGTATGAAATGCTAGGTTCAGGTTGTCACCAAGGTGGCTGGGAAGCAGGGATTTGCCCTCAGACAGGGAGATCAGTATAGCCCACCTTCTATGACTGAATATGGAGGGCACAGTGTCATGAGTATTTCTCATGGAATGTGTACATATTTACTGGACAAGCTCTCAAATTGCCTTCTCAATTATTCACCTCTATACCTTTAATTGGCACTACCCTCGGTTGGAAATGCTTCCTTCTGCTGTGGTGTAAGTGACCATCCAGTACTTGGCCCTATGTAACACCCTCATCCCACCCCAAGGCAGGGAGGGAGAAGAAAGAATTCCAGAGCCAGAGTTAGAGGAGGAGAGTGCCCTGAATGCTGTGTTCTGTGTGTGGCCTTGTCTCTCAATCATGAGCTCACTGCAGCTGTGGTTACCTGCACAAGACCAAGTCAGAAAAATCAGCTAGCTAATTATGTATATGGCTGTTCCAGCTGAATGAACACCTGCGGGCCAGAAGAGGGCATCAGAGCTCTTTACAGATGGTTGTGAGCCACCTTGTGGTTACTGGGAATCTAACTCAGGACCTCTAAAAGAGCAGCAGGTACTCTTAACTGTTGAGCCATCTACCTAGACTGAAGTCATTTAAATATATACGTATTTATTTGGTAAATTCTTTTGTGTTTTTGACACACCACAAAGAATCTTCTAAAAGTCTCAGAGCATTCTCAAGAAATATGTATTTACTGGCTGTCCTCAGCCACCAGAGGAGCTGTGTCAAGGGACAGGGCCTTGATGTCAACAGACTTCACTGGTTCTCATAACAGGGCTGAGTGCTGCTTCCCCCAGAGCACTTCTGAGGCAAATTTACCCAGAGGACAGCACCAAGCATGCTCAGGAACAGGAACAACTTCAGAGACACCAGGACCCAGAAGTAGAGGCTGCTCCGAAGAGACCTGTAAGGGACAGATTCACAATAAGCTCACTTCCCAGAAGATAACAATAATGCCCTGTGCTATGTGACTGTCCGGTATCCAGGTCTGTGTCCACAGAGATATATGCAAGGACAAGGACTGCCTGAATGACCAGTGTGATCAATATAGAGCCCAAGAGGTAGCCTTAACCTGTAAGGCCTGACTAAGCCCACGGGCTTCTCCCCCTATGCCCTCTAATCAGGTAGGAACAGCCTCCCCAACCCACACCCAATTCTCTTCTAACTAGACCTCTCCAACTTTCTCCAGGGTGGCATTTATTTATTTATTTATATTATGTAGCCCTAGCTGTCCTGGAACTCATTATGCAAACCAACAGGGCCTTGAACTCATAGAGATTCATCTGGCTTTGCCTCCAAAATACTCGGTGGCTTATGCCATCACACCCAGTGGCTTAATTATTTTACATAGTTAATTGTGTGTGTGCTCATGTGTGTGTATGCAGGTGCACATGCATGTGCATGAATGTGGAGATCAGTGGATAACTTTGGTCATTCCTCAAGAGTCACCACTTTGTTTGTTCTGATATAGATCTCACTATGTAGATGTGACTAGAATGGGACTCACTATGTAGACCAGGATGGTCCTAAACTCCTAGAGCTTGGTCTAACTCTGCCTCCCAAGTGCTGAGATTCAAGGTGTGAGCCACCACACCTGGCCCATCTATCTCATCTATATTGTTTGTGACACAATCTCTCACTAGCCTGCAGCTTACCAAGTAGGCTGGCTAGTCAGTGAGTCACAGGCATCCTCCTGTCTCTACCTCAGCAGCTCTGGTATTTCAAGTAGGGGATGCTATGTTGAATTTTCGTGTAGGTGATGTGATTCAACCTCAGATGCACTTCAACAGCAGACCCATCTCCACAGAGCCATTTCTCCAGGATCTGAATGTGTTTGGGTAGCGTCTCCTGGGCAGTAAGCTAACTCCAGCCCAACGGGTCTGTATCTGAGTGTCATTGTTGTGTCCCCATCTGTAGATCAGCAACTGGCACTCACAAGCCCCTCCCAGGTCAGCCTGAGATTGGGAAATGCAGGAGGGGCATACAGGAGAAGATACAAACCCTTCTGCCTCTGCTCTCTCACTATGACCCCTGCTCCCCATCCAAAGGTCTCAGGGATGTCGGTTCCTCACCGAGGCTGAGGGCAGGGAGCAGGAATTGTGTCATCTGTGGTCACACTGGGCTGAGTGTGCTCCACTGAGGATGTGGGGGACTCCAGGATATCTCTACCACTCTCAAGGCTGGAACCTGTGACTGGAACAAAGGATAGAAACACAAGACAGTTTCTGCAACCTCCACATTGTCTGCTACCCACTGAAGCCTCTATCACTCTGCTTCACTCAGGTCCCTAGGGGCATGAGGACAGTTGTCTGACAGCCTATAAGCCACATGGCCACACTAAGGCCTGGTCATGGATTTTCTTCCTAGCCCATATCATGGTGAGTGGTGGCACTTGCAAACATGATGGAAGCCTTCTTAGAGAGGAGATTGTAGGTGTCTGTAACAAGACCTTAGTGAGTGCCAGGTCCTATCCAACCTCAGCCAAATCTCTTGCCTCCTTGTGTGCCATCCCTCTGGGGACAAACAGGATAGTGGGACTGCATGTCTGCCTGGCACACTCATTCCCAGTGTCAGCCGGAAAGTCCACTAGGACATCTTCTCTGAGGATTGAGCAGACAGAAAGTTCTAGACAGGCAAATGTGGCAGGACCTGTGGACAGTGGCCTCTACTGCAGAGTAGTGACGTCAGTGGGATTGTAGTTCTCACTATTCAGTATGAACCCACAGAGGAGGTTGCAGGGATCATATAAATGCATGCAATCCCAGTGCTGGAGAGGCAGAGATAGGAAAATCAGGCATGCAAGGTGAATCCTAACTACACAGAGAGATGGTTAACCTGAGCTACACGACATTCTCTCTCAAATGATGGTGTTGAAGAAAAGGAAGTGGAAGAAGAGGAGAAGGAGCAGGAAGAAGAGGAGGAGGAGAAGGAGGAGGAAGAATAGGAGGAAGAGGAGAAGGAGGAGGAGGAGGAAGAAGAGGAGGGGGAGGAGAAGGAGGAGGAAAGGGAGGAGGAAGAGGAGGAGGAGGAGGAGGAGGAGAAGAAGAAGAAGAAGAAGAAGAAGAAGAAGAAGAAGAAGAAGAAGAAGAAGAAGAAGAAGAAGAAGAAGAAGAAGAAGAAGAAGAAGAAGAAGAAATTGGACTTAAGAATGAGGTTTTGTCTCTTCCTTCAGCTCCCTTCACCAACCCAGCCCTTAAAGAGATGCACTGGATTGGCTTCTAAGAACAGAGGAGGCTCCATTTGGGGAGCAAACACTGCAGACATGGAGAACGTTGGGGAGTAAGTCACTGAAAGCCTATCTTCCATCCTGCTTGACCCTCTGTTCACAGAAGGGGAACCTTGGAGGGATTCTGTGAGTTTCTTCCAACAGTAAATGGTCCCTGGGAAAGGGGACACAGAGGAGCTTGGAGGGGGTGAGTGGGTTCCTCGGAGCACTGAAAAGCCCCATGCACTGCCTAGGCTCCAAATTGTGTCTCTGGAGTTTTCTCAGAAGTCCCAAAACCAGTGATGAAGCTGGTACCCAAGGTTAAGTGTGCACTCTGTCCCAGGTCAGAGCCACCTTTGAGAGAGAGGAGATGATGAGCTGAAGTACCATTCGTGTATGGAGAATGGAGTCAGGTCAGAGACCTGGGAGAGTGTACTCTGGTTTGTTTGTTTGTTTGTTTGTTTGTTTGTTTGTTTGTTTTTTGTTCTTCATCCTTCTCTTCCTTCCTCTCTCCCTCCTTCCCTCACTTCCTACTTTCCTCCTTCCCTTTTTTCCTCCTTTTCATTTCCTTCCTTTCTTCCTCCCTCCTTCCCTTCCTCCCTCTTTTTCTCTCTCCCTTTCTCCCTCCCCTCCCCCTTTCTTCCTTTTTCCCTTCCTTCCTCCCTTCCTTCCTCCCTTCCTTCTTTCCTTCCTTCCTTCCTTCCTTCCTTCCTTCCTTCCTTCCTTCCTTCCTTCCTTCCTTCCTTCCTTTTCTTTCTTTTACTTTTTGAGACAGGGTATGATACGGAGTTTATAGCCCTGGCTGTCCTGAAATTGTGATCTTCCTGCCTCCACCTCCTGAGTGCTAAGATCTCAGGCACACACCACCCTGATCAGCAGCCGATGGGTTGGTGTTGAGCTGATTTCACACCAAAGGAAGGATCGGGTGGGGCATCCTCCTAAATCAGCTGATCATTTTCACACACAACAGAGCTGCCACCCCAACCCTCCTGAGGGGAAACCACACTCCAGGTCTGCTCCCCTTCAGCCTCGAGGAGTCATAGGCTGTCAGGGACAGCTAACTGCAAAGCTGGCATGTCACCAGTGAAAGCTCCCTCTGAAGAAACCACTGTCACCATCTGTCGCCTACTGACCTCTGCTCAGCCCCCAGAACACCCATGAACTCTGTCTGGTTTCCATGGTTCACTCTCACAGGATACAGATCTCTGTCCACTGGCCACACTCTGCTCTCTCTGTCCCATGTCCCCTGACAGACCAGCACCTTCCCCCTTACAAGAAGCAGTTACTCCAGGATGTCTCCCTGGCTGTTACTCTGTCCCTATCTGCCCCTCATCATACATAATGTTGTCCCAGGCTCTGAGCTGATTCCTCCTCCAGAAATTCCTGCCACTTTCAGCTGTCCTGGTGCCATAATGCTCATTCTGGGGACTTACCTGGGTCCTCACTTGGAACCACAGACAACTCAATCTTGAAGTACTTATCGACCCCCAAGTGGGCATCCAAAAATGGTAATTCCACCGCACACATGTAGGTGTCTGCATCCTCCAGGGTGAGGTTCTCCAAGGTCACTGTGAAGGTGAGGTTGTCTGGATGGTCGCTGATGGTCACTCGGCCATTCCTAGCTTCTTCTGAGCTGCTGGTCTTGACAATATCTTTGCACAGTACCTTCAGTGACACTCTGCACCAGTATTTGTCCTTAGTCTTGAATTTCTCCTCATATTGACACGACACACTCAGGGATTCACCTACACTTCCTGTCATGGTGCTGGGGCCATGCAGTGGGACACAGCCTGGAAAACACAAACCTCAATTCTGCACACTGACAGCTGGATGGGAGTAAGTCCTCCCTTTGGTCAGTTCTTAAAAACCCTCTTGTCTCAAGGAAACAGTGAGAAAGGAGACAGGCTTTGTCAGAGCAGGAGTCAGGACTGAGGTCATAGAGAGATTATAAAATAAATAGAAATTATGTGGTTATGGCACTGACTGTCACAGGTGACCCTCCCAGTTTTCCTGAATCTGCCTCAGGTATTACTGTATTGTACACAGAAACCTGGCAGCACCTGGGGAGCAGATGCTGATGGTCCTGAGCCCCACCCAACCCCAGCCGTACCCTCCTGATTCTCTCTAGACCCTTCTGCCTGTGCTGGCCTCTCCCCCTCCCCCTCCCCCTCCCCCTCCCCCTCCCTCTCCCTCTCCCCTCACATGCCCTGTCAGACTTATAGCAGGAGTTCTCCTTTCAAAGCTTACACCCAACACATCTGCCCATGCTCACCTGGGACCTGAGAGAGGAGCAGAGCTGAAGGCAGCCACAATCTTATTACTCTGGGAATCATTTCTTCAGCTCCGCTGTCACCTGTGCCCACATCAGGGCCAAGAGTGGAGAAGGATCTGTCTCATTCTAGACAGTAGAATGTCCTCTTGCCTAGTTCTCCTTTCTGTTGTCTGTTTCCTGGTCCCTTGCTCTCACATGAGGCTCCAGATGAACAGTAGCAGGAAGGGCTCTGTTGATACTCCAGGCCTTAGAGGCTTTGGTTCCTACCACACAGAACAAGTGGGGACAACCACTGCTGTGGATTGAGGGTGCCATCTGTCACCTATCCCTTACCCGAGGGCTTCGCTACTCCTGCCAAAGCCCTGGGGAACATTTCCATTTATGGTCAGGTTGTTCACCCTCTGTGACACACCACTTCCTGAGTGGATTGGAAAGCTGCCATTCTGTTGCTCTAGCTCTGTGACCACAGAGGAACCATCTCCTTCTAAAATTCAGATTATAGGGCACTATTTGTCCATGGCGTCCCTAGAACTGTTTCCGGGTTTACACTACTGGTCAAGGTCATGCTGTGGCCCTATCCCTTAATGAGAGATTATCTGGGTGCTGTGTCCTCCAAAAGGGTACAGAGCTATAGGTCACAGCTTTCTTTTCTTCAGTCTTATTCTGTTTGGTTTGCTGTTTGTTTGTGGCAGCATCTCTAGCCCAGGATGGCCTCTATGTAGCCAAGGAGGACCTTGAACTGATCCTCCTACCTCCAACTCCTGAGTCCAGGAGTTTAAGGTGTTTGTCACCACAGCCCATCCATGCTGTGCTCAGGATTGAACCCAGGGAGGGCTCTTCGCATGCCAGACAAGCTCTCTGCAGACTACACTGCAACCACAGCTCTGATTACTTGAGACAGTATCTCACACTGCAGCCCAACCTGGGCTCAAATGCAGTATTTAGCTGAAGCTAACCTTGAACTCAGAGAAATCTCCCATCCCTTAAGTGCCAGGCCTAGATGGGAGCCACCATGCATGACAGCTCTGTCTTCTTGTGTCTCTGGGCCCCATATCTAGACATGGGCATGATTTCGAGTAGGTGTTGTGTGGCAGAATGGAAGAATGACCTCAGCTCTCTCCTTTATGATGACTCAGTTTCCCAGTGCTGGCCATCCACTTCCCTTTCATGTTGGAGAAGAAGGGAAAAGAGGTAGTCCAAGAGCCTGGGGACCTACCTGACCGCAGAGGTACCTACACCTCTCTGATCTACAGCAATATCTGCAGGCTGTGGTGACATTTTGGGGAGACCTTTTACACTTAAGGTTCCCTGGGTTTGGACTCTCCTCTGGGTATCCAGTCCTATGTCACTCACTTCCAATCCCCATTGACACAAAATGCAGATGTTCTCCCTACTAACACAGAATGCAGATGTTCCCCCACTCTATCATTTTCTTGGCTCTCACTGATTGACCATCAGGGTATCTGCCTGCATTTTTCTATGTCCACTGTTTCTTTATGCTCTACAGAATATCAGGTCAACAAGAGCTAAGAAAGTGCTTTGTGCATTCATTATGGGACTCTAAGACATGGTCATGCTTGCTAGCTGTGTCTACTCACTGTTCTCTTGCTGTGAGGAGACACGATGACCACAGCAGCTAGTATAAGAGAAAGCATTTAACCAGGGCTGGCGTAACAGTCTCAGAGGCTGAATCCATTGTTATCATGGTCAGCATGGTGGCAAACATGGCAGGTCTGGAGCTGGAGACATAGCAGAGAGTGGTGACATGCTGATTTTCAGGAAGAGAGAGAAAGGCAGAGAGAGGTGAGAAAGAGAAGAGAGAAGAAAGATAACAGATGAGAGATGCATGTGAGCTTTTAAAACCTCTAAGCCCATCCAGAGTGATGTACTTCCTCCCAAAAGGCCACACCTCCTCATCCTTCAAACCCTGTCCACTTCCTGGTGACAAAGCATTTGAATAAATGAGCAGGGTTGTGGGTGTAGGGGTGGGAGGTCATTCTTATCAAACCACCACAGTATCCAATGAGCTCTCGCTGTGTCCTAATACAGTAAGTGGGTGGGATATTCAGAATCAGCACGTCTATGCCTACAGGCATCTACTGCTTGGTGAGACTCTCAGAGGCTTTGCTTCTGGCAAATTCAACATGGTGCCCTGGAGGCTGACAGAGGTTACAGCTGCCTGGAACGACACACTGGAAATCAGGACTTGGAACTGGGCAAAGCAGGTGTTTATCGTTCCCCTCCTCCCAGAGTGAGCAGCAGAACAAAGCTGGAAGCAGTGTGTGTGTCTCCACTAACCCAAGGTTCTCTTCAAGCAGGGCTCACAATTTGGGAGGTCTTAGTGCCTTGCTCATGATAGCTGTAGTAACTGAGACTATATATTTGAAAGCATGCTTCAGAGACAGGAAAATTAGCAACTTATTTTTTGTCCAGCAAAAGTCTGCTGAGGTCCATACTGTACAAAGCTGTGGTTCCAGGCTTCTACTGTCTTGCTGTCCTGTGAGCTCCCAAGAGCAGACTTCGCCTGCATATCTAAGATGGTCATTACTGCAAAAGTCAGAGAGAGGTAGGAAGTGGCCTGCAAGTGCTTTCCCCATGAGTGGGGCCGATTCACACTCACCCACACGTATCAGACCACAGAAATAAACAGCCACAGAAACACATGCAGTTGCTGTGAGGAAAGAGGAAACTGAGAAGACAATGGTCTGCTCATGCCTCTTGCCTAGCTCTACCCTGCAGTGAGAAGCAAGAAGTCCGAAGAGGAAGAACCTTCAGATGTCAGAAGAGGAAATGCTGATCACTGCAACTCCATGAGTACAGACACATGTGGGAGGTGCCTAGTTGGGCTTCTCCGGACCTGTGGCACCTCCTTGTGTGGCCTCAGGGTCTTCTTCTGTGATCAGGGCCTCTCCAAGGAGCAGGAGGGAGGCAGGTCCCTCTCAGGGAGAGGTGATAGTGGTGGTGGCAGAGGCCTCCTCTGGGCTGGATGGCAGACTGGATAAACAGAGGGAAGGGAGGGAGGGACGGAACACTGGTGTTCATCCCGTTCTGCTTTCTACTTGTAGACACAATGTAAGCAGCCACCTCACATCCCACCACCGTGCCTTTCCACCATGGTGGGTTAAATGCCTTGAAACTGTGAGCCAAGACAAACTTTTCCCTCCTTAATCTGCCTTTGTCTCATTATTTACCACAGTGATGAGAAATATAACTGACACAAGGGCTCTGGAAAAAGGAAGGAAAGCTGGTGCATGTTTTTAATCTCAACACTGAGGAGGCAGAGGCAGGTGGATCTTTGTGGGTTTGAATCCAGCCTGGTCTATGGAGTGAGTTCCAGGATGGCCAAGGATACACAAAGAATCTCTGTCTTGAAAACAAAACAAAACAAACAAAGAAATAGAGAAGAAGAAAAATAATAAACAGAAGAACAGGGCATCAGTGTCCTGACAGGGTAACAGAGAGGTTGGTGTGTACTGGTAAGTTTTGCCAACTTGATACAAACTAGACAACCCTGGAAGAAAGAAGTTTTACTGAACATTTTCCCCATTAGATGCACATGGTGGACAACATCCTAAGGATATTTTCTTGATTGTTAATTGATGGATGGATGAGATCCCATCCCTGAACTTGTGGTCCTGGGTTGTCTAAGAAGGCAGGCTGCGCAAGCCAGTGAGCAGCACCCTCCATGGCCTCTGCTTCAGTTCCTGCCTCCAGCTTCCTGCTGAGCTCCTGCACACTTCCTGCAAAATGGACAGTAGCCTCCCTCAGCCCTGAAGTAGGCTGATCCAGACTTTGACCTTGCTGCCACTGAGAAGGAAATTATCTAACGTGGAGCCTTCTGACCTAGATGGCTCTTTTGTTCTGCCACCTGCCACTGCTCTCTCCAAGACACTGCTACCCACTGAGAAGCCCCTGAGATATCCCAGAGAAACATCCTATTCTGCATGTCACCTACAGGCTGGCTCCAGACACCAAGAATGGATGGGCCTTCCCCTTTTATAAGTAGACTCTCTTAGTAAACTGGCGGGCCTTGAACAGAATCATGTCTTGGTCTCCATTAGTCTCTCTTTCAGCCCCAGCCTGCCTCCCAGGTGTACCCAGTTCAAGTAGGCTGCAGGCCTGCATACAACAATGGACTGTGCCCTGGAAGCACCAGCCAAACAAGACCTTTCCCCACAGCAAGGTGGCTTTGGTCAGTGTTTTATTACAGCATCAAAAAACAGACAAGGACAGACTGATGGACTGGTGAATGGGCCAGACAGACCAACTTATCTCACCACTTGACTAAAACACAATTGGCTTCTCCCTATTTGTGAACGACTCAGACTTTACCTCACGATCCAGCTTCAGCCTGTATCTTGGTCCCTCCCCCAGTATCCTCTTTACTGCTAACCTTGTTTGGCCTCAAAAATGCAAGCACTAACTTCTCATTATATAGTCCTTTTAAAATTTAATTTTGGTTTTAGTGTTTAGAGACAGTGTGGGGCAGTGGACAGTGCCACCAGACAGAAGAACTGGTAAGGTTGTAGCATTTCAAACCCCTGATAAATCTCACAATTGGGAACAGAAGAGTTCCAACCAGCTCCGGACCAGTTTGCTGTCCTGGATCATGTGACCCCGACACCCCACTAAGAGGAATGTAATAACCAGTCACATAGCATAAAAATCTAGAGGTCACAGGTCAGTGGTGGAACACACCTTGAATCCCAGAACTTGGGAAGCAGAGGCAGGCAGATTTCTGAGTTTGAAGCTAGCCTGGTCTACAGACTGAGTTTCAGGACAGCCAGGACTACAGAGAAACCCTGTCTCTAAACACCAAACCAAACCAAACCAAACAAAACCTAGAGGTCTCCATGATAATGAGGAATGTAGATAGGCCCAGAGTGTTTAGCCAATAAGCTTCCCTTCCTGGGCATCCCTTCCTGCAAAAGGTATTTAATCTCCAGTTCACCCTGAGTAAAACACATGTATTCACATCTACCATGAATAAAATAGTTTGGATAAGCAAAGACCACCTCCTTCATCGAATACTGCTGAAGGGGGAGGTCTTCATCAAACATCTGGTAGAAGCCCCTGATACTAATAGCATTCACCCAGAGCTAAGCAGGATCCCAACTCCCCATGTCCCAGGCTCAGCGTGGGGACCACGGACTCACATCCCCAAATCCTTCCGGTCCCTAGTAGCATCTGGACACACAGGAGGATATGTTCTCAACTCCTGTCCTCAACTCCTCCTTTGGTTCCCAGTGGTGTCTGGGTACACAGGAGTTTGAGAAACACAGCAATGCTCCAAGCCTCTGTCCTTTTTCACCCGGAGAAACACAGGGTCAGTCTCCTGGCCTAGACTGCGTTTAGTCTTTCCTGAGTGGCATGTTCCTGGCCCTGCACCCCAACAGCAAGGAAGAAAGGCAACCTAACTCCCCAGTGTTTTGCCTCATCTGCATGACACATTGGACAGTGTTCCTACAACACTATCAGCAAGGCAGAAATGCAGACTGACAACTTAAGTCTTACCCTGTACCTCTGCCTAGACTGAAACTTGTTCTGTAGACCAGGCTGACCTCAGACTCACAGAGATCCACCTGCCTCTGCCTCCTGAGTGCTGGGGTTGAAGGTGTGCACCTCCACTGCCTGCCTCGTTTCATAGGTGTTAAGGAGATTCTTCACAGGCTATTCTACAGCACCTTCTTTTCCCCTGAAGGTCCCAAATGAAAAGCAATGTCCCCAGAGATGACTTCCAGGATCACCCTACATCACTCATCCTGATTTGACTCCTCCATTGACCTTATTGCAATTCGCTAGTATTTTATGTCCTTGTGACAGAACATAAGCTTCATTAGGGCACACATTCTACCCTATGTTTATACCAGGGCTTGACACTCAGTAGTCTCTTAATGAATATTTGTTGAATTATGTAGAGATTTGATATACTTCTGAGTGGGGTTGGAGAGAATGGTTAATCTGGTCCATGAATCTTTCACTACCAACTCCTGTGACCAATTTGGATATATGATGGAGAATACCTGCTCCATCAAAAACCATTCCAGGGGTGTGGAGAGCCGTGAGCAATTGCCATTACAAAATGGCGCCTGCTTCTGCTGTGCCTAACTGGTAAACAAGTAATGTGCGCAGGTGCAAGAGTGAATTCCTGCCAAGTCACTGTCCATCCTGGGGTGTAGCAATGAGGCGATGGGCAAGCAACAAATCAGGTGCTGACACGCCACTCAAAGGTGTATATAAGCAGCACCATTTTCCGGGGTTTGGGGTCTTCCTCCTAATGAAGCAATAAAGCTTGCTGCAGAAGAATCCTGGTGTCCTGTGCGCGTTCTTGCCAGCGAGAAAACAGTGTGGGACATTTTAGTGCCGAAACCCGGGAACACTTCATCATCTCCGGTGCCGAGGGGACCCTCTGCCCACGGAGTGGATTCAGAACTGCAGGACGAGATAAGCTCTGAGAGGTATGCCTGGTCTTGATTTAAAAGACAGCATGTCAGAGACAGAGCGGGGTGAGAGAGTAGGAGTTATGAAGAAAAAGGATATACTTAAGAAAAAAAGCCCTTCCAAGGACCTTGGGTCCGAGGAAGAGAGAGAAAAGGGAAAGCACGCCCTGGGAAAGCAAAAGGAGAAGGGAGAGAGAAAAAGGAAGAAATATAAAAAGAGAAAAAGAAAAGAAACTAAAATATAAAGATACAAAAGATAATATAAAATATAAAGATACAAAGGATAATATAAAAAATGAAGAACAACAACAAAAAATATAAGTCAATTTACCCTCCTCTCGAGGACTTTGACTAAAGAGGCAGCCTTCATCAAATGCTTAAAGATAGCTCTCAGGGCCACTGTGCCTCCTCTCCCTTCTCTGGCAGTATTCCCAGAAGAAGGAGATAAGGAAGTAGAGTCTAAACATGAGAGAGAGAGAAAATAAGTTTTAGAAAAGCAGTTATCCCCTGTTTGGGATCTTTTAGCAAAAAATGAAAATAAGCTATTTCAGAGCTCTCCTAGGGACAGAAGGAAAACAGGAAACGTCCTGCTTCCTCTCTGGTTCCTATGGAGATATTCTTAGCTCTGGTTAGGATAACTGTGTCTCTTTGAGACACCAAGTTCTATTCCTTGTCTGTCTATTATCTGTTTTTGGTGCACCAAATTGTCCATATGTCTGTCAATTCATGTTTGTTTTTGTTTTGTTGTTTGAATGACTGTTGTTCTGTGTTTCATGTTGAAAAATATAAATGGTTAAAACTTTATCTGCTGGCTGTCCATCCTTTAACTTGTTTAAAAAGCAGTCTCAATTTGCACAGCACAAACTGATAAGTTAGCTGCACTGTGGCTGGGAGCCAAGTACAGCTGAAAAAGCCCTGCTGAGGGCCGATTGCAAATGGAGCTCTTAAAGGGGCAGGCAGCCTTTTGCTTGTAACAGAAAGTTAGCTTAAAATTGGGAACTCAAGGTTGGAGTCTTTCTAAACAACTTGAACAAACACAAGAAAACAGGTCTTTAAGAATACTTCAACATAGGAATAATCTTTGGGCCAGGACTCTGGCAGAGTGTTCAGATTGAGAAAAGTTTGCATTTGGGTTGAGGCTGAGCTCGGAGGGGAGCAGCCTCAGCTCGGCTTGTGTGGCACTTCTTAGAAACTTATTACAGACCTAGCCAGATGTTGTTCTAAATAAAATTTAAATTCAAAATAAAAGGTCAATTAGGCTGTGAAATTTATCAATACGTTGCAATTTGACTTGCCTACTTTATATAAAGTTATAGTGTACAAAGTTTGCTTACATGTATAAGTGTCTTTTCCTTGTTCCAAACAGCCATTAATTTGGTTATTGCAGAATATTGATGTTTGATCTATTGCATACCAACATATGAAGTAAAATTGATAATCATTATCCTAAGATAGTTAAAAAATTATTTAATGCATGCTTGTATATCTTCTATAAATTCATGCATGCATGCATCCCATTTACTGTGTTTAAAAATAGCCTTTATATGAGAGAAAAGTATATGTGAATTGAATCACATGCTTATTCTTTTGAGTTTCCTCCTGTTTCAGCACAGATAATTGTGTGCTGAAGATGGTGTTTAAAAATGTTGAACAATCAAACTTTAAGTTGTATATTAATAGTCAATATTATATCTCAGAGCTTGCAATTGCTTGTGCAACTTATAAGAAAAAATACTGTTCCTTTAAGAAAATTGTTTTTGGGCAGTTAAGAACTTGTCCTGGGTTTCCTGGAAATGACCCCCAGGATTTGCTTTTGTGTTATAGAGGTTTACATAAAGCTTTAACTGATAAAGATTACAGATAGCTCCTGAAAGGATACAAACTCAGGATTCTTATATTTATTTGGGTTTTAGAAGATAGTTATTTGTAGAGACAACTTAAAGACTTTCTCTTATTTCTGATTAATAAATAAATAAATTATACACATGTGACTATAATGACTTTTCAAGCATTCTAGTTACAATCTCTCTTCAAGAGAAACAATTGAAAGTGTAATTAGTCACTGTTCATGTAATATTAAAACTATCAGTTCAGTATCTAAAATTTTGATGAAAATACAAGATTGTATTTTGATGCGTGAGCACCCCTTTTATATTCAACATATTAGAGCACATACATCATTACCTGGCTCCTATTCAAGGGAGAAATTCCCAAGCTGAAGTTAGCCACTGGCAAGAAAGACTAAACAGATAAGTCCTAGCTGTTTATTTTGTAAATCTAAATAGTATATATGACTGACGCTTCCTAAAAGCTCTATGGTTTGGGGCTGAAAAGCCACCCTGGAAACAAATGTTCTGTTCTTGTCAGTCAGAAACATTCATGACCTACACCTGGCATCAAGGCAACCGACTCCCACAGGGTATGTCCTGGGGAGGACACGGAATGTATATGAAGTCCTCTATCTCAAACCGGTCATTAGGTAACTAGGAGAATTAAAACGTCTTTTAAAAACAAAAACAAATTCACCATTCCTATAGAAACAGCACTTTGGAGTGACCAGTGTTAGGTGCTAGCATCAATTAACCACAGAACAGTACTTTCCTTCCCACTTAGTCTGCAAACAAACCAAACACCATCACACATTAGAAAGACCATACTATAAGCTGCTTGGTTTCAGTCCAAAAGAAGCCATTGCTTTCCTAAGTGGTCCTTGAGTAAGAGCCTGGCTCATGTGTCCTCTGAAGCCATGGCAGGGAGAGATGTGCTAGGTGGCTACATGGACAGGAGAAGAAATAGAAACAAATTCCTGGAGGATGTTTTTAGCCATCTCAATGTTGTGGGCATTGACCAAAGCTTTCTGAATGTCCTGGTAGGAATAGCCTTGACTCATGAGGCGTTCAATCTCACTTGAGAGCTGCAGTGAGGGTGCTGTGGCCACAGGGTTAGCAGTGGCACCTCCGCCTTGTTGATAGCTACTGGCTTTTCGTTCTGAGTTGATTACCTGGACCTATGGTTAAGGGAAATGCAATTGCTGATTCAGCCACCAGAGATATGGTTTTATGTTTGGCAAATGGACGTCACGCATATCCCAGCTTTTGGTAAATTACAATATGTACATGTGTCCATCGATACCAGTTCTGGTGTCCTACATGCCTCTCCCTTGACAGGGAAAAAAAGCAGTCCATGTCATATCCCACTGCTTAGAGGCTTGGGCTGCATGGAGCAAGCCTCTAGTGCTGAAGACAAACAATGGTCCTGCATATACTTCTTCTAAATTTAGTCAATTTTGCAAACAAATGCAAGTGAGACATATTACTGAATTGCCCTATAGTTCACAGGGCCAAGGCATTATTGAAAGAGCTCATTGTACTTTGAAGCAATATTTACAAAAACAAAAAAGGGGGGATAGAGGCTATGACGCCAAAGATGGCTCTATCCCTTATAATATTTACTCTTAATTTCTTAAAACTGGATAATGCTGGGAGATCACCAGCTGAAAGGCACGGACAATGGCCTCAACCGCCCAATGAAATGGTCAAGTGGAAGAATGTCCTTGATAATAAATGGTATGGCCCAGATCCCATACTAATCAGCTCCAGGGGAGCTATTTGTGTTTTTCCACAGGGTGAAGATAATCCACTTTGGGTTCAGACATGACTGACAAGGACCGTGAAAGATCAAGATGATCCTGTTATTCTTACTCTTGATGATTGAGACAGGGATAAGTATACCTTTGTGGGCCATAGTAAGATCATGGCCGGTACCTTTACCGGTACATTCCAATTCTTCTACCTTCCCTTTGTTTTTGGCAACTGAATATTTTTAAAGAAAAAGATTATCTCTAATTGGGCAGATTCCATTAGCCAAAATAAAGTGAGCTCTGAAGTGTTATTTAATGCTTTAACGCAAGTTGCTCAAGGAGCACAGTCATGCTCAAGTGATGTTGGAAATAATGTAACTTCACCTATAAACATCACCATGATTATGATAAAGGGAAATGTGACTATTCCCAAAAGATCACGATGGCCTGTTGGCAATGCTACTGCTATATGCAGCTTGCCTTGGTGCCATCCGGACCGTGCATTTCCTATAGTTTTTTCACCTTGTCAATCAAAAAATTTTCCTCGGAAAGAAATAGCAAAGGGTTTTGTTTTGTCACCTCCATTGGATTTTGCTGTAATGAATGATAAAGGAGATGCTACAGGAAAAGAAAATATTTGGCCATATTACCAATGGATTCTAAGTAATGAGGCAAGTGTTAGTACCAGTTTGTCAGACTTTGCACTGCTGACTGGAACCTTTCATGAGATATTGAATGTTTCTGCAACACTTTCCAATATCTCTGCTCATTTAGATAATGTGACATCTAATAGATTTATCAGAAATATGACTACTTCTCCAGTAGAAGTTTGTGTTAATCCTCCATTTTTCTTTATATTGGCTGAATTTCAAAATAATACAGAATGGTTAGATTGTACAAATGTCACTTGTTTTTTAACACAATGCTAGAATAGAACTAATTTCTTAGCCTTAGTGGTACATTTACCAAACTTTGTCCCTGTTGAGGCAGATCCAGAGAAGTTCCCAATCATGAGTCTTGTCCGGCAAAAGGGAGATTTTGGAATCACAGCGGCCATTGTTACTGCCATTGCAGTGTCCGTGGCATCAGTGGTTACCACAGAAATTGCTATGGCCAATCAAGTTAATACTGCTGACACCATAAGTCAGATAGCAGAAAAAAACGTCAGAGGCATTGCTTACCCTGCAACGGGCAGATTCTCATATCACCTCAGGGTTAATGTTAGTGAATCAAAGAGTAGATATTTTACAACATAACATGGAAAAGATGATGGATGCCATACAAATGAGTTGTGTGGCATCAACGCCACATGTGTGCATTACTCCCATTAAGTATATTAACAATTATTTCATTAAAAGAACAGATTTATCGAATTATCTGAAGGGGAACTGGTCACAGAAGTTGGAAAGGTTGCAGATGAAGCTGCAGATACAGATCCTGGACCTTAATGGAACCAGTGACCCTTGGAGACTTTACCTCTTGGCTTACCTCTGCATTTTCTTACTTTAAGGAATGGGTGGGGGTAGGTTTATTTGGTGCTGCCATCTGCTGTGGGCTTGTGTTCATGCTCTGGTTGGTTTGCAAGCTCAGAGCCCAACATTAACGTGACAAGGTCATCATTGCTCAAGCACTTGCGGCCATTGAACAAGGGGCCTCCCCCGAAATCTGGTTATCTATGCTCAAGAATTAGTCAGCATCTGAGTTCTCTGCTCTTGCACCCCACGGATTTATGGATCCATTGCACTGGGATGAGAGAGACTTGACAGTCATTGATCAGCCCTTGTACATCACTGAGGTTTCCTCATTGCACACGGTAGGGTGATCATGATTTCCCTGCTAATTCATTTCTTTAAAACTTGGCTGGCCTCTTTTGTAGAGTTCGCCCTAGGTCATTTAGTAGTTACTGTCACATAGCACTGCGGTATCCAGGGACGGGCAACTTTCCTCATGCACAGATCAACCTAAGACACGGGGCCCAGTGGCGATAGGGTTACCCTATGACGGGAAAGGCTGTGACATTAGAGGAACGACCTAAGACAGGAGCCGGGGCGGATGGACATAATTGCTCAAACTTAGTCCAGTCTTATTTTAATAAAACAAAAAGGGGGAGATATGGAGAGCCGTGAGCAATCGCCATTACAAGATGGCGCCAGCTTCTGCTGTGCCTAACTGGTAAACAAGTAATGTGCGCAGGTGCAAGAGTGAATTCATGCCAAGTCACTGCTCATCTCGGGGCGTAGCAATGAGGCAATGGGCAAGCAATAAATCAGGTGCTGACAAGCCACTCCAAGGTGTATATAAGCAGCACCATTTTCCGGGGTTCAGGGTCTTCCTCCTAATGAAGCAATAAAGCTTGCTGCAGAAGAATCCTGGTGTCCTGTGCGCATTCTTGCCGGCGAGAAAACAGTGAGGATCACAGGGGCATGAGAACTGTCTCTGTTATTCTGTGGTTGTTTTTCCAGAGGACCTGGGTTCAATTCCCTGCACCTACATTGGGTCTCACAGCTGTCTTAGCTCAACTGCCAGGGAAACCGATGCCTTCTTCTTCTCTCTGTGGGGCACTACGCATGCAAATGCTACACAGACATGCATGCATACACAAGACATATACACATGAAATAAGTAAAATAAAATTATAGATAAAAAAAAATAGGTTCTGTCCTTGTAGAGGACCTGAGGTCAGTTCTTAGCATCCACCCCAGGTGGCAGGTAACCTAGAATTGGCACCCATTGTTGGACAACATGGACACCTGCACTCTTATGCACATACCCACATAGAGATACACACAACTTTAACATCATGATGATGATGATGATGATGATGATGATGAATATTTTAGGGAAACACTCCAGGAACTGGAGAGATGGTGCAGCAGTTTAGGAGTCTGATGCTTTTCCTTAGGACCCGGTTTGGTTCCCAACATTTATAGAGCAGCTCACAAGCATCTGTATCTCCCTTTCTATGGCTTCTTTGGGCCTCTGTGAGCACCAGCCTCACATATAGGGCACAGGAAACAGGCAGGCTAAGCACCCAAATATAAAAAAAATAATTACAAGCTCATCCCATGGTCCCCTGTGAGTCTTATGGCTACCATGTCAGGCATCCAGGGATGCTCAGGTCCAGGTCAGCTGCAGAATCTCTGCTTCTGTTCTTCCCTAACCCCTACAGAATCTTGGCTTCCATCCTTTGCTCCTCCCCACACTTGGCACCAACCATTCAGTTGGCATCTTTCTGAGACCTGACCCACTTTATCTTAAGGGTCAAAATTAGGAAGAAGCTGAGGAAATTAACAAAAGGTAGAGGGGGAATCTAGAAAAATAAGTCAGCAGCGGGATGACTCCTTGAGTAGAAAGAAACCTAACCCCTCCCCTTCTACCCCTGTGTATTAGTCAGGGTTCTCTAGAGTCACAGAACTTATGGATAGTCTCTATATGGTAAAAGAATTTATTGTTGACTTACAGTCAGCAGCCCAATTCCCAAAAATGGTTCAGTCGCAGCTGTGAATGGAAGTCCAAGGATCTAGCAGTTACTGTCTCACACAGCAAGCAGGCGCAGGAGAAAGAGCTAGAATCCCTTCTTCCAATGTCCTTATATTGTCTCCAGCAGAAGGTGTAGCCCAGATTAAAGGTGTGTTCCACCACACCTTTAATCCCAGATGAAAGGTGTAGCCCAGATTAAATCTCCTTAAACTCGGAGATTTAATCTTCTGGAATCCATAGCCACTATGGCTCAAGATCTCCATACCAAGATCCAGATAAGGATCTCCAAGCCTCCAGATAAGGGTCACTAGTGAGCCTTCCAATTCTGGATTGTAGTTCATTCCAAATATAGTCAAGTTGACAACCAGGAATAGCCACTACACCCTGGAACCCAAGTAATGGTTGAAGGAGACAACTGACTTTATAAAATTGTTCTCTTTCACACCTGTGCCATGCCATCATAGGTGTGCATATGCGTGTGCATGTGTGTGTGCACCATTACAAATCCCAGAAAGAAGAAGGTCAGGCTGCACACAGAAAAAAACGTTCCTCTTTCAATTTTTATTTCATTATTTAAAAATTCGTATATAGCATCACAGGTATATATAATGAATTTTGGTCATTTTCATTGCTATTATCGTCCCTTGTCTCCCTTGCTGTCTCTCCTTCCTTGCTTCCTTCCTTCCTTCCTTCCTTCTTTCCTTCCTTCTTCCCTAATTCCTCCTTCCTTGCTTGTTTCTTTTTATTTCCTTCCTTTCTTTTTCTTATTTTCCCCCAAGACAGGGTTTCTCTGTGTAGTCACTCTGTAAACCAGGCTGGCCGTGAACTCAGAAATCCACCTGCCTCCTGAGTGTTGGCAATCTCCATCACTTCCTGGCCTACAGGCTCTAATGAGGCCCTCTCCTGATTACGTGGTGTGTGTGTGTGTGTGTGTGTGTGTGTGTGTGTGTGTGTGTGTGTTTCCCACTGAGCTTAACTGGGATTGTTTGTCTGAGCATTGGGTAGGAACATGGGCATCTGACTGGTAGCTATACCCCTAAAGCAAATGAGAACCATCCTCTCTACAGAGGCAGACTCACTAGAGCCCAACACATGTCGTCAAGGAGAAGATGCTAACCTGGGGACTCTTCTCACACAGAGTGGGAGTACACCCCTGTTAGGTGTGAGGTTGGCTGTGGGTGTCAGAGCCCCACTGAAGGAGAGACTGTGTCATGGTGCAGAACTCAGCATGGCTGTGGCCGGTGGGCTGAGAACAACTGTTTTCCCCCTGAGCATTTACCTTTGAGCCTCTCGACTTCCTCTGTGGACTTTCATTCGGATCTTTCTTATTTTGGAGCGTGCATGTGGAGGGGGCATCTAAATACTTAGATAGACAATAGATGTATCTGAGTGAAAGGGAGAGAATGAAATGGCCCGGTGCAGAGACTGTTCCTGGAGGCGTTGTGGTGTGATGTGGGTTCCTGACTCCTGAGAGGGTAGCTGCTTCCTGCAGCATAGGTCCCAATTTGGTCTCACTGGGCACAGAATCTAGACTTCAGGGACCAAGACTAAGCTACTACTTGGGGACCTGAGCAGGTGGTACAAAGCCTAGGTCAACTGCTTCATCTTTGCTTGCAGTGGGCTTAGTCACTGGGTTGCATTGACAAAAAAGAAAGTAGGGTGTGTTCCATCTGTAAGGGACAGATATCCAGTGTGACAATGGCAAATTATTTTGCCATTTGGTGAGGCCTCATTTCCCACCTATTTGGTCAGTCACCTGGTTGGTGGCCCCACAGAATTGTACTGGCATGTGTCCTCTAAGGAACTGGGAAGCTAGGAAGAAACATGATTTTTTTTTTTTGCCTTTTTCTACTTCCCTGGATGCCATCAGTGGAAGGTAGGCCCAGGTAGGTACTGTGGGATGTTCCAAGAGAGGGGGACATGAATGGGTTCCAGAACTCAGCTGTCCCTGCTATAGGAGTGGTATTAGTCTGAGCCTGGGCCCATGGCACTTCAGAGCCATGGTGCTCCTGCCCAGTTGTTCCTTATTAGAATGAGTCTTTTACAGCCTAGGAAGAGGGCTTGGCTAGTAAAGCGCTTGCCTGTCTTACAAGGAAAATGGACATGAGTTCAATCCCTACAAGCTACAGTGTTTGTTTGTTTGTTTGTTTGTTTGTTTGTTTGTTTGTTTTTAAGTGAGTGCAGTTGTGTGTGCTTGCAATGGCAGGATGGGGGGTGGAGGCAGGTATATCCCTGGAGTTCCCTGACAAACTTGGCAAAGGTGAAGGTCAGTGAGAAACCCTGTCTCAAATAATAATGGAATGATACCTGAAGATGTCTTCTATATACACATCTATCACGACAAGGTGTACACAGAGAAATGGAGAGAGAGACAGAGACAGAGATAGAGACAGAGGGGGGGAGGGAGAGGGAGATTGAGGGAGAAGGTAGAGAGAGAGGGAGGGGGACGGAGAGGGAGAGGGGGGAGGGAGAGAGAGAGAGAAGGAAAGGGAGAGGGAGAGGGGGGAGAGAGAGGGAGAGAGAGAGGGACAGGGAGAGGGAGAGGGGGAGGGAGAGAAAGAGGGAGAGGAGGAAAGGTGTCCCGAGCTATTGTTCTCGCAGGCAAGTACACACTCGGACAACCGGATTCTTCTGCAGCAAGCTTTATTGCTTCATTAGGAGGAAGACCCAGAACCCAGAAAATGGTGCTGCTTATATAGCCCT
Organism: Mus caroli; assembly: GCF_978045245.1. Taxonomy (NCBI): domain Eukaryota; kingdom Metazoa; phylum Chordata; class Mammalia; order Rodentia; family Muridae; genus Mus; species Mus caroli. Next base: position 7,054,435 of record NW_028227268.1, on the reverse strand, counting down.
CAGCGTGGCGTGTCAGCACCTGATTTGTTGCTTGCTCATCACCTCATTACTACGCCCCGAGATGGGCAGTGACTTGGCATGAATTCACTCTCACACCTGCGCACAAGGCTTGTTTACTAGTTGGGCACAGCAGAAGCCAGCGCCATCTTGTAATGGCAATTGCTCACAGCACTGCTTTCCACATCTCCCCCTTTTTGTTTTATTAAAATGAGGCTGGACTAGGTCTGTGTAATTATGTCCATCTGCTGTGGCTCCTGTCTTAGGTCATTCCTCTAATGTCACAGCCTTTCCCGTCATAGGGTAACCCTATCGCCACTGGGCCCTGTGTCTTAGGTTGATCTGTGCATGAGGAAAGTTGCCCGTCCCTGGATACCGCAGTGCTATGTGACAGTAACTACTAAATGACCTAGGGCGAATTCTAAAAAAGAGGCCAGCCAAAAAATGACAAATGCCGAATAATTCTTGAGCATAGATAGCCAAATTTCAGGGGAGGCCCTTTGCTCTATGGCAGCAAGTGCTTGAGCTATCATGACCTTGTCAGGTGTTTGTTGGTCTCTGAGCTTGCAAACCAACCAGAGCATGATCACAAGTCCACAGCAGATGGTAGTATCAAATAAACCTACCCCCACCCATTCCTTAAAATAAGAAAATGCAGATGAAATCCAGGAGGAGAGACCCTCTGTCAATTACAGGTTTACTCGCGTTAAGTTGATCCTTAAAACTTCCGCCCTCAGGGTTTCAAGAGTCTCATTGAACCCCTCGAACCAATTTCCTGCAAGATACAAGGACAGCTATCTAGACAGATTAGCTGCACGAGTAAATTTTTCATATTGGACACTGGTAATACACAGAGCGCCCAATTTTCTTTCACAACCCAACTTGGCCAACTGGTATAGGACACCTATCTGTTCCTCAACCAGATCAAGGCGCTGATTCAAAATCATCAGCCCTCCCTTCAACTGGGCACTAGCAGAAATTTGGACATTGATAGCATCAGTCAGGTCGACTGAAAGCTGATTTAATTTTGTGCCTGTTTGGACCGTACTAGCCATAGCATACCCTGCAGCTGTAGCAGCAGCTGCACTGGCTGAAATTGCTATGATCACGGCAGCAGTAATGCCAAAATCTATTTTTTGTCGAAACAGGGATAAGGTGGAGGGTGTTTCCACCGGCACAGGGATCCAACGTGGGATCCAGGCCACCATGGCGTGGGTGTCCTTTGTTACATCCCAACATTGAGAAATCCAACAGGAATCATTTAGACAAAATAAACAAAAAGGGAGGATAGACACATACTGGAGTCGATATATAGCTGGTTGGATTATTCTGTGTCTTATTTAAACCAGAGATTTCTTCAGTATGAATTATATTTTTTTTGTTGGTCCGTATGCCTCAATCAGGGTATAATTGGAGAGACCAGTGTAAATGGCCTTTCCTACAGCACCTCCTTTTAAGAAAACAAGGGGGTTAATATCTGTACAGCTTCCATTAATCCCACAAAGTAGCCATTTGCGGTAAGGGCTCATTCTGCGGTCCTGCAAGAAGAGGCCCGTTCTCATTACAAACTCTTCTTCAGGCCCAAACAACATATTGGGGGAGAAGGTAAAATATTTGTGCTCATCAATCCATCTGGCTACAGACGACTGGCAGTCTGACCATGGTGGCAACTCCCCTACATCCTCTCTACCACAATGAGGAGCAATCCTGGGTTGACGAGGACGCTCCATCTCATTCCAATTGGGAGACGGGAATGTACCATTTAGCCAGACTGTCGATTGCCACCAAAACCAAGTAACATGAATAATATCATTGCTTCCTTTTCCTCGGTTTTGGGTGAAATTTACAGTCCACTATCCAAAAATGATCCTAACATACAGATACTGAGCTGAATACAGTCCCCCTTTTGCGATAATTGAAAACATAGGGAACCCTGTTCTTGGAGGGAGTGATTTTCTCCTAACGGGACCCGTAAAAGTTCAAATGGCAAATATGGTAAGTCCAGTTTTTTATTAGTAGTAAAGAATTTTGGAAAAACTATACCATCATGGCGAACTGGCATTGGTTTAGGGAAAGTCGAGAGAATGGCCCATCTCTGTTCGCCCATCATACTAGGAACCTGAGACAAATTCAGCATTGTCAGGATCAGGAGCAGTCCTTGGGAGGTCAGCATCTTCCACACCATCCTTGATTAATATCTTCTGGGTGAGTCGTTCTGGCAGCCAAAATGGGTTGTCTTCACTCTGTGGAAAAACACAGATAGCTCCCCTGGATCTTATTAAAATAGGATCCGGGCCTTTCCACGGACCAGATAAGACATCCTTCCATTTCACCATTTCTTTTGGTCTATCAGGGTCTGAGCTATGTCGATCAGCTGCAGAGTGACCTTGCTCGTCAAGATTCAGAAAATTAAGTGTGAAGAGTGCCATGGATACAGCTACTCTTGGCACTGAGGGCAGAGTCTCATCAACTCCCCCTTTTTGTTTTATAAAATAAGACTTGAGTGTATGGTGGGCACGTTCCACAATGCCTTGTCCTTGAGGATTATAAGGAAGGCCAGTCAGGTGAGTGACATCCATTTGATGACAAAATTGCTGAAATTTAGCAGAGGTATATGCTGGCCCATTATCAGTTTTAAGGATTGTGGGCTTGCCCCAAGAACTCCACGCTTCTAAACAGTGCTGTATAACATAAGAGGCTTTCTCACCTGTTAAAGGTGTAGCGAACATAACACCAGAGCAGGTGTCAATGGAAACATGTAAATATTGATTTCTTCCAAAGGAGGAAATATGAGTGACATCCATTTGCCAGACCTGTAATGGCCTGATGCCTTGGGGGATTTACCCCTACATGAGGAGTATGCAGAAATTGACAACAATTTTGACATTGGGTGACAATGTCACAAGCTTCTTTCCTGGTTAAAGTGAAACAGCAGCGTAAAGATCCAGTCATCACATGGAAGCGTTTATGAAACTCCCTTTCAGCCTCTGCCTGCGAGGACAGAGCAGCAGCCACGATTCTAGTGGCTTTGTCTGCTAAGTCATTTCCATGAGACATGGGGCCAGGAAGGCCAGAATGAGCCCTGACATGAGTAATATACACAAGATGTCTTCAATGTAACAGGGCTGACTGAATTAGCTGAAAAATGTGAACAAGCTTGCTAGAGGGTCTAATTAAACCAGCAACTTCAATCATATTAACTGCATTAACCACATATAAGGAATCAGATACAATATTGAGCGGTCCCGGGAAAGTTTCAAGGACCTTCAGTACCACCAAACACTCTACAACCTGGGGTGATGTCTCCTTATATTGTTTAGATGTTACTTGTCCATTTACTACATTTGCACCTATGCCAGATTTGGATCCATCTGTATATACCACCACCCCATCCTCAAGCGGGTGTTTGGCTGTTATTACTGGAAAGACTATGGCTTGGCTTAAGGCAAACTGTAAAATTGGATGTTTTTGATAATGATTATAAATTTGTCTTGAATAGGAGGTGTCTTAGTCAGGGTTTCTATTCCTGCACAAACATCATGACCAAGAAGCAAGTTGGGGAGGAAAGGGTTTATTCGGCTTACACTTCCATACTGCTGTTCATCACCAAAGGAAGTCAGGACTGGAACTCAAACAGGTCAGAAAGCAGGAGCTGATGCAGAAGCCATGGAGGGATTTTCTTTACTGGCTTGCCTCCCCTGGCTTGCTCAGCCTACTCTCTTATAGAACCCAAGACTACCAGCCCAGGGATGGTCCCACCCACAAGGGGCCTTTCCCCCTTGATCACTAATTGAGTTTGCCTTACAGTTGGATCTCATGGAGGCATTTCCTCAAGTGAAGCTCCTTTCTCTGTGATAACTCCAGCTGTGTCAAGTTGACACAAAAATAGCCAGTACAATTGACCCCTTGTCAACTTGACACACAAACACATCACTAGTAAGCCTCAACCCTTACATTCTTATTCATCCCCAAGATCTAAATAACTTTAAAAGTCCCACAGTCTTTACACATCCTTAAAATTTCAATCTCTTTAAAATATCCATCTCTTTTAAAATCCAAAGTCTTTTTACAATTAAAAGTCTCTTAACTGTGGGCTCCACTAAAACAGTTTCTTCCTTCAAGAGGGAAAATATCAGGGCACAGTCACAATCAAAGCAAAAATCAATCTCCAACCGTCCAACGTCTGGGATCCAACTCACGATCTTCTGGGCTCCTCCAAGGGCTTGGGTCACTTCTCCAGCCATGCCCTTTGTAGCACACACGTCGTCCTCTGGGCTCCAGATGCCTGTACTCCACTGCTGCTGCTGCTCTTGGTGGTCATCTCATGGTACTGGCATCTCCAAAACACTGCATGACCCCTTCAGTCCTGGGCCTTCAATTACAACTGGGGCTGCACCTTCACCAATGGCCTTCCATGGCCTCTCACAGTGCCGAGCCTCAGCTGCTCTGCATGACCCCTTCATGCCTTCAAAACCAGTACCACCTGGGTGACCCTTACACATTACCTAGTCCCGCTGCAGAAGGAGTACCTTGCCTATCTCTGGAACACAGCCTCTTTGTGCTTTTAGAAAACACTTCCCAGAAGATGTCACCTCAACGATGCTGGTCTCTTCTTAATCACCGCTAATTTCTTAGCTCCAGCTAACCAGCATCAATAGTCCCAGTAATGCAAAGTTTTTGCTTTAGTAGTTCTGGTATCTTGTTAATCACAGCTGATTCTTCAGCCCCAGCTAACCAGAACTACAAAATCTTCACAATCAAAACAGCAATGGCCCTGAAAAGAGTCTTTAATTTTCCCTCTGAAATTTCACAAGCCAGACCTCTATCTTCTGCACTGTTCTCAACATTATCTTCCAAGCTCCTACACAACATCTGACAGAGCTCTTAACAACGAATGGATCTTCAAGCCCAAAGTTCCAAAGTCCTTCCACAGTCCTCCCCAAAACATGGTCAGGTTGTCACAGGAATACCCCACTCTGCTGGTACCAATTTGTCTTAGTCAGGGTTTCTATTCCTGCACAAACATCATGACCAAGAAGCAAGTTGGGGAGGAAAGGGTTTATTCGGCTTACACTTCCATACTGCTGTTCATCACCAAAGGAAGTCAGGACTGGAACTCAAACAGGTCAGAAAGCAGGAGCTGATGCAGAAGCCATGGAGGGATTTTCTTTACTGGCTTGCCTCCCCTGGCTTGCTCAGCCTACTCTCTTATAGAACCCAAGACTACCAGCCCAGGGATGGTCCCACCCACAAGGGGCCTTTCCCCCTTGATCACTAATTGAGTTTGCCTTACAGTTGGATCTCATGGAGGCATTTCCTCAAGTGAAGCTCCTTTCTCTGTGATAACTCCAGCTGTGTCAAGTTGACACAAAAATAGCCAGTACAGGAGGCAAGCAAGACTGCCCAATCATTAGTTGTTGCTGCCAGGGTTTGAACTTGAGCAGAGGTATAAGGTACAATTAGCATATGAGGTTCTTTCTCAAAATGAGTAATGGTTGCTTTTATCCCCCGAATTGCAAGTTGGGCAACATCATTAGGATACCACTCAATGATTTTTGCAGGGGAAGCATTAGGGTGAACCCACAATAAGGGTCCATTTTGCCACAAGACTGCTGTTGGTAACTGTGCAGTTTTTAATACGCACAATTCAAATGACTTCGACTCATCAATGCGTTGTAATTGAGCATCTTGTAAGGCCTTTTCTACAGTTTGTAAAGCTTGACATGCAGCTGGGGTAAATGCTCTGTGGGAGGAGATGTGGGTATCTCCCTCTAATATATCAAATAAGGGCTTTAATTCCGCTGAGGGAATTTTCAAAAATGGTCTTAGCCAATTAATATCTCCCAGCAATTTTTGGAAATCCTTCAAGGTATGTAGTTGATCTTTGCAAATCTCTAATTTTTGAGGAACAATTTTGTCAGGATAAATGAGTGACCCTAGGAAGCCTCCCATTCGAGCAACTTGCACCTTTTCATTGGCCACCTGCAATCCCCATTGCCCTAACGTTTTTATTAATATAGGGTATGCATCTTGCAATAACTGTGAATTTTTATGGCAAATCAAAATGTCATCTATATAAATTATCACCTGTAATGATGGAAAATGCTTTCTAACTGACTTAAGTGCCAATTGTACATACAGTTGACACATGGTAGGGCTATTCGCCATCCCCTGAGGTAGGACCTTCCATTGGTATCTTTGATCAGGCTCTAAATGATTAATGGCTGGGATGGTAAATGCAAATCTTTGCCTATCTTGAGGGCATAAAGGTATAGAGAAAAAACAATCTTTAATATCTTTAATTATAATTTCCCAATTTTTGGGTAAGGCAGAAAGCAACGGTAGACCTCGCTGAACTGGCCCAAACAGACGCATTTGTGCATTAATTGCTCTAAGATCATGTAATAAGCGCCATTTGCCAGATTTTTTCTTAATTATGAAAATAGGTGTTTTCCAGGGTGAAGTAGAGGGCTCTAAATGACCCAAGCGTAGCTGATCAGAAATCAGTTTTGTGGCTGCTTCTAATTTTTCAGAGGAGAGAGGCCATTGAGGAACCCATGCAGCTTCCTCTGTAAGCCACGGTATGGGCATGGAGCCCTCAATGGCCCCTAGGAAAAACCCAAACTTTGTCTCCCATTATTACCTTCTTGAGGGATAGGTTCCAGTCTACCCTGCTCTCCTTTCCCTAATCCCCTTCCTTCTTTATAGCCCATTTTCTTCATCATTTGAACAGCTTGTGGCGAGTATTCGTTAGTCAAGGTCATTCCCAGTGCCTGTAAAGTGTCTCTCCCCCAGAGATTTACTGGGAGTGGTAAAACATACGGAGTGAATCGTCCCATTTGACCTTCAGGCGCTTGCCAGCTCAAAAAACGGGAACTAACAGTGGGGCATGACTGATAACCTAACCCTTGCAAAGAATGTGATGACTGAGTGACAGGCCAGGCTTTTGGCCACCAGTGTGAAGAGATGATACTTTTATCTGCTCCTGCGTCTAAAATCCCTTTAAATTGTTTCCCTTCTATAACTAATTCTAAGGATGGCCTGGAGTCAAGAGGCATTATTAAGTAAGCAGAATCATTTCCAGTAGAACCAATCCCTCTGGCAGCTAGAGGGACACCAGAGGAAGGAAAACAGCCATGTAGGCTTGGCAAAATTATTAACTGAGCTATTCTATCCCCTTGTGAAATAGAAAAGACACCCTGAGGACAGGAACAGAGAACTTGAAGTTCCCGTTCATAATCTTGATTTACGACTCCAGGGTGAACAATAAGGCCTTGTAAGGTAAGGGAGGCCTGGCCCAGTATTAGGCCGACACTTCCAGATGGCAGAGGCCCTTTGTAGTCAGTAGGAATGGGCTGCACCCCCATTTGGGGCATCAGCTTGAATCGGGTGGTGGCACGGAGGTCCAACCCAGCTGATCCTTCTGTTGCCCTGCGGACTGTGGGGTCCACATTTTGCCTGCCGGGATCCCATATGTTTTGGGGCCCTGAGACCTGGGGCCCTGATACCCGTTTTTTGAAATGGCCTCATTCTCTACTGCTTGAAGAAATTCTGGCTGCAGGGGCCTGCCTCAAATGTCCTTGACTGAGCGACAATCTCTGGCCCAATAATACCCTTACCCACACTTAGTACACAGTCCTGGCGCTCTCCTTTTGACAAGGGCTCTACAGTCCTTTTTTAAGTGTCCTGGTTTGCCACAATTATAGCAGAGTTTGAGCTCAGCCGTGTCAGGGTGCTTCTGCCCTTGTAGAATGGCAGCTGCCAAACCGGCATTAGTGAGTGGCCCGCCTAGCTCATGGCAAACCTTCAACCAGTCCTGCAATCCCTTGTTCTTTCTGGGTGTAATAGCCGCCCTGCATTCCTGGGTAGCCTGTTCATAGACCAACTGTTCAATTAAAGGCATAGCTGCCTCTGGGTCTCCAAAAATTCTCCCTGCTGCTTCTGTCATTCTAGCCACAAAGTCTGAGAACGACTCCTGATCGCCCTGAGTAATCTTTGTCAAATGACCACTTGCCTCTCCCTTCCTAGAGAGTGCCTTCCATGCCTTATCGGCGGCAGCTGAGATCTGGGCGTACGCTCCCCAATGGTAATTTGTCTGGTTAGTAGCATGTTGTCCCTGACCTGTAAGCAACTCAAAAGTCCATGTTCTTTGGTCCCCTTCAATGGCGGCATTGGCCCTTGCCTGTGCTTGGCAGGAGTCTTGCCACAAAACTTTCCATTCTAGATACATTCCCATATTAGGAGCTGCAGCTTTCACTACAGTCATCCAATCCCCAGGAGTCATTGCCAGAGTAGCAAGCCTTTCGACTTGCGCTATAGTAAAATTGGTGTTGACTCCATGGTTACGGACTGACTCAGCAAGTTATTTAATCTGTATATACTCCACCGCAGTGTAAACGCATCCGCCATCGGCGCCTTCAAAGACTGGAAACACTTGCTGCACTTTTCTCTGTTCCTCTTTTGGAATGAATGAGTCTGAATGATACCTCTGCACATAAGGCGGAGGTGAATGATACCTCTGCACATAGGGCAGAGGTGCACTAGGACCCAGAGGTCGAGGGCCCGGAGACCGCACAGCGAGCTGACATTTGTCTCTAGCTGCTTTTGTTTTGTTCTGTGACTGATTAGCTCATCTTTCATCTGGCTGGTATCTTTCTCCCTCATAACGAGCCGCTTCTTCCTCTAAGTCTGTTTCCTCAGATGGGCTAAGTTCCTCATCCAATTCTGAGCTACTAACAGCTAGTGCCTTGAACTCGTCTAATGGGAGATGGAGGCTCCTTCCCTTATGGGCCTCCCCAACTCGATCTCTCTTCGTCTCTCCCTTTCCATCCCTTTTTCTAAGCTCTCCCAGGGCATTCTTTCCCTTATTTCTCTTTTCCTCGGTCTCAAGGCCCGTGGAAAGGCTTTTATTCTTAGGTGCACCTTGTTTCCTCTGAACTCTTAACCTCTCTCCCTGCTCTGTATCTGATAGACTGTCTTGGACCTCCTCCAGGACCCTCTGCCTCGCCTCAACCATTTGCTGACAATCCTCGTCTTTTAAGCAAGATCTTACCAGAATCCACAACGGCATGATCCCTGCTTTAAGTTTGCCGTTCTGCTGTTCCCTAACTAGATCTCCTTTCAGTTTCTCCCAAGAGGCGATAGTTAATGACCCTGAGCACGCATACCACGGAGCTACGAGATCTATCTCTTTAACAAAGCCCTCTATAGTCTTAGTGGGGATTTTTAGGCCACACTGCCTCAAGACCAACCGTAAGGCTGTCACCACAGAGTGGGAGGTTCCCATACTGCTCGCTGCCCTTTTATCTAACCGTGCCTGACCACAACTGAGAACCAGGCAGCAATTCCAGTGGTGGAAGCAGTATGTAATCAAAAGAAAAAGAACGAGCCCCGTGAAAACATACAAAAAGGCCTCTAACACTGGAGAAATTTCAAGACTGAACATACCTTACAGAGCCTTACATGTCCCGCAGTTCTGAACCCGCCCTTGCACCAGTGATGGTATGAAGTTTCCGGGTTTCGACACCACTTGTCCCGAGCTATTTTTCTCGCAGGCAAGAACACACTCACACAACCGGATTCTTCTGCAGCAAGCTTTATTGCTTCATTAGGAGGAAGAACCAGAACCCAGAAAATGGTGCTGCTTATATAGCCCTCATCGTGGCATGTCAGCACCTGATTTGTTGCTTGATCATCACCTCATTACTACGCCCCGAGATGGTCAGTGACTTAGTGTGAATTCACTCTCAGACTTGCGCACAAGGCTTGTTTACTAGTTGGGCACAGCAGAAGCCAGCGCCATCTTGTAATGGCAATTGCTCACGGCACGGCTATCACAGGAAGGAGAGAGAGGGGGAGAGGGGGAAGAGAGAGGGAGAGGGGGGAAGGAGAAGGAGGGGGAGGGAGAGGGGGAAGGGAGAGGGAGAGAGAGAGGGAGAGGGGAGAGGGAGAGGAGGGAAGGAGAGAGACAGGGAGAGGGGGGAGGGAGAGGGAGAAGTAGAGGGGGGGAAGGAGATAGAAGGGGGAGGGAGAGGGGGAAGGAGAGGGATAGGGAGAGAAGGGAGAGAGAGGGAGAGGGAGAGGGAGAGAGATTATTTTTCATCTCCTGGGAAGTGTTTCTCTCCATCCTGGGCATCAGATCTATGGGTGCACACCAGGCCAATTTCATCTCCGCCATAATGTCTCTGAGGCCTGTTCACACAGCGGACAGCACAGAGCCTGATCAGGAGGAGGGGAACCACCACAAAGACCATCAGCAGGAAGGAGATGCTGCTCAGAAGGGACCTGCAGGAAACAAAGGAGGCAGGGATAAGCAGCCACATGGCATAGAGGGCTCAGCCTTCCTGGTGCCCATATCCCAGCCTTCAAGGGCTAGATAAGGTCAAGGCTGGGATGCCACTAGGTCTGTCTCCCTGCAAGTGCATGGCTGGTCATGCAGCCTGCAGGATAAGCTCTCCCTGATATCCCTCCTTTCCCTTTGACCACCATCATCTTAGTTTGTCTAGACTCCCAGAAATCCTCCTCATCAACTTTTCATTCCTGCCAGGCTGAAGGTGTCACTGCTCCCTGGTCTTTGACCTTGGCCTCTGCTATATTCTTCACCAGGATGACCCCCCCCCCACCTCATCAGTGCCGCCCATGTGTTAGGAGGCTTGGGGCTCACTCCATCCAGAAATGGGTGATGGCTGCTATACTCTGTCAGTGAATTGACAGTGCTATTGCAGCTCTTTGTGTCCCTTTATTATACCCTGAGGCACAATGAGGACCTGACAGTATTAAGCACCATTCCCCACCTCCCTGCCATCCTGTCTTCCCTGCCCAGGTCTCCATCTCCCTCCTTGGGCTATCCTTGGCTTCTCCTTGGGCACAGCAGGAGACCATCCTCAGCTCATAGGAAGGAGGCATCTACAATTGCAGATACTCTGTGAGTCACAATCTAGCCCAACATATTCTAGAAGATACGAGATCTGACACTTGGCAGAAACTTGGCAGACCATGACATTGAGTATTCCAAAATGTTTCCGAGGACTGAGGTCTCTCCGTGTTTCACAGTCTACTGGACTCTACATTTCTGGAAACTGGAACCCTCTGTCAATTCATAACTACGTTTTCATCCACTTACAAAACAAACAATAAAAACACTTCCAATGCCCTAACAGAGAAAGAATTTTATTTTTAAAAAATCCATGAGAGAGCCTATGAGGTGGGAGGCTTTGAAACATGTTTGTCTTACTTAAAATTCATGGAGCAGAAAGAACACAGTAGAAAGGACAGGGGACTGGATGAGACCTGAGGGACAATTCTGAGGGAAAAATAGAGAGGTGGCTTATGCTTTAATGTAGCTTGTGTATTATCTGTGTCCTTGAACTGGAGACTTGACCCCAACAGGCCATGATGAAATTAGGAAAAGGTAGCTCTACACTGCAGGGAAATCCTCTGGACACCTTCAAGAATGACAGGCATCATCCAGGCACACCACAGTCCTCAATTTCCCACTCCTCCCCTGCACTATGGAAACTCCCCACCCCCAACTGGTTCTTGGCACAGTTGGATACGAACAAGGAGATTTAATGATAGGCTGGAACCAGAAGCTGATGAGAGAGGGATCTCTTCTATCTCAGTGGAGACCCAACTGTGGCCCTCTGTCCTGCCCACTGGGGGACACACAGGGGAGACACAATAGCTGTGCTCAGTCTGTCCTGTCACTCAGGTGAAGATGTTACCTTCTGCAGCTGAGGCTTAGAAGGGGAGCCTTGGTGTACTAAAAGGTGAAAGGACTGGGGAGCCCACCTCAGGCTTTCATGAGAATCTACCAGCCCTAGTGTTTCTACAGGATAGGTACTGAGGTTAGCAAATAAAATTCCCATATGGACAGGCTAATTTGGTATTCAGATAAAAGAATATAGCCATGTTAAGTAACGCTTGGAATACACTTAGATTGGCTTTCCTGAATCCCAGGATTCCTGGGCATTTTGTGTTCTATCTGGAGCCCCTCCCAGGGAAGAGGTCCCAGGGTCAGCCCAGTGGGAAGGAGCTGCCAGGGTGCAGCTCTGCTTACCAGATGAAGAGAGTGTTCTGAGTCACCTGGCCAATGTTCTCTGTGCCAGTGCTCTCCGTGGTTGGTGGTGTGGATGTCAGAACTGTGGATGTCAGAAGTGTGGATGTTAGAACTGTGGATGCCAGAACTGTGGATGTCAGAACTGTGGAAGTCGTCGTCATCATTGTAGTTGAAATTTCTGGAACAAAATATTCAAGAGAACATGGTTCAGTCTTCCTATAAATAGTACAGCTCTGGGTATGGCCTTAAGTTCTTTCCCTAGGAATTAAGAAGCTCAACTTCCAGGCACCATCCAGAACTTACTTTATTAACTAATTAATTAATTAATTAATCTTTGATACAGGGTTTCTTTGTGTAGCCCCAGATCATTTGGGCCTCACTCCATGGACCAGGCTGGCCTCAAACTCAGAGATCTGCCTTCCTAGTGCTGGTATTAAAGGTGTGCACTACCATGCCTAACACTTTCATTCTTTTAAAAAAAAATGATATGCAGAGAAAAGAAACAGCTCCCCTTTAATACTCAATTCCTTCAGAGTGTACTGTCTCATTACTCTCTGGTGCACAATATGCAGAAACACTTTGATTTTGTATATTTTGTCTATTTTATTTTATTTTATTTTAATTCATGTATATGTATGTGTATGGGTGCTGCCTTGTATCTTCTAAGAGCACCCTGTGCTTGCAGTGCCCATGAAGGCCAGAAGAGGCTGTCAGATCCATTGAAACTGAATTACAGATGACTGCAAGCTACCATGTAGATGCTGAGAAGGAAATCCAGTCCTCTGGAACAGCAACCAGAGCTCTTAATCTCTGAGCTGTCTCTCCAGCTCCAATTTTGTTTGTTTTCTTTGTTGTAGTTGTTTAAGGAAGACGTAAACCTCATCCTTGTTACTCAATCTTGGTCAGAATTAAAGGTTCTGCAGCTTCCTCTATGTTATGTTAAAGGGGGCAGCGAGGTCTCAGGAAGAGACTTTAGCTCAGTGGCAAAGTGCTTGGCTAGCACAGGTGAGATTGTGAGTTCAATTCCCAGATCTGTAGGACTGAGACTATCTAAGACAGGCATATAAGGAGACAAGGGCTCTCCACCTTACCCTCTTTCTTGGCAGGACAAATAGAGTAGACTTTTTCTTCTAGTAAGACTCTTACAAGGATCCTTGATCCTTCACCAGGATTTTTTGGAATTTTTTCTTACCTGGGTCAATGTTCACGTTAACTTTAAACATGGGATCATATCCAGATTTTGTAATTCCACACCAGTAAATGTCAGCATCGCTCATCCTCAGGTCTTCCATGGTCACTGTGAAGATGAAGTCTGTCTGGTTGTCCCTGATGGACACACGGTTTTCCTTCACCAACTGCTCTGATGCATCGGTTTCAACGAGAATCTCACATGATTTCCAATGAGCTCCTCGGCACCAGTACTTGTTGTAATCCTTCCAGCCTGAGTCATATCTGCACTGCACTGTCAAGGAGCCCTGCTCCTGACCGCTCACCTCCGCTGGACCTGTGACTGAATCCTGAGCAGTGCAGCAGCCTGGAAAACACAAACACACGGACCACTGATCTCCTCCTCCAAGGGTGAAACTCTACTGTGCCAAGTAGAGTTCATGAGCTGAATAAAAACCAGTGAAGGGCTTCCCTTTTCCCAAGGCAGATCAGCATCGCTATCCTATATGTTGAAGCTTCAAAAGAAAAAAATTAGAAAGAAATATACAGATGAATTTTCAATTTCACTAATTGGCAGGGAGATTGATACAAATGAAAATCACAAATATCATCATACCTCAGTTTGAATGGTTATTACCAAAAAAGACAAAATATAACAATTGTTGGTGTGTGTGGGACAGAGGATGTCTCACACACTGTGTGTTGGATTGGATATTAGACTTTATGGGAAATGGTGTGGAGTTTCTCAGAAAACTAGCATAAGACTGTCACATAACTCAGCAGTCCCAGAGGGGGCATAGTCTGGACTGGTTGGGCTTTTATAATCCTGACACCAACTCCATACAGAAGCAAACAAAAAGAAAGAACATCAACTGAGAAACCATCTGCATCAGGCCTAGGCAAGTCTGGGGGACATTTTCTTGACATAGGAAGGTCCAGTCCTCTGTGGGTGGTACCACAATATAAGAGAACACGCTGAATAAGCCATGAGGAGTAAGCCAGCAAGCAACACTCTCCCATGCTCTCAGCTTCAGTTCCTGCCTCCAGCTTTCTGCCCTGCTTGGGCTCCCTCTCTGGCTTCCCTCCATGATGGAGGGTGATCTGGATCTTTAAGCCAAATAAGCCTTTTACTCTCCGAGGTTTTTTTGTTGATCATGGTCTTTATCACAGTAACAGAATGCAAACACGCAGCCCAGAGACATGAAATGAGTATGTGGAAAAGACATCTCCCCTTGTGTTTACTATGGCAGTGTTCACAGTAGCCATGGCACAGAGTCACATAGATGCAGGTGACCAGATAGCGGATGGTGGTGCATGAATGTAATGGAGAATCATGGTGAAGGGATTGAGTTCCGTCATTTGCAGCCCACGGGAGAGACTGGAGGAACTGAAATAAATCAGATACAAGAAAATGCAGCCACACATTCCTACTGATGTGTGAAAGCTAAAAAGTTACTCTCTGTGGCTAGGGAGCCAGGGAGACAGACCCGTCTGGGAAGTGTTTCTGCGTAATCAGAGTTTGGATCCCCAGAACACGTGGAAGAAAACCCAGGTGAGGTGGGGGTGCCTGTAACTCCAAAGACAGGGGGATCCTGGAGATCACGGGCCAGATGGGCTCAATCTGTGAGCTCAGGAGCAGCAGGAGGCCATGTCTGAACAAACAAGGTGGAGAGTGATAGAGAAAGCGACCCAGTGTCAATCTCCACATGTATGTGTGCACCCAAGAGCACATGCACGTGTGTGCACGTGTGTGCACACACACGGAGAGACATACACACAACCCTTTAGATATACGTACACCACAGAGGCACATTTTCTTCTCAAAAGACCAAAAGTAAACCTCAAAGGAGTAGAAAACAAAATAGAGGTCATCAGCCTGGGAAGGGTATTAGGGAAGACAGGAGAATGCTTGTAGCATAGAGGAGAGCTGTTGGGACACAGGGGTGTCTGTCATTTGATGGGAATGACAACTTTTAGTGTTGTATGAGAGAGATGATAAACATGTATGACAACTGACTATTTCAAAACACCCCATGGAGATTAAAAGCATTAAAGGCAATCACCACCACGTCCAGCCCCTCTAAGTATTAATTACTGTGTCAACTAAAGCTCACAATGGAATGGGCGATGGAGCTGCATGCTAGAAATCCCAGCACTCAGAGTGTGGAGTCCGGAGGATCACAAGTTCAGGGGCATCCTAGGCGTCATGTGCCAAACATGAACCCCAAAATACATTTTGAATAAAATTAGTTCATCCACTCACTCCTCGGCTTTCGTGGAGCAGCTAGGGTTGAGAAACACATTGAAAGGTTTGTTTTGGGCTTTTATTTGTTTTAGTTTTAAATTGATTTTGGTTTTGTTTTTTCTGCAATACCCCCAGAATCCATCAGATGCCAAAAAAAACTTGCCTTTTATTTTGGGGGTAAGAAGATGGTGAATGGATCAGCCAGGTTTCCCTAAGCCAGAGCAGACCGTCTCTGTCGCCCTCACCACTGACATGGAAGTCTCTAAAGCCCCTGCTACTTACCTGGGAGGAAGAGGAAGAGCAAAGCAGGGAACTGCCACATGGTCTTGTCTCCTCTCCTGTCCTTGGTGGCGACAGAAGACAGCACCCTGTGAGGACTCGCAGCTCAGCTTGAGTTTCCTTTAGGTCTCTCTCGTTCACTTCTCTCAGTAACTTCCTTGACAAAACTTCTCAATTTTGCATACTGGAAGAAAGATGATGCCAATCTTTGAGAAGACCAAGTCAAGACACGTGAGGGACAGCTGGGTAAACAGGGAACTTCCTCTACTGAAAAATGCAATGTGAGACATAAACTTGAAAGACAGATGGGAACCATGAGAAGAGATGCAGACACACAGATCGGCAGAGACAGACAGAAAGGATGGGATACAGCAAACCCCTTACCTGGGAGGTAACTGAGCTGTAGGGGATCCTAGCAGAGGAGAGCAATCAAAGGCAGGATAACTTCAGTAGCAAGGGAGCACAAGGCAGCACAGGCTAAGCCCATCGCAGTAGCCTAGGGTAAGCCCTGGTTGGCAGAGGGCATTGCTGAAAGCTCAGCCTGGGGCAGCAGGGATTTATCTAGCTATGTGCTTCAGAGCATTCCAGGGGCATCTACCACAATGGCTACTAGGGCCTCAGGCATTGGCTCAGAGAAAGAGAGAGAGTGTGGGCTTGAGGAGAGGTCTCATGGAGCCCAAGCTGGCCTTGAACTTCTCATTTTCCTTTTTCCAATATCAAAGTGCTGGGGTTACAGGTATTCCCCAGCATGCTCGGTTTTATGAGGGGCTGAAGACTCAAACTGTGGTTTCAAGAGTGCTGGGCAAGCACTCTACCCACTGACCTGAATCCACAATCCCTGCTTCTGTTTCTATGAGACAGAGTTTTGCTGTAGAACACAAGCTTGCAAGTGTAGAAAAATATAGGTATGCTGTATCTTTGGTATCAAATTTTCATGGGAAGAAATTTATAAATGGACACACACACACGGAATGCTTATGATCTCTAATCTTCATTGTCAACTTGACTGGACCTGAAGTCACCCAGGAGACTCACCTGTAGATACGACTGTGAGGGTGTGCACAGAAAAGTTTGAATTAAGAGGTACAACCAACCCCGTATATAACCCAGTGTGGGGCACTGGGCTTGCACATGCTACACAGACATGCATGCAGACATAAGACACACACACATGAAATAAGCAAATATATATATATAATAGGTTCTGTCCTTGCAGAGGACCTGAGGTCAGTTCTTAGCATCCACCCCAGGTGGCATCCAACCTAGAATTGGCACCCATTGTAGGACAACAGGGACACTTGCACTCTTATGCACATACCCACATACAGGTACACACAACTTTAACATCATGATGATGATGATGAATATTTTTGGAAAACACTCCAGGAACTGGAGAGATGGTGTAGCAGTTTAGGAGCCTGATGCTTTTCCTTTGGACCCGGTTTGGTTCCCAGCATTTATAGAGCAGCTCACAAGCATCTGTATCTCCCTTTCGATGGCTTCTTTGGACCTGTGTGAGCACCAGGCTCACACACAGCACACAGTCAAACAGGCAGGCAAAGCACCCAAAGATACAAAAAAAAATATTAATTACAAAAAATAAGCTCATCCCATGGTCCCCTGGGAGTCTCATGGCTACCATCTCAGGCATCCAGTGATGCTCAGGCCCAAGTCAGCTGCAGAATCTCTGCTTCTGTTCTTCCCTTCCTACTCTAGAATCTCAGCTTCCTTCCCTCACTTCCCCCTACAGAATCTTGGCTTCCATCCTTTGCTCCTCCCCACACTTGGCACCAACCATTCAGTTGGCATCTTTCTGAGACCTGACCCACTTTATCTTAAGTGTCAAAAGTAGGAAGAAGCTGAGGAAATTAACAAAAGGTAGAGGGGGAATCTAGAAAAATAAGTCAGCAGCGGGATGACTCCTTGAGTAGAAAGAAACCTAACCCCTCCCCTTCTACCCCTGGAACCCAAGTAATGGTTGAAGGAGACAACTGACTTTATAAAATTGTTCTCTTTCACACCTGTGCCATGCCATCATAGGTGTGTGTGTGTGCATGTGCGTGTGTGTATGCACCATTACAAATCCCAGAAAGAATAAGGTCAGGCTGCACAGAGAAAAAACATTCCTCTTTCAATTTTTATTTCATTATTTAAAAATTCATATATGGCATCACAGGTATATATAATGAATTTTGGTCATTTTCATTGCTATTATAGTCCCTTGTCTCCCTTGCTGTCTCTCCTTCCTTCCTTCCTTCCTTCCTTCCTTCCTTCCTTCCTTCCTTCCTTCCTTCCTTCCTTCCTTCCTTCCTTCTTCCTTCCTTTCTTGCTCCTTCCTTCCTTCCTCATTCCCTCATTCCTCCTTCCTTGCTTGCTTCTTTTTATTTCCTTCCTTTCTTTTTCTTATTTTCCCCCAAGACAGGGTTTCTCTGTGTAGTCACTCTGTAAACCAGGCTGGCCATGAACTCAGAAATCCACCTGCCTCCTGAGTGTTGGCGATCTCCATCACTGCCTGGCCTACAGGCTCTAATGAGTCCCTCTCCTGATTACGTGGTGTGTGTGTGTGTGTGTGTGTGTGTGTCCCACTGAGCTTAATTGGGATTGTTTGTCTGAGCATGGATAGGAACATGGGCATCTGACTGGCAGCTATACCCCTAAAGCAAATGAGAACCATCCTCTCTACAGAGGCAGACTCACTAGAGCCCAACACATGTCATCAAGGAGAAGATGCTAACCTGGGGACTCTTCTCACACAGAGTGGGAGTACACCCCTGTTAGGTGTGAGGTTGGCTGTGGGTGTCAGAGCCCCACTAGAGGAGAGACTGTGTCATGGTGCAGAACTCAGCATGGCTGTGGCCGGTGGGCTGAGAACAACTGTTTTCCCCCTGAGCATTTACCTTTGAGCCCCTCGACTTCCTCTGTGGACTTTAATTCGGATCTTTCTTATTTTGGAGCGTGCATGTGGAGGGGGTGTCTAAATACTTAGACAGTCAATAGATGTATCTGAGTGAAAGGGAGAGAATGAAATGGCCCGGTGCAGAGACTTTTCCTGGAGGGGTCCTGGTGTGATGTGGGTTCCTGACTCCTGAGAGGGCAGCTGCTTCCTGCAGCATAGGTCCCAATTTGGTCTCACTGGGCACAGAATCTAGACTTCAGGGACCAAGACTAAGCTACTACTTGGGGACCTGAGCAGGTGGTACAAAGCCTAGGTCAACTGCTCCATCTTTGCTTGCAGTGGGCTTAGTCACTGGGTTGCATTGACAAAAAAGAGAGTAGGGTGTGTTCCATCTGTAAGGGACAGATATCCAGTGTGACAATGGCAAATTATTTTGCCATTTGGTGAGGCCTCATTTCCCACCTATTTGGTCAGTCACCTGGTTGGTGGCCCCACAGAATTGTACTGTCATGTGTCCTCTAAGGAACTGGGAAGCTAGGAAGAAACATGATATTTTTTTGCCTTTTTCTACTTCCCTGGATGCCATCAGTGGAAGGTAGGCCCAGGTAGGTACTGTGGGATGTTCCAAGAGAGGGGGACATGAATGGGTTCCAGAACTCAGCTGTCCCTGCTATAGGAGTGGTATTAGTCTGAGCCTGGGCCCATGGCACTTCAGAGCCATGGTGCTCCTGCCCAGTTGTTCCTTAATAGAATGAGTCTTTTACAGCCTAGGAAGAGGGCTTGGCTGGTAACACCCTTGCCTTTCTTACAAGGAAAATGGACATGAGTTCAATCCCTACAAGCTACAGTGTTTGTTTGTTTGTTTGTTTGTTTGTTTGTTTGTTTTTAAGTGAGTGCAGTTGTGTGTGCTTGCAATGGCAGGATGGGAGGTGGAGGCAAGTAGATCCCTGGAGTTCCCTGACCAACTTGGCAAAGGTGAAGGTCAGTGAGAAACCCTGTCTTAAATAATAATGGAATGATACCTGAAGATGTCTTCTACATACACATCTACCCCAACAAGGTATACACAGAGAGAGGGAGAGAGAGAGAGGGAGAGAGAGAGAGACAGAGACAGAGAGGGGGAGTAGAAGGGGGAGAGGGAGAGGGAGGGGGAGGGGGAGGGGGAGGGGGGAGGGGGAGGGGGAGGGGAGAGGGAGAGGGAGAGGGAGAGGGAGAGGGAGAGGGAGAGGGAGAGGGAGAGGGAGAGGGAGAGGGAGAGGGAGAGGGAGAGGGAGAGGGAGAGGGAGAGGGAGAGGGAGAGGGAGAGGGAGAGGGAGAGGGAGAGGGAGAGGGAGAGGGAGAGGGAGAGAGATTATTTTTCATATCCTGGGAAGTGTTTCTCTCCATCCTGGGCATCAGATCTATGGGTGTTCACCAGGCCAATTTCACCTCCCCCATAGTGTCTCTGAGGCCTGTTCACCCAGAGAACAGCACTGAGCATGCTCAGGAGGAGGGGAACCACCACAAAGACCATCAGCAGGAAGGAGATGCTGCTCAGCAGGGACCTGCAGGAAAAAAAGGAGGCAGGAGTAAGCCACCACCTGGCATAGAGGGCTCAGCCTTCCTGGTGCCCATATCCCAGCCTTCAAGGGCCAGATAAGGTCAAGGCTGGGATGCCACTAGGTCTGTCTCCCTGCAAGTGCATGGCTGGTCATACTGCCTGCAGGATAAGCCCTCATCTGGGGAAGCTCTCCCTGATATCCCTCCTTTCCATTTGACCACCATCCTCTTAGTTTGTCTAGACTCCCAGAAATCCTCCTCATCTACTTTCCATTCCTGCCAGTCTGAAGGTGTCACTGCTCCTGGTCTTTGACCTTGGCCTCTGCTACATTCTTCACCAGGATGACCCCAACCACCTCATCAGTGCCCGCCCGTGTGTTAGGAGGCTTGGGGCTCATTCCATCTAGAAATGGGTGATGGCTGCTATACTCTGTCAGTGAATTGACACTGCTGTTGCAGCTCTTTGTGTCCCTTTATTATACCCTGAGGCACCATGAGGACCTGACAGTATTAAGCACCATTCCCCACCTCCCTGCCATCCTGTCTTCCCTGCCCAGGTCTCCCTCTCCCTCCTTGGGCTATCCTTGGCTTCTCCTTGGGCCCAGCAGGAGGCCATCCTCAGCTCATGGGAAGGAAGCATCTACAACTGCAGATACTCTGTGAGTCACAAGATAGCCCAACATGTTCCTGGGAGATATGAGATCTGAAACTTGGCAGGCCATTACATTCAGTGTCCTGAAATGTTTCCAAGGACTGAGGTCTCTCCCTGTTTCACACTCTCCTTGACTCTACATTTCTGGAACCTGGAACCCTCTGTCACTTGATAACTAAGTTTTCATCCACTTCCAAAACAAGCATAAAAACACTTCCAATGCCCTAGCAGAGAAAGAATTTAAAAAAAAATCCATGAGAGAGCCTATGAGGTGGGAGGCTTTGAAACATGTTTGTCTTACTTAAAATTCATGGAGCAGAAAGAACACAGTAAAAGGACAGGGGACTGGATGAGACCTGAGGGACAATTCTGAGGGAGAAATAGAGAGGTGGCTTATGCTTTAACGTAGCTTGTGTTTTATCTGTGTCCTTGACCTGGAGACTTGACCCCAACAGGCCATGATGAAATTAGGCCAAGGTAGCTCTACACTGCAGAGAAATCCTCTGGACACCTTCAAGAATGACAAGCATCATCCAGGCACACCACTGTTCTCAATTTCCCACTCCTCCCCTGCACTATGGAAACTCCCCACCCCCAACTGGTTCTTGGCACAGTTGGATACGAACAAGGAGATTTAATTATAGCCTGAAACCTGAAGCGGATGGGAGAGGGATCTCTTCTATCTCAGAGGAGACCCAACTGTGGCCCTCTGTCCTGCCCACTGGGGGACACACAGGGGACACAATAGCTGTGCTCAGTCTGTCCTGTCACTCAGGTGAAGATGTTACCTTCTGCAGCTGAGGCTTAGAAGGGGAGCGTTGGTGTACTAAAAGGTGAAAGGACTGGGGAGCCCACCTCAGGCTTTCATGAGAATCTACCAGCCCTAGTGTTTCTACAGGATAGGTACTGAGGTTAGCAAATAAAATTCCCATATGGACAGGCTAATTTGGTATTCAGATAAAAGAATATAGCCATGTTAAGTAACGCTTGGAATACACTTAGATTGGCTTTCCTGAATCCCAGGATTCCTGGGCATTTTGTATTTTATCTGGAGCTCCTCCCAGGGAAGAGGTCCCAGGGTCAGCCCAGTGGGAAGGAGCTGCCAGGGTGCAGCTCTGCTTACCAGATGAAGAGAGTGTTCTGAGTCACCTGGCCAATGTTCTCTGTGCCAGTGCTCTCCGTGGTTGGTGGTGTGGATGTCAGAACTGTGGATGTCAGAACTGTGGATGTTAGAACTGTGGATGTCAGAAGTGTGGATGTCGTCGTCATTATTGTAGTTGAAATTTCTGGAGCAAAATATTCAAGAGAACATGGTTCAGTCTTCCTATAAATAGTCCAGCTCTGGGTATGGCCTTAAGTTCTTTCCCTATGAATTAAGAAGCTCAACTTCCAGGCACCATCCAGACCTTACTTTATTAATTAATTAATTAATTAATTAATCTTTGATACAGGGTTTCTCTGTGTAGCCCCAGATCATTTGGGACTCACTCTATGGACCAGGCTGGCATCAAATTTGGAGATCTGCCTTCCTAGTGCTGGTATTAAAGGTGTGCACTACCATGCCTAACACTTTCATTCTTTTTAAAAAAAATGATATGCAGAGAAAAGAAACAGCTCCCCTTTAATACTTCAGAGTGTACTGTCTCGTTACACTCTGGTGCACAATATGCAGAAACACTTCGATTTTGTATATTTTGTCTATTTTATTTTATTTTATTTTAATTCATGTATATGTATGTGTATGGGTGCTGCCTTGTATCTTCTAAGAGCACCCTGTGCTTGCAGTGCCCATGAAGGCCAGAAGAGGCTGTCAGATCCATTGAAACTGAATTACAGATGACTGCAAGCTACCATGTAGATGCTGAGAAGGAAATCCAGTCCTCTGGAACAGCAACCAGAGTTCGTAATCTCTGAGCTGTCTCTCCAGCTCCAATTTTGTCTGTTTTCTTTGTTGTAGTTGTTGAAAGCAAGACATAAACCTCATCCTTGTTACTCAATCTTGCCCAGAATTAAAGGTTCTGCAGCCTCCTTTATGTTATGTTAAAGGGGGCAGCGGGGTCTCAGGAAGAGACTTTAGCTAAGTGGCAAAGTGCTTGGCTAGCACAGGTGAGATTCTGAGTTCAATTCCCAGATCTGTAGGAATGAGACTATCTAAGACAGGCATACAAGGAGACAAGGGTTCCCCACCTTACCCTCTTTCTTGCCAGGACAAATATAGTAGACTTTTTTTTTCTAGTAAGACTTTTACAAGGATCCTTGATCCTTCACCAGGATTTTTCGGAATTTTTCTTACCTGGGTCAATGTTCACGTTAACTTTAAACATGGGATCATATCCAGATTTCGTAATTCCACACCAGTAAATGTCAGAATCGCTCATTCTCAGGTCTTCCATGGTCACTGTGAAGATGAAGTCTGTCTGGTCGTCCCTGATGGACACACGGTTTTCCTTTACCAACTGCTCTGATGCATCAGTTTCAACGAGAATCTCACATGATTTCCAATGAGCTCCTCGGCACCAGTACTTGTTGTAATCCTTCCAGCCTGAGTCATATCTGCACTGCACTGTCAAGGAGCCCTGCTCCTGACCGCTCACCTCCTCTGGACCTGTGACTGAATCCTGAGCAGTGCAGCAGCCTGGAAAACACAAACACACGGACCACTGATCTCCTCCTCCAAGGGTGAAACTCTACTGTGCCAAGTAGAGTTCATGAGCTGAATAAAAACCAGTGAAGGGCTTCCCTTTTCCCAAGGCATATCAGCATCGCTATCCTATATGTTGAAGCTTCAAAAGAAAAAAATTAGAAAGAAATGTACAGATGAATTTTCAATTTCACTAATTGGCAAGGAGATCGATACAAATGAAAATCACAAATATCATCATACCTCAGTTTGAATAGTTATTACCAAAAAAGACAAAATATAACAATTGTTGGTGTGTGTGGGACAGAGGATGTCGCACGCACTGTGTGTTGGATTCGATATTAGACTTTATGGGAAATGGTGTGGAGTTTCTCAGAAAACTAGCATAAGACTGTCACATAACGCAGCAGTCCCACAGGGGACATGGTCTGGACTGGTTGGGCTTTTATAAACCTGACACCAACTCCATACAGAAGCAAACAAAAAGAAAGAACATCAACTGAGTAATTGTCTGCATCAGGTCTAGGCAAGTCTGGGGGACATTTTCTTGACATAGGAAGGTCCAGTCCTCTGTGGGTGGTACCACAATATAAGAGAACATGCTGAATAAGCCATGAGCAGTAAGCCAGCAAGCAACACTCTCCCATGCTCTCAGCTTCAGTTCCTGCCTCCAGCTTTCTGCCCTGCTTGGGCTCCCTCTCTGGCTTCCCTCCATGATGGAGGGTGATCTGGATCTTTAAGCCAAATAAGCCTTTTACTCTCCGAGGTTTTTTTGTTGATCATGGTCTTTATCACAGTAACAGAATGCAAACACGCAGCCCAGAGACATGAAATGAGTATGTGGAAAAGACATCTCCCCTTGTGTTTACTATGGCAGTGTTCACAGTAGCCATGGCACAGAGTCACATAGATGCAGGTGACCAGATAGCGGATGGTGGTGCATGAATGTAATAGAGAATCATGGTGAAGGGATTGAGTTCCGTCATTTGCAGCCCACGGGAGAGACTGGAGGAACTGAAATAAATCAGATACAGGAAGATGTTGCCACACATTCCTACTGATATGTGAAAGCTAAAAAGTTACTCTCTGTGGCTAGGGAGCCAGGGAGACAGACCCGTCTGGGAAGTGTTTCTGAGTAATCAGAGTTTGGATCCCCAGAACACGTGGAAGAAAAGCCAGGTGAGGTGGGGGTGCCTGTAACCCCAAAGACAGGGGTATCCTGGAGATCACGGGCCCGATGGGCTCAATCTGTGAGCTCAGGAGCAGCAGGAGGCCATGTCTGAACAAACAAGGTGGAGAGTGATAGAGAAAGCGACCCAGTGTCAATCTCACAAGTATGTGTGCACCTGAGAGCACATGCATGTGTGTGCACACACACGGAGAGACATACACACAACCCTTTAGATATACGTACACCACAGAGGCACATTTTCTTCTCAAAAGACCAAAAGTAAACCTCAAAGGAGTAGAAAACAAAATAGAGGTCATCAGCCTGGGAAGGGTTATTAGGGAAGACAGGAGTGTGCTTGTAGCGTAGAGGAGAGCTGTTGGGACACAGGGGTGTCTGTCATTTGATGGGAATGAGAACTTTTAGTGTTGTATAAGAGAGATGAAAAACATGTCTGACAACTGACTATTTCAAAACACCCCATGGAACTTAAAGGCATTAAAGGCGATCACCACCACGTCCAGCCCCTGTAAGAATTCATTACTGTGTCAACTAAAGCTCACAATGGAACTGGAGATAGAGCTGCATGCTAGAAATCCCAGCACTCAGAGGGTGGAGTCCGGAGGATCACAAGTTCAGGGGCATCCTAGGCTGCATGTGCCAAACATGAACCCCAAAATACATTTTGAAAAAAATTAGTTCATCCACTCACTCCTCGGCTTTCGTGGAGCAGCTAGGGATGAGAAACACATTGAAAGGTTTGTTTTGGGCTTTTATTTGTTTTATTTTTTAAATTGATTTTGGTTTTGTTTTTTTCTGCAATACCCACAGAATCCATCAGATGCCAGAAAACCTTGCCTTTTATTTTGGGGGTAAGCAGCTGGTGAATGGATCAGCCAGGTTTCCCTAAGCCAGAGCAGACCGTCTCTGTCGCCCTCACCACTGGCATGGAAGTCTCTAAAGCCCCTGCTACTTACCTGGGAGGAAGAGGAGAAGCAGAGCAGGGAACTGCCACATGGTCTTGTCTCCTCTCCTGTCCTTGGTGGCGACAGACGACAGCACCCTGTGAGGACTTGCAGCTCAGCTTGAGTTTCCTTTAGGTCTCTCTCGTTCACTTCTCTCAGTAACTTCCTTGACAAAACTTCTCAATTTTGCATACTGGAAGAAAGATGATGCCAATCTTTGAGACGACCAAGTCAGGACACGTGAGGGACAGCTGGGTAAACAGGGAACTTCCTCTACTGAAAAATGCAATGTGAGACATAAACTTGAAAGACAGATGGGAACCATGAGGAGAGATGCAGACACACAGATCGGCAGAGATAGACAGAAAGGATGGGATACAGCAAACCCCTTACCTGGGAGGTAACTGAGCTGCAGGGGATCCTAGCAGAGGAGAGCAACCAAAGGCAGGATAACTTCAGTAGCAAGGGAGCACAAGGCAGCACAGGCTAAGCCCATCTCAGTAGCCTAGGCTAAGCCCTGATTGGCAGAGGGCATTGCTGAATGCTCAGCCTGGGGCAGCAGGGATTTATCTAGCTATGAGCCTCAGAGCAAGCCAGGGGCATCTACCACAATGGCTACTAGGGCCTCAGGCATTGGCTCAGAGAAAGAGAGAGAGTGTGGGCTTGAGGAGAGGTCTCATGGAGCCCAAGCTGGCCTTGAACTTCTCATTTTCCTTTTTTCCAATATCAAAGTGCTGGGGTTACAGGCATTCCCCAGCATGCTCAGTTTTATGAGGGGCTGAAGACTCAAACTGTGGTTTCAAGAGTGCTGGGTAAGCACTCTACCCACTGACCTGAATCCACAATCCCTGCTTCTGTTTCTATGAGACAGAGTTTTGCTGTAGAACACAAGCTTGCAAGTGTAGAAAAATATAGGTATGCTGTATCTTTGGTATCAAATTTTCATGGGAAGAAATTTATAAATGCACACACACACACACACACACACACACACACACACGGAATGCTTATGATCTCTAATCTTCATTGTCAACTTGACTGGACCTGAAGTCACCCAGGAGACTCACCTGTAGATATGACTATGAGGGTGTGCCCAGAGAAGTTTGAATTAGGAGGTACAACCAACCCCGTATATAAGCTCTAGGATGAGGTCTGTAAGATGGTTTTTGAAGAAAAAAAAAAAAAAAAAAAAAATCAAGAACCACACTGCCATCTACTGGCTGAAGCCATCCCAGAACACCTGGACTTTGGGGAAGGAAGTTTTAAAGACTTTACAGCCAGAACATGAAGGGCCATAGAAAAGGGTCTTAGCCTATCTCATTGATTACTATAAGAACAAGACTAGAAGATGTGACACCACCCAGGCAAAGAGCTGAATCTGCCCTGCTGACTGGTCTCCACCTCATCCCTGCAGGTCCATCTGTGCACCTTAGAAGGTCAGTCCCCAGGCCTGCTGGGAGCACCATATGGCTCTAGGCACACTCCCACAGCTCTGCCGTTTCCCATCTCTAGTCAGGGATTGCAGACTCCTGCCCGAGATTCTGCATGAACTGACAGACGCATTCTGTTTTGCTCATAGTATTTTTAAGGGCAATTGTTTGTGTAAGTTTCACTGTAGGGCTCTGTCTTTAGTTCTAATCTCATCTTTTGGTGGCTTCATTTCTCCCTGGGCTCTGGATAATGTAATTTATCTCCCACTCAAATGTACTTGACTTGTTTTTTACAAAAAAGTGGAAGATTGTGAGTTTAACACACACTGTTGAAACAATCAGATATCCACATGCTAGAAAACTAAATGCCTAGAATGTCCTTCCTCCTGTGCCAAACAAGAAACCCAAAATAAATCATGATTCATGAGCTGAAATGTTAAATTAAACAACTACCAAACTCAGGCCTGTTGGCTATCAGCCTAGCCAAAAAAGCCAAAATGCAGTGAGCTCCAGTTCATGGAGAAAACATGTCTCAAGGGAATAAAACAGAGAGCCATGGAGCAGGGCGGCCCACACCCTCCTTAGCCTCTGTATGCTCACACACTCACACACACACACACACACGAGAGAGAGGGGGGAGGGAATAGATACTCTAAAACTTTTTAAAAGTTGGAACAAATATGAGGCAACTCACAATTTCTTATACGTGACACCAAAATCATAACCTTTAAAAGAAAATCTGATGAATTGTGTGCCATCAAAGTTTAAAACGTTTTGACCAGGTAGATGGCTCATGGGTAAAGCGCTTGTCCTTTAACTATAAGGACCTGAGTTCAGGTCCCGAGTACTTACATAAAACCTGGGTACAGTGACATGCATCTGTAATCTCTACACTGAGTGTGATAGGGGACTCCTGGGAATTCCTGGGGACTTGCTGGTCGGGCAGTCAAGCTCAGACAGCAAGCTCCAGACTCTGTGAGAGGATAATAAGTTAAAAAGTAATATAGGAAAACAATCAAGGTCAGCCCTAGCCTCCACACATGCATGAGCAGGCAAGTGTGCCCACACATACACGTGCACACAAACACACCTGTGCACTATACACATAGAAACACACAAAGAGTAATTTTGTTCACAGCGAACTATCTTATAAGGAGGATAAAAACACAAGCCAGAGATTTAGATAAAATATGGACAAAGACTTCTGTGTATAGTATGCAAAGAACTCTAAAAAGAAAGACATAAGAAACAATTTATTTAGTCTAGGCATGGCAGTGCATATCTGCAGTACACAACTAGGATAGCTGAAGCAGAAGTGTGTCAGGATGGCTTAGCAGGTAAAGGCACCTGTCTCAAAGTCTGAAGACCTGAGTTCAAGTCCCAGGACCCACTTGGTAGAAGAAGAGAACCAACTCCCACAAGTTATCCTCTGACCTCTATGCTTGCACTGTAACACACATGTGTTCATGTATACACACTAAGTTTAAAAAAATGTAACAAATTTTCAAAAATGGCTTCAGTTCAAAAATAAATAGAAGACACAAAACATATATGCCATCAAGGATGATGTGTGGGCAGAAATGAAACACACCAGAAATATTTGCAATCTCATCAGTCACTTGGGAAACTCAGAACCGCATGCCTATCAGAACATCTGGAATGAACAAGAAATAAGGAGAGCAGGAGACAGGCCTCCATAGAGAAGAGTGCTTGCTGCTCTCGGACAGGATTCAGACTCAGTTCCCAGCACTCACATGGAGGCTCAAGACCATCCCTAACTCCAGTTCCAGGAATCCAATGCTCTCTTCTGACCTCCAAGGCACCAGGCATGCATGCATACATATGGTGTGCAGACACAGGTGCAGACAAAGCACTTCTGGGCATCAAAGAAATCTAAATTCCTTTAAAGAAATAATGACAATGGGGAAAAAACTCAAAAAGCAAGCAAACAAACAAAACCACAAAAACTCATCCTTAGCTGATGGAAAAAATATGACATCACCATGCCAGAAATAATTGGGTTATTTCTTAGAAAACTAAACATATACTTACTATATAACTTACTCTTTGTGCAAGCATGCACCCTGGAGACATAAAAATGCAGAATCGTATAAAAAAATACATACAAAATGTGGATAATAGTTTTATTTGTAATGGAAATGACCCAAATAGTTAACTGAATAAGGAGTTAAACAAACTGTAATGAATGTATACAATGAATAATGCTGAGTAATAAAGAGGAATGGATGATTTCCAAGAACATCTGCTTGTGTGGATCCCAGAGGCCTTGTACTTGACATACCACTGAAATGCTTCTCTTTCTAGAACATTCTCAAAGTGACAGAGCCAGAGTCAGACAGAGATCAGTGGTCTCTAATGGGCAGTAATGAGGCAGACTGGCATGAAGGAGGACTTGTGATGGTGGAGCAATCCTCTGTTTTGACTGTGATGGTCATTACCTGGATGCATTGTAGGATAAAGCTGCATAGCTAAACACACATGTAAATGAATGCGTGTGAAAAACGCTGAGGACAGAGTAGTGGCTGCTGTGCTGCTGAAACCAGCATAGATGGTGGTCTAAGAGCCGCTTAGGTCTCTGTCCGTGGTTCTGAACGCTTAGCTTAGCGGCTTTCCCTCACCTTGTGAGCTCTGTCCTTGGTGCTGAACACTCACCTGGTAATTTCACCTACCTCTCGGAACCTGATAATCCCTCTCCCTGTGCCTTTCTCTCCAACCCTAAACATTCTGCGAGCCCACGCCTCTAGACTCCTAGTTGACCTCTCCATGTGCTTGGGAGAGTTGGCAGTTGAAATGCTCTACCAGAAGCCAAATCCTTTAGGATTGTTCTAGAAAGGGGGCACAGCCTGCGAGCCAAGTGTGTGAGGGACATGTTCCTCAGAAATCTCTTCTCTGTAGTAAGGAGGTTATTGTTGCCATTGGAGACAATGGCCTGGGATGTTTTTATGGCACTGAGAAGATCAAGGGGCTAGACTTCTGTTCAAGAAACTTCTAGAAGATTCTTACCCTTTGGAGCTGACATGAGAGCAGAATCCAGGAAATTTGGAGAAGGGAAAGGCAGAACTCTAACATAGGGCCCCGGGAGAGTCTTGTTCCCGCTTTTGGGGGTGTCTTTGAGACAGAGTTTATTATTTAGCCCTGGCTGTCCAGGAACTCAGTATATAGACTAGGCTGGCCTTTAACTCAGAGACTTACTAGGTTCTGCCTCTCCAGTGCTGGGAATAACGATGTGTGCCTTTACTCCCAGTCTTGTTCTCTCTGTTATGCTGAGGACACTACAGGAGTCTGAAATCCAAGACTCTCTGATAATCAGGCCCCCCACCTTTGAGACACAGAACAATGAAGTCCAGTCTGCATGCAGGGCTGAGTTCCTCCCAGGGCATTCCTGGGATGCTTCACTTCATAGTTCTTGGATGGGTCACTCTACATTCCCCCCAGGAATCCCCTAAAGTCTGTTCACCCAGAAGATAGCACAGAGCATGCTCAGAAACAAAGGCAGCTTCAGGAAGACCAGGACCTGGAACTGGATGCTGCTGAGCAAGGACCTGTGGGCAAGTGAAGATGGAAGATAAGTTCAAGGAGAGGATCCAGAACTAACCCATCTCTTTCCACATTTCCTAATGCCTTGTCTCAAAGACCCAAATGATCCAGAATCAGACTAGGGACTGACTCAAGGAAATCTTCCCTTGTGCCCCCTCCGCTCCCTGATCTGTTGTTATGGAGAGGTGATAGATAAAGAGAGGAAAGGGTTCTAGCTAGGCATTTTTTAAAAAGCATGGCCCAGAGCTACCTACTGTCTCTCCATTATTAAATGACTTTCTTGGTGATGAGGCAGAGATCAGGTAACACAAGCTGGTTTTATGATGTACTTATGAATTTGAACTTCTGTTTATTTTACTGTTGATTCCCTAGTGCTGGTAATTACAGATGTGTACCACAGCACCCAATCTATGCATTTCTGGCTATCAAACTCTGCATTGTGCACGTTAGCCAGGCACCCTAGTAACTAAAATACATCCCTAGCCTTTAGTTGACTTCCTGAAAGTAGTTCTTCTGAATTTCCCTCCCTCAGGGCCTAGAGACATCCTGGTCCTCTCTGAGTATCTCTAAGAAGGAAGAACAAATGTAAACTTCAGCCCGGAGCTGAGCCTATTCCTTTAAGTATTCTATTAAGTATTCCTTCGTGAGCAGCTCCCTGGAGCAAGAACCCCAGCTGAAACTTTACATTTATTTATTTATTTATTTATTTATTTATTTATTTATTTATTTATTTATTGTGGGGTTCAGAAATTGAACTAAGGTTCTTAGACTTGGTAGCAAGCAACTTTACTCATTGAGCCACCACCCTGACCCTCAACAGTGACTTTTGAAAGAGACATAGAGCTAGGAATCCAAGTCTGAAGTCTGGTGGGGAAGGAGAGAGATGGGGAAATGGGAAGGCGATGTGAATCTGTTAAACACAGAGTCCACCCCGAGTCTGTGTTCCTTGAGCCCCTCCTCCATCCTTGGTATCCACAGGGAGGCTTGCAGGATGTGAAAACTGAGATCAGGGTGGGGGGATGTCACTCAATCGTAAGGTTTCCTCGATATGAAGTACCACTGCTGACTCCCACAATCCTACTGCTATTGACTCTCCCAGGCCTTGGGTTCTTACCACAGTTGGAAGATGAACATCACATTAGTACTAATCCTCAGGTTCTGCCCAGAATTCACTAGTGGGAGGATAGCAGTTGTGGCTGGGAGTGTAGTTGTGGCTGTTGGAGATAAAGATACACAACAGGTCATTGCTTGGTTCCCCAGCCTGTACTGAGTTTCTGTGTGGATCTGATGTCATACAAAATCATATATTCACAGTAGAGGTTTTGAGAAGTTTTGTAAGCCAAATCTCAGCCACATCCTGGGTGGGGCTCTCAAAGGCTGAAGGAGGCTTCTTGCTCAAAGACTGGCCATCTGTGCAGTGTCAGACTTTCTCCCCAGCCCTATCTGAATCTGCCTGAGGGAGGGTAGAGAGATCTCTCAGGGGTTCACCCCCACCCCACACTGGTGAGAAAACTATAAGAGAGTGTGAAGTAACACAGCTCAGCCTATGACCCAAGGATCCTCCCAGAGACCATGTAGGATTGCCAAGCATCCTTCATATGAGAACAATTGAAGATCACTTTAACCCACTGCTAAGGAAGATATAGGTTGTTTCTCAGCTCCTCCTAGAGACAGCAGATGTCAGACTATTTGTGTGACCTATACCTCACCCCTCCCCCAGCCATGGCTGAAAGGTCAGCCATCTTTCTTCATGTCTATCACACACTTTTTTCCCAACTTGGCTGAGATGACCACAACACTCAGAGGCACATTTCAAGACAAATGTTCACACATGTCCCAAATCCAGGCAGATACTCTTTAGAAGCTCTGTGGCTGGAGCCAGAGCAGTCTTACCTGGAAAAACGTTCACCCTTACACTGACTGATGGATCACGTGACCATGAATCCCAGATAAAGGAAGTCTGAATCTTGCACCAGTAAGACCCAGCATCGTCTTCGCTGAGGTTCTCCATGATCACTGTGATGGTGGAGTTCGCAGCATGGTCTCTGATGGACACTGGGCCACTCCTCTTTTCTTTCTCACTTCCGTCGGTTTCTACAATAGTTTTACATGTTGTGTCATGCGGTCCTCGGCACCAGTATTTCCTATAGCCCTTATATGATGGACTATATTGACACTGCACACGGAGAGAGCCTCCTACGTAGCCAGACACAGAGCCAGGGCCCGTCAGAGATAAACAACCTGGAAGACATAAACCAGAATCTAGGTCTCCTTCTAGGTGGGCTGGGAAGTAGCTGTTTTCCTGAAGCCTGGGGAGACCCAGGAAGAGTATCAGGAGAGACATTTGTACTTGGGATGCAAGCCAAGTGGACTGGAGGCTGTGGCAGAGAGACAAGTAGAAATCTGTCCCCTGTGGATACAAGGCACCAACTCAATGACTACATATGGACCCTGCCTTTACAGTTTGGTTAAGTGAAGACACGGCCACAGCTGGCTTAAGGTTAGGTCGTATACAAATCACTTCCTTTGCACTAAACCTCAGCATTCGAGAATCTTCTGCAAGTCAGACTTGCTCTTTAAAAATTCAACTTCTAAATTGCATTTAGCAGAGACTTCCTAGTACTTGGGAGGCTAAGAGAGGAGAATTTTGAGTTTGACTTTAAGGTGAGCTTCATCTAATTGGGAGTTTTGAGCCAACCTGAGCTATATAACAGATGCTGTCTCAAAATAACAAACTGATTTACTCCGCTGTTGTGACCAGGCTGTGTGTGCCCCGCCATGAGTTACTTCATGTTGTGCAAACATAGTTTTCCAGATTGTGTCTTGCATAAAAGACTCTATTTAAAAAAAAAAGACTTCTGCATATTATTTGATGTATGTGACATGCATACCCACAGAGGTCAGAGAGGACCCCTGGTATTTACAGTTACAGATAGTTGTGATCCTCCATGTGGGCTCTAGGAAACAAATTTGGGTCCTCTGTGAGAGCGACAAGTGCTCTTAACTG
Source organism: Mus caroli (assembly GCF_978045245.1). Taxonomy (NCBI): domain Eukaryota; kingdom Metazoa; phylum Chordata; class Mammalia; order Rodentia; family Muridae; genus Mus; species Mus caroli. Next base: position 7,020,833 of record NW_028227268.1, on the reverse strand, counting down.
GAGTCATCTTTTTAGTCCTGAGAGACTGCACTTGGCAAGCAGCTTTTGACTCCATTTGAAGGATGGAGGGATACTGCATACACCTGGGTGGAAACACGAACACCAGCATCCAGCACCACACACAGGACTCGGGCTGATAGGTTACTTATTCCTGGCAGTAGAAATGGACCACCCTAAAAATGCATTGGGGTGAACAGAGGCTGTAGGGGGTACGTGGACAGCATAGAAAGGAAGGGAAATTATGGGGTCATGAGAAGAGAGTGGAGCCCTCTTGTTCTAGAATCTTATTGAAGCCTCTCTCCAGCAGATGAGAACTATAAGTATTTGCTGTAAAGGCTGCTCTCATAGAGTTGAGATCTGTTTCATATATAGATAGTTAATGTTAAAGAAGCAAAGCTCCAGGATTAAGGCTTGGATATACATGCCCTTGGTCATGGCTTCATTCCTTTACTGCCATTGCCAAAGAAAGTGGTTCTTAGAGAATCCCTGTCTTGAAAAAAATTAATGAATGTAAAAAAGGAAAGAAGAAAGAAGAAAACAAAGGAAGAAACAAAGAAAGAAAAATATAGCAATAGAAAGAGAGAGAAAGAGAGAAAGGAAGAGAGAGGGAGAGGGATGGAGGAAGACAGACAGACAGACAGACAGACAGACAGACAGATGGACAGACGGACAGACAGACAGACAAAGGTACCTTTGGGACTATTAATTGTTTTCATAAACCTATTCCCTTGAACTACAAGTCCAAATAAACCCTTCCTCCCTTAAGTTGCTTTTTGCTGAGTGTTTTGTTACAGCATCAAGAAAACGAATACATTGTAGCAGCCGAGACCAGCCGCAAGCATCCTGAGCTTTCTTGAACAAACAAGCTTAACTTGTTCCTTGACACTTCCATTGCCCGGTGGAAGAGATGGATGGATGGAGGTCTCATTTTCAGGTCTTCCTTATAGCTGCCTCTTACTGTGTGTCTGTAAAACTGGGACAATGCTGCCTTCTCTGCCTAGGTCACAAATGGCTCATAGGTTTAAATGGCATTAATAGTACCTATGAGACCAGCTACTGTGTACGTGTGCCACCCTGCCTGGCTATTTCTGTTCATTTCATATCAGAAAGCACTTCCTTCCCTTGGCCTTTCCCTCGCTTGCTCTGTGATTGTCCCTTCTGCCTTCTCTTCTATCCCTTCCTCGTTCCTCCCTCTCAAGCTCACGATAGAACCCACTGTGGGTCTCCTCTATAAATACAAGATGACTGCCCTTTCCCAAACTGTGTTTAGAACCTTAGGTAGATGCAGCGGGCAGAGGGGATGTTATGAAAGAAGAGAGGGCTGAGATACAGAAGGAGAAGTGCACTGTATGTCAGTACAAATTACATCACAGTTTAAATCAGGGCACAAGCACTCTGTCCTTAGCATAAAGATGAACGGGTCAAGATGGGGAGGCCCACTCCAGAAGGATGTGTAAAAAGAGGTCTTCTTCTAGAGTTTCACTGCATTGAACTGCACTGAACTACAGCACTCGGGCAATTTTGTCAGATGTAAGCAAGCTGATTTGAAGAAGTAGTTGTATGCTGGGAGTGGTCCTGCTTCACGGTGTTTGCTGATTACTGAGGTGTCAATATTCTCATCATATCTGATCTGAAGCTCTCATTTACTGTAGAGAAGAGGAAAAGCCCATAGACAACTCCCGTGAGCTGGGACAAGGCAGGTCCAACCATCATTATGTCTGGAACCTATTTCAGTCATTACAGCATTTTAACCCTACTCTCCAGACTGTCTGAAGATTCTATCATCATCATTGTAATCATCACATCATCGTCTTCACCATCTTCACCGCTAACATCATTACCATCGCTACTACCACCATCATCTTCACCATCACTGCTACCACCATCACCATCACCACCACCACCATTGTCATCATGGTCATCGTCATCATCCTCATCATCACCTTTAGTCAAGGCAACTCAAGCCTCTAAGTGTAATGCAATAAATGCATCTAATTGTCTTACTTAGAGTAAAGATCTAGATTTTATCTTGTTTTTGTTTGTTTGTTGTTTTGAGCCAGGCTCTCATGCAGCCAAAGCTGGCCTGGAACTACTTAGTTATTTATCTGAGAGCCCTTCAGCTTCCGATGATGACCTAGATCATGAAGGTGATGAGGGGGTTGCTGGGAGATGCTCCAGGCTCCTCTCACTTCACTCAGAAGAAAGCTGTTTGGGGGCCATCAAGATGGCTCAGTGGGCGCTTGCTGCACAAACCCAGTTGTCAAAGTTAAGTCCCTAGACTCACCCTAAAGGTGGAAGAAGAGAGCTGACTCTACAAAACTGGCCTCTGACCTCACATCACCACCCACCACCACACATACCACACACTTACATCATAAAATGGAAAAAGAAAACTGTATGTGGACAGAGTCACTCAGCTGGCCTCTTCCTTTAAACCCTAACCACCACTGAAGAAAAACAAAAAAAAAGGTAGACATGGGGTAGCTTTTATGTTCTGTGAGGGTCCAGCAGCAACAGCAACAGTAACAGCAACAGCAACAGCAACAGCAACAGCAACAGCAACAACAACAACAACAAAACGTAAAAAGTCACCTGCAAAGAAATGCCCTCAAATTTTCATCCTCAACAGTTCCTGGAAAGAAAATGTGTTCTCCCTTTTGTTTGTTTTTTGAGACAGGGGTCTCATTATATAGACCAGGCTGGCCTCGAACTCACACAGATCCACCTGCATCTACCTCCCAAGTACTGGGATTAAAGTCATGCACAACCATGCTTGGCCTAAGTATCTTTTACAGATTTTTTTTTTGGCAAGATCTCACTATGTAGCTGAGGCAAGCCTACAACCTCTTGCCTCAGCCTCCTGCATGCTGTGGTTACAGGCACCCACCATCACAACTGGCTACGCACTATTCCTTACAAATACTTCTAACCTCTTTAAACTTCAGCAAAAACAAGGTCACTGCTGACTTCTGCACGCTCCACTTTAAGATCTCTATCTACACTTTAGCATAAATCAGTGCTTTTCTGCTCCACTGGCTGGTCCATCCTTCAAGCCTGACTTCTGTGAAGACTCGATGAAGCCTCCATCCCTCTGAGGGCAGAGCGAGGAGCCCCTGCTGTAGTTGATATCTACACGATCCGTCTGTATTGTAACAAGACTTACCCTGTAGTAAAATCATTTGACTCCCTCATTCAAATAGGATTTCCCTTGACTGGGGGAAGTTACTTTATAGTTACAACATTTAGAACAGTCCAGGGTTGCAGTTGGTGCTTAGTAATGGTTTGTAGGATCCATAGATGAATGCTGGAGTACACTGATAGACAAAGAGATGGGTGAATGCATGTATGTTCCCCCTGACCCCAGGCCCCACCCCCACTTCTGCTGACATCTGGATTCTGGCTTGAACCCAGGACTCCGACTCTACCCCCCCCACACCCCCTGCAAAATTAGGTTCACAGATCCACCGCCCTACTCACCTTGGAAGCAGAGAAGGAGCAGACCTGCGCACAGCCTCATTCTCCTGCCTCACTGGGTGCTGTCTCCAGAAAACTCCAGGTCGCTGCTGGAATCCAGATGTGCGTAACAGAGCCCAGGCAACCACCTTCTTGTTCAAGTTCTCTCCGTGTTTTTTTTTTCTTATCTGCTTCCTTTCCACTCTGAGCTACTTCCTAATTTAACAAAAAAGGAAGATGAGTGAGAATCGCTTCAGAGAATGAACCAGAGCAGATTCATTGCACAGGTCTGCACTCAATAAAATCACGTTTGTCACAGCCTGACGCTTCGGGAAAGCCAATTGCTATGTGCAATAGCTTCAGCCCTTGTTTCTCCAGCTCCCTTTCCTGTCTAGTATGCCTGCCTGATCCCCACTGCTTCCCTCTGCTATGGCTACTGACTTTGGGGTCATAAGTGCCCCTCACTCAAAGAGCAAAGATGAGGGGGTCCTCTGTGTCTTTCTCAACTACTGTTTCTGCCCAGTTGATCTCAGGACCCCTCTTGCAACCCAGTGTCCCAACATCCCTCCAGACTCAGTGATTAACTTCCTGTGGTCAAGCTCTACCCAGTTCGCCTCCTTCAGAGTCAAGGTCACCATCCAAGGTGTAGATTCCAGGGTCATCGAACAAACTCAAACCCCATTATTATCTATTTGCAACATTATCTGTGTATCCACTGTGTTGTGTACACACAAGCCAAGGTGCTTGTGGGGACATTGGAGGACAACTTATAGGGATCAGGTCTCTCCTTCTACCATATAGGGCTGGAGGATCAAACTCGGGTTGTCAAGCTTGGCAGCAAGCTCCTTTAACCATTGAGTCAGCCCTCACCCATTTCCATCATAAGCTGATAGTGAGCCCCGGAGCATGTTGGGAAATCTTTCTTCCCTCCAGTTCCTTCATATGTGGAGCAGAATAATCAGGACAATCTTTTGTTGACAGTGTTGCTTATTATTTATTATTCTTTGGCAATTTCTCCTGTATGTGCTGCATTTTATTTTCACTTGTATTATCCTCTTTCTGCCTCTTCCCACTCCCACTAAATCCATTTTTTCTTCTCAACAGGTCCCCCCTCCCCCATTTTGCATGGACACAGACAACTTCACTCTTCCAAATGAATAATAATTCTCTTTTTAGGGGTTTATTCCTTTTTTATTTTGATGCGTGTAAGTGTCTACCTGAATGTTTGTCTGTGCACTACATGCAAGCCTGGTGACTAAAGAGGTCAGTGGACTCCTTAGAATTAGACAATTGGGAGACTTCAGGTCTCCGCAACCAGAAAGTCAAGCCAGGGACAAGAAAGTCCTCAGCAATTAAGAGCAGTTGTTGCTCTCCCAGAGGACAAGGTCTCAGTTCCCAGCCCCACAGGGCAGCTTATAATCTGGTTCCAAGGGCTTCTGGCCTCTGTGGGCACCAGCACGAATAGAATGCACACATATACCTGCAGGCAAACCGCTCATACACATGAATAAAAACAAATAAATGTTTAAAAACAAACAAACAAAAAGAACAAACCAGTCTCCAGCACTTTCCATTTGACTCTGTGTTTGTGTGTGTGTGTGTGTGTGTGTGTGTGTGTGTGTGTGTGTGTGTGCACGCGCGCGCAGGTGTGTGCTCTTCCATGCAAAATCTTATCTCTAGAGTTGTTTGTTTAAATTAATACACATAATACACGAATACACATAAATTTCTGAAACTCTCAAAGAATAAATAAGGAATTGAGAACAAAACCAAGCAGTTTTAAGGCAAAAACAAAACAAAAACAAACAAACAAAACTAAAATGGAAGCTAGTCATGGTGGTGCATGCCTGTAATCCCAGCATTCCCAAGGTGGGAATAGGAAGATTGTTGTAAATTCAGGGTTAGCCTGGGCTACGGAAGGGAAATAAGGGCCAACTTAAGGTACAGAGTAAAACCCTGTCTCCAAAGAAGCAATAAATAAATAAGAATAAAGGGAACAGGAGCTGGCAAAGGCAAATATGATTTAAAACATACAAAAAGGGTCTGACGTGAGTCATCTCATTGTAACCCAAATTCCAGAGGCATCAGTTGCTTGGGTCTATAGAACCTCTCCCAGAGGCACCAAATATGGAGATTCTCTACAAATGGCATTTCATTCTCAGCGACTCACATAGACAGCATGCAGACACATACACACTCATACAGACTCACACAGACGCAATCAGCAGTCAATAAACGTTTGGTTTGGTTTGGTTTGGTTTGGTTTGGTTTGGTTTGGTTTGGTTTGGTTTGGTTTGGTTTGGTTTGGTGAGGAGAAGGAGAGAGCAAAGCCCATGTCAGCTCTTGTGCACTTGTGGCTCTCCTCTCCTCTTGCGTGCATCCGACTTGACCAGCAAGAACGACGCTGCAACAGGATCCTTCTGCACACGTTTATTGGGAGAGCTTGATTGTAGAGGCGAAGAGACCCTGAGCCCAGAACTGGTGCTGCTTATATAGGCCTAGGAGAGGCATGTCTCACACCCGGATTGGTTATGCACTATGCCTCATTTGCATGTTCCTCATCTGATTGGCTACTCTCTCTCAGTATCTCACAGTACCTCATTAACATACCTCATTTGCATGTCTCACATCTGATTGGTTATTCTCTCAGTACTTTTCAGAGCCTCATTATCATGCCCGGGCCAGGCAGTGTTTTGGTGAAAAAACTTTACTGCATAAGTAAGCATTGGTTGTTTGCCCAAACTTATGCGTGGTGGCCAGCAGTAGCCTGCTCCACTCTGCAACGGCACATGTGGCTTCCCACACTCTCCCACCTGGAGACACACTCGCCAGATGCCCCCTTCCCCATCACGGAGACACACTCACCCCCTATCCCATCATGGTGAAATATACCCTCAAACCGTGGGCCACAGCAAACCTTTCCCTTGCTTTTGTTTATCCCAAGGAAAGAGAACAAACTAGGACTCATGGTCACAGCTCAGGGACTCTGAGCAAGAACAGAAGCTCGTTTGCCAAAACGAATTCCACAGTTGACAGTGCCTTTACAGCCATCAGCACCTGTCTGCTGAGCATCATGCACTGTTGCATGACAGCCCCATATAAGCCCCGGTATCTTTACCCTGGACTTAGCTAGCTCATCCTTTGTGTAAATAAACTTTGACTATGTCTTTCCATGAAATACTAAAAATCCAGACATGGGTAGCAGAAGAACTTCCACGGGACTAGCCTGCTGTCTTCCCAGTTGCCAGTCTCCTGCCACCTACTCTGCCTGCCTCTGCTCTTTCCACGTTTGTTAAGCTGTCAGTGCCACCTTCCTGTCTCCACTGAGATTCCACAATGTTCGAAACACCTTCGATCTGTTAGTGCAGTCAGTTGCCCCACTATGTGTCAGTCTCACTGTGTGTTTGAGGCTGAAAGCACAGCCTTGCCCTCAAGAACACACACACACACACACACACACACACACACACATGCTGTACCTTCCTAGGACCTTTAGACAACCAGCCTATCTGGGTGACTTTCCTTGGGTCTTTGATTGGCAGAGACCTCTATCTGCCTACAGCTGAAGCCTAAAGCCCTCTAGTCCCTTCCTGTTCTCCCTCTCCCTCCCGAGAGCAGCCCCCCATCCTCTTCCACCACACCAGGCCAGGGCACCCTGACAAACCCAACACCAGCCTCCCACACTGACCCAGACAGAACCAGACCACTACCTAGTCTCTCTGCTTCCTCTGCCGAATCCGGGGCTGGGGACTCCTGCAGCTAGCTGGCTCCAGACGCTTTCTCGTGTCCTGATTTTCTCGTTTGCACTTGGTCTTTTGTTTCTTCCTTGTCTCAGGAGTGGAAACTACAGCTTCCCCGAAAAAAGAAGAACTGGAGGTAGGCAAACCAAAACTCTTGTGGCTTCTACTCTCATAATAATTAACATAGGCCTCCCAATTTTTAAAGAGTGGCTGGCAGCTTCCGCAAACAGATGAGCCACATTTTTATATATTACTGAGTTCTCAAATTCATTGGGCAAGCAGAATTCTCTGCAGTCCGAACTGGGAATTTGACACTCAATTGCAATTTTTATTTCCCGTTTTTGTTTTTTGTTTTTTGTTTTTTTAATTGTGTGTGTGACGTTCCTGCATGAGCCAGAAGAGGGTGTTGCTTCTCTCAGAGTTGAGGGCCACTGGGAACTGAATATATGCTCTTAACCACAGAGCCATCTCTCCACCTCTGCATACTCACAAATCCTTGGCAAAGTATCGCTGACACCGTCAGTGTGACATACATTATCGTTAACTGTGGGAAGCCATATGTGCCGTTGCAGAGTGGCACAGGCTTCTGCTGGCCACCATGCATACATAGGCAGGAAAGTTTTTTGCCAAGATGAGGTTTTGAGAATTGACCAAAATTGACCAATCAGAAGAGAGAGAAATTGACCAATCAGAAGAGAGAGAAATTGACCAATCAGAAGAGAGAGAAGTTAACCAATCAGATGAGAGAGAAAGTAACCAATCAGATGTAGGCATGCAAATGAGGTAGTAAGCATCAACCAAGCAAAACACAATCCGGGTGTGAGACACGCCTCTCCTAGGCCTATATAAAGCAGCACCAGGGCTGGGCTCGGGCGGGGTCTTTTCACCTCTACAATCAAGCTCTCCCAATAAACGTGTGCAGAAGGATCCTATTGCAGCGTCGTTCTTGCTGGTCGAGTCGGACGCGCGCAAGAGTTAACTGTACAGTCTGTTAATGAATATTTTAGTTAGATTGCAGCTGTGGCCACAAAGGTGAGAGAAAAACTGGCGTCGGCGAGCATCCTGGTAGAAGTCAGACAGCATACTCAGATACATAGTTGAGGTCATTTTAATTAGGAAAGACTTAACGAAAATCAACAAGAGATGAGCATCCTGGTAGAAGTCAGACAGCATACTCAGATACATAGTTGAGGTCATTTTAATTAGGAAAGACTTAACGAAAATCAACAAGAGATGGAAAAAACAAACAAACAAAAACCAGGAGTAATAACAGCAGGAAGTCCTGACCTCTCTAACCAGACGGAACTCAGCAGGTGTGGAAGCACAGCTTCATAGCCTGCTTGGATGGATCACAACACTGAGCAGGCCCGAGCAGGGACACCCTCAGAAATGTTAAGAGCAGAGAGGGAAGACTCATGGCTTGTGGTGGGGACATTGGGACGTGCTCATTTGCTCTCCTATTTCTTCAGTGCCCCGTGTGACCCCATGCCCACTCCAAACACCACCAACTGGAACGACAGTCCTGGGTAGAGCCATCAAGGGGATCTCTCCGGTGAGAAGGATGATGAGAGTGAACCTTCAAGCCAGAGTCATCTCTGTGTCACAGATATCTACACCAAAGGCAGGCCAGAGTCACCTGGTGTACATCAGGTCTCCAGAAGGCACTGGAGACCGTACTCTGTGTCAAACTCCTCCAAGCCTGTCTGCCTCTGTCATCTGACCGTCTCCTCCTAGTAACCCTATGGACCATTTTACTTGTTCAAGGCGAATAAGCCCCAGGACAGATCGACTTCAATCGTTACCATTTCAACCTCTTTTTTTATTTCACTTTTAGCTTTCCTGGAATTTTATTTTTAAAGCCACTTTTCCATCTGAAATCTATTTTGGGATTATTTTCTGTAAATCTCTCCAATAAAGGTCTCTTTGGGGTTCTTTACTTTGGTCAAGAGAGCTTTCTTCTGGTGCCAGAGTTCATTGGATAGCTCATTGAACGCCAACAGAGCAAAGCGTGTCAAAACCAGAGCTAACTCAATATGTCTTTTTATATCCCCCTCACTTGTCCGTGAAGTATCTTGAGGCTGAATTTTGAGCTCTGCAGCAAGAGATGACACAGAAACACACCCAGAACATTGGTCTTTACAATATCCCCCGTTCGGCCATAGCTTAATTATGGTTTGTGGAATATATATTAAGGGGAAGCTCAGGACCACATATAGGGTGCTGCAAAGATGGGCCAGGCACCCCCGGTGGGACTTACACTGCAGTACCAGGCAGAGGCACGCACCTCTGGTCATAACAACTTGTGACAAGATCGATGGAGACCAGAGGAGGGTCAGGACCCACTGAGACTGGAGGACTTTGGACAGGAGACAATGATGAACTACAAGTCACAAGAAGTTTACGAGCCTTCTCAGCTCTGGACCTATACCTAGGTGGAAGAAGGAGCATGCTTGAAGTCCCAGAACTAGGGAGGCAAAAGGAGGAGGGTTGAGGGTTCAAGACCACTCAGGGCCACAGAGAGATTTCAAGGCCAATAGGCTACATAGTAGTGTTTCAAGCAATTTAACTAAAGAGGCAAGACCTACCTTAGGCGAGATGAGCACCTCCCCAAGAGCTCAGGTCCCTGACTAAACAAAAGCGAAAGCAGGCTGAGCATCAGCCTGTGTCTCACTCTGCCTCCTGACTGTGAATATGATATGGCTGTTCATGCTCTCAGCTCCGCGCTTCCTGCCACAGCGAGCCGAACCCTCTCAAACTGTGAGCCAACAGAACCTTTCCCTCCACACTTTGGTTGCTTTTGTCAGATACTCTGCCACAACAATGAGAAAAAGTAGCTAGCACCGATCACAGGACACACAGCAGCACAACACACACATGCAGAAGGATATAGAAAAAGCACATAGGGCTGTCCAGGCCCCTCAGTGTGTAAAGATGCCTGTCACCAAGACTGACAACCTGAGGGAAGGGTCAAGCCCCAGCACCCACATGGTGGAAGGAGAGAACTGAATCTCGACAGTTGTGCTCTGACCTAAACACATATATACTTCCCCGCTACATAAATAAAAGTGATTTTATTTATCTTTTAACTCACAGATGCACAGAGCATCCATAGAGAAACAGAAAGCAAATGAGAATTCAGCACACACAAACACACAACAGACACACACACACACACACATATGCACAACACATATTATATATGCCTACAATTCCAGCATTGGGGAGGTTGAGACAGGAAGATCTTGGGTTCAAGACCAGCCTAGACTACACGAGTCACTGGCTCAAACACAGTAAGCTGGGAGTACAAACACACTTTAATCCCATCACCTCGGGGGCAGAGGCAGGTGGATCTCTGTGAGTTTGAGGTCAGTCTTGTCTATGTATTAAGTTCCAGGCCAGTCAGGGCCACATAGCAAGACTTTGTCTCAAATCTCAAATAACAGTAGCAATGATAATAGTTGTAATTATAACAAGGACCCCTGTTTGCTGAGAGACTGCTACTGTATCTATTATCTCATCCCATGCAGACAATCACCTTAAAGCAGGTTTTTCTTTTTTCTAAATGAGTACACTGTAGCTGTCTTTAAACACACCAGAGGAGAGTGTTGGATTCCATTACAGATGGGCTGCCATGTGGTTGCTGGGAATTGAACTCAGGACCTTTGGAAGAGGAGCCAGTGTTCTTAACTGCTGAGCCATCTCTGTAGTCCCTGACAACCACCTTGAAAGAAGGACCAGTTATTATCCCCATTTTGCACAGGAGAAAGCTATACTCTTGAGGGAGCTGCTGATCACACTGGAATAAGAGCCAATAGCCACCACCCATCAGTAGTGGTGCATGCCTCCCAAATGCTTTAATCCCAGCACTTGGGAGGCAAAGACAGGCAGATTTCTGAGTTTGAGGCTAGCCTGGTCTACAGAGTGAGTTCCAGTGCTGACCCCATACCCTTCACACCCACACCATTAGCCAGTTCACTCACAAATTCTATGGATGAACAAGAACCTCGAAGATTGACGAGCAGTAATCTCCCTTCAGAGTAAGCGCTCTGAATTCAAGGTTGTGTCTCTCCATTACAGGTCAATAGAACAACAGAAAACAGCTTATAATGTTGGATCTCAGTGAGCCACACTGTCATCATTGTCAGGAATCGGCCAACACTTCATTGTGCGATTCCTTCCAGGTCCAGTTTGCAGGTTCATGACTACAGAAGTTTCAGTGTGACCATATGTGGTGAGGTAGAGAAGGCTTTGTGGGGTAAAGGGTGGGGGTTCAACCAAGCATAAAGGTAGAAACCAACGTGAGCCATAGCCACAGAGCGGCTTGGGACCTTTTGGGATGGCTGGAGAAGAGAGTACAGCACATTAGTGGGCTTGTGCTCCACTAAAGCTATCAGCAAGGATACACAATGATCAATGGCCATGTAAAAAGTCCATGAATAGATCCATGGTCAGTTGATTGACAAGCAAGAATACAAGGCACTTTGATGGAGAAGCAGCAATTTCCGTGGCTGGAGAGATGGCACAGTCAGTAAAGTGCTTGCTGCATGAACATGCGGCCTGACTTTGATCAATGGGCACATAAAATACCAAGCAGAGTGGTAGGTACTGTCTTGGAATCCCCGTGTCAAGGAGGCAAAGACAAGAGAATCCCTGTTTTGAGACACGATCTCACTGTGTACCCCTGGATAGCCCGGAACTCACTATGTAGACCAGGCTGGCCTGAAACTCACAGAGATTCACCTACCTCTGCCTCCTGGTTGGTTTTTATTATCAACTTGACACAACTAAGAGTCATGGAGGAGGACAAGTCAAAGCAGATTGGCCTGCGGCTGTCTCGGGGGCGGGGGGGGGGGGTTGTCAGATTGTCGATGGATGCAAGAGAGCCCATCCTGGGCAGTGGTCCTGAACTCTGTAAGCAGCCAGCTAAGCACACAAGCAACAGTCCTTCCATGGTTTCTGCTTTCTGCTGCAGTCCCTGCCTTGACCACCCTCGGTGAGAGCCTGTGACCTGAAACTGGAGGAAGAATTAAGCCTTTCTTCCTCAAATCGGTTCTGGTCAGGACAATGATCGAAGCACAACAGGAGAGCAAACTAGACCCACAATAGAGCTTTATCCACAGGCAACCTCCACTAACCCTCACAGCAGGGAGGATAGCGCCTGGCTCTCGGGGCAAACGATGGATGTTCAAACAGAAAGCCGTGGCAGAGGCAGCAAGCTTCAGAATCCACCCCGGGACTGCAGACACGCCTTCTAGAACATTCTTGTTTACAAGATCGTTAGCGTTCCCCTTCCCTGCTATCTCTCAGCCCCGGGAGAGATCTCTATCAGTCACGTTTAATCACCAGACACCGCCCCTGCCAGACACAGCGGCGGGCGTGTGCTCTGTCAGCCCCCTTCACTGAGCGCATTCCAGGTGGAAGTAACAAGTCCTGTTTCCTCATCTACTTGGAAAACAGACTGTCCGTTTAGAGAGAGAAAGTGAGGAAAGAGAGAATCTGAGTGCATTCGGGTATCAAATGATGGTGGGTGGGGGCGGGGCAGCTGTGTGATAGCTTCTGGGTTTCAGAAAAAACGAATGAACAGTGAAAAGGCTCCTGAGGACGCTGGAGGCTCACTCCGAACATCGCTTGGTAGAGGCAGAATAAGCCACTGGAAGGATCGCTGGCAACGTTTCCCTGGGTGGAGCATGCTGCCTGTTCTCTATTTTATGGCCGGCTGTGTCATCGAGCCATGGGCTCCCACTTCCTGATGGATGGTCACTAACGTGATGTCACTTTTATTTTTTTTCTAGATTCCCTCCTGGTGTTTAGCTGTAGTTATGCTTGGCCTGTCTCAGAGACAGGAAAGGGGCATGGGGAGAGGGGGAGAGAAGAGCAGGAGAATAAAAAAAAGAGTTGGCTGAGAAGTGGGGGAGAGGAAGAAAGGGAAGGAGGGGCAGCTTCCATAAATGACTAACAGGAGTCCGGCTTCTCAAACCCGGCTTCTGCCTCCATGCCTGACTCCACTGACCAGAGGGCTGTGCCCCGGCTGCTGCTGCCAACAGACGCCTTCCTGTCCCGGGCCCAGGGCCAGCTGTGACCGCAAGTCCCCAGGAAGTCCATTCCCTCAAGTGGATATCTAGGCTGTAGGTCAAGGTGCCTGCTAAAAAGTTACAAATAAATCATGCAGTTAAAAATCTGCACATGCCCCAGCACAGTGGCACACACTTTTAATCCCAACACTCAAGAGGGAGAGGCAGGTGGGAATCTCTGTGAGTTCGAGACCAGCCTGGCCTACAGAGTAAATTCCAGGACAGCCAGGGCTACACAGAGAAAAAGAGAAAGAGGGGGGAGGGGGGGGGAGGAGAGGAGGGGAGGGGAGGGGAGGGGAGGGGAGGGGAGGGGAGGGGAGGGGAGGGGAGGGGAGGGGAGGGGAGAGGAGAGGAGAGGAGAGGAGAGGAGAGGAGAGGAGAGGAGAGGAGAGGAGAGGAGAGGAGAGGAGAGGAGAGGAGAGGAGAGGAGAGGAGAGGAGAGGAGAGAGGGGGAAGAGAAGGGAAAGGAAAAATAAAAGGGAAGGAGGGAAGGGAAGGAAAGGGAAGGGAAGGGAAGGGAAGGGAAGGGAAGGGAAGGGAAGGGAAGGGAAGGGAAGGGAAGGGAAGGGAAGGGAAGGGAAGGGAAGGGAAGGGAAGGGAAGGGAAGGGAAGGGAAGGGAAGGGAAGGGAAGGGAAGGGAAGGGAAGGGAAGGGAAGGGAAGGGAAGGGAAGGAAGGGAAGGGAAGTCTCCCCTTTGCTGAGGCTGGAGAGATGCTCAGGGGTTAAGAGTACATACTGCTTTACCAGGACCCCTACTTAGTCCCTGGCACCCTTATCCACTGGCTTCAGACAAAGCCTGGGTGGGACCTCTGTTCCCTTAGAGGCCATCATGGCCAGGACTGTTTTGTTTACAGCTACCATAAACCCACCTAGAACACACATAAGGAAATGGGGATTCGCTTTGGAAGAATTAAAAAACCATGAAAACCTTCACCAAAAACCATCCAAGGATCCTGCTGAGGCTTGGGGACAATGGGGACCAAGCCAAAGAGCCCCACCCAGGCCTCTCTTACTTGTGTCTTGTGGCTCCCTCCACACAGTTTTCCCTAAGGGATAAAAATACAACCACTGACTTGACCCAGATTTCTGTGTCTCTGAGAGAGGCTTCCCTTCCCGAGTCTCAATTCAAAAGAACATGAAATGCCAGGAAGACCTGAAAGTGGTTTGACAATTATCCCAGGAGAGTCTTGCAACTGGGGGATACCCGAGACTAAAAGCAGTAGCTGGTCCCGAGCACAGGGAGGAGCAAAGGGGCTGAGTATCAGGAGAGTGGCTGAAAGCAGTCAGTGACATATGGGAAGAAAAGGGGCAAAACCCTGGGGGAAAGAAAATGTAGATTGAACATGAGACACATGGTAAGGCAAGAGGAAGTGACCAAACCAAGATGGGAACCAGGCACTAGAACCACTGGGGCCAGTGAGTCTAGAGTCTGAGGGAGGGCACCCAGGGAGATATGCAAAAAAAGACCCTGGGATCTGCTGGTATGAAACCTTCAGGGATCTATTCAAATGCCATCTCAGTGGAGGCCTTGGTAAATACAGCCTCAGGGTGAGCAGGTGGATGAGAGGTGAGGTAGGGACAGGAAACTGCTTCTTCCCACTGTAGAACCGGGATGCGAAGGCCTTTGTGTGCAGCCCTCCCTCTAGTTGATCAAATCACACCAAATACGCAAAGGCAAGAAACAGTTCCTACTAACAACAGCTAAGCCTTATTGTCAAGATTCACTCTGCTCTGACCCAAGGTCACGTTCTATTCTGTTACCAGGACACTCTTGGTCTGAGTCCTGGAATTCTGGCTGGGGCTGGAGAGGGAATGCAGAGAGGACAGACACAGATGCACAGACAGACAGACACAGACACACATTCAGAAAGCCTGCCGTCATGTTGGGGTGTGTTCGCTCTGGTGGAGTGGCCCATCCTACTGTTGGAACTCAGAACTTCAGCATGTTTGTCATGCACAACACAGGGGAACGGGTTAACTAGTCTTGCCAGGAGGTCTCTGTTGGGGCGCAGTCTCAGGCTGTAAACATCTGAGAGGAGAAGGAAGCTGCAGTTGCTAGTTTTTTATCCACGCTGATCAATCATCTATAATCACTTATACCTCAACAGAGGAAGGTTTTACCCCTGCTGAGCCTGGCCCATACGGGAATGGCTTTGCCAATTTCCCATGGGTCTTTGCAGCCACATCCCTGGCATGGCACATACCCATACTAACACATTCACTCAGGACTTCACTCCAGGCTTCCTCCACTCCATACAATCTATTTATTGCGTGTACATATGCCTGTGGTATTTGCACATGCGTTATACATACATAGATCTAGGAGACACATGTGGAAGCCAGAGGGCGACACTGGGTGTCTTCCTTGGTCCCTCTGCACTTTATTTACCGAGACAAGTTGAGAGGGTCGGTGTTGTCAACGACGTAGTCTAGAGTCTATGAGACTGGCTAGATCAGGTTGGCCTGTGTCCGTATCTGCTGGAGGTTACCTTGATTGTGTCCATCAAGGTGGGAAGGCTTGTCCACTATGTGCGGTGCCATTCCCTAGGCAGGTGATCCTAGACTATAGAAGAGGGAAGAAAGTGAGCTGGGGCACTTATTCATGAATCTCTCGCTGATTATGGCTGTGATGTGGCCAACTCCCTCAAGTACCTGCTGCTGTGACTTTCTTGCCATGGCAGACCTAGGGTTTTGTGAGAAAATGAATCCTTTCTCCCCTACGTTGCTTTAGTCCTGGTGTTTTATCACTGCAATAGAAAAGGAAATTAAAGGTCTCTCCATGAACTCGAAGCTTGGTGATTTGGCCAGTCTAATACTTAGCCAGCTTGTCCTGGGGATCCCCCTGCCTCCACCTCCCTGGTGCTGGGATTACAGGTGGGCTGCCATGCCCACCCTGGTTCCCCATGGGTGCTGGGGGATTCAAAATCCAATCTTCACAAGGCAAGGCAAGCGTTTGATGCACTGAGCCATCTCCCCTTTCCCGTTCTCTCTACCACCTCCTTCCCTGTGGTCCACAGAGCAGAGAGAACATGAGACTGTAAGTAGTCCATCGGTCAACAAAGGAAGTCATATCCACAGACCTAGGGCCTCCTCCTATTCGGAGCCCCCACCTCCATGCCACAGGACCCCACTAGCTCTGAGGGAGGCAACGCCCACTGAGATCTGTTTTCAGGCCCAAGAATTTGTTTTGAGCCAAACAGCCATTCCACACAACCACAAAGTGCAATTTGCTATCCCCTGTCCTGCCCCATGGAGTCTAAACTGTCCCTTCCCTGTGCCTCGTACAACACAGAAACTTCAGGGTAGCGATGAGGTCAGGAAATGACAGGGTACCTTAGAGGAACAGACAGTGCGAGACTCGGAAAGACTATTCTGGGCTGGCTGTATTTAGTGTGTCTCACAGCCAGCCACTCATTACCTCGCAGCCTATGATGTCACAGCTAATGGACTAGCACTGTAGGAGAGCCATGACCCTGCCCTGTGGCCCCAGGAAAGGGAACTACATGCCTGGGAACAAAGCCCCCATGCTCTGAGTTTGTGTGGTAACTAAATTGTCCTGTATTCAGCCACATCTTCTGTCTGGTGGCCTTATCCGTTATGGCTGGAGATGACTGTGTTGCTGACACTGTCACAGAGCCTATCCTTCCTCCTGTAGAAGACTCTATCATTTTCTCCCTGCTCATCCATGCATGCCTCATTTTTAGGGCATAGAAATAGACCTTCAATTTGCCCCCATTTGGAAAATATTAGGTGTAAAGAAACAGTCTCTCTGAATTAAAAACCACTATCCACTTTGGCCATTAACTTGAAGGTAACTATTTACTCTCTCCTTATCTCTTCCTCTCTTCCCCTTCCCTCCCTCCAGGCCTCCCCATTTCCCCTTCCATTCTGTTAGATAGCTGGTTAAATATTAGCAGGCTTGGCGGTCACTGAAGATGGACCTCCTCTGTTACAGCCAGCAGCTTGTAAAATCGGGAGGGAATACTAAAGCTCTCTTTCGGTTTCTGGTCTAAAGGATGAAATCTGAGTCCTTTCTCTGGTCATAGTTGGAGAGGTAACATTTTGCACTGCATTGGAGGCGAGGGGATTACTATGCAGCTGGGAGTTTCTGATAAAGACCACAGACATGCCCCTGTCCCCTCCCAGAAGAATCAACCACAGTGGGCTTGTCCATCACCTGGTCAGGAAAGCATCCCTAAGGAAAGCAGTCTATGCAAGGGACTTACGGAATAGTATAAAGCCTAGCAGAAGGTTTAGGTTGACCCGACAGTCCCTTTGGCCGCTGTCTATGAAGAGACACCCCACTTTACATTGTAATAAATGTTGTGTATCTTCTGGCCCATGCTCTGTGTGTTTTCTCTGAATCTCTTCCAAGAGATCACAGTTCTAGGAAGCTCAGGGGAGGCCAAAGTAAGACCCCAGTAACAGTCTCTCTTCTGTAGCTCCTATCCTATGGAGAACCAGTCCCTTTTCCTTCCACGGTCAGAATTACATGGCGGTAAGAGATCCACCCTGAACAAAAATGTAGGAAGTTCTTGGGCTAGCACAGTGGTTCTCACCCTTCCTAACTCTGCGGCCCTTGAACACAGTTCCTCATGCTGCGGTGTCCCCCAGCCATAAAGTTATTTTCACTGCTACGCCATGGCTGTAATTTTGCTGATGTTATGAATCGTAATGTATATATTTTTGGAGACAGTGGTTTACCAAGTGAGTCTCGACTCACGGGTTAAGAGCCACTGGGCTAGAGGATGGCCCAGTAATTAAGAGCACAGTCTGCTCCTCCTGAGGACCTGAGTTCAAATCCCAGCTCTTCCTTATGTCAGGCAGCTCACAACTGCCTGTCACTCTAGCGTCAGGGAATCTGACGCGCTCCTCTGACCTCCACCGAGTGCTATGCAAAGGTGCACGAGCCCACACACATATACACAAAGTTAAAAATAAAAATAGGCATTTGCATGGTATATTCCGTACATGTGATATGTATTGTTTGTAAGAGACGGGGTCTTCCTCGTTTATAGCCCAGGCCTTGAACTCTTGATTCTCCTGCCTCTATGTCACAAATGCTAATATTACAGAAACGCGCCACCATGCCTGACTCCTCCCTGTGTTTCTCTCTATATCATCAACACAAGGCTCTCTGTCCACCCTTCCTTATTCTTTTGCTTTTTAAGCCACCTAGTAGAATGTTCACTCTTTCTAAACATAACAATTACATTATTTAGTACTTAAAGATAATATACCCATCCATATATGAGATGGAAATTATCAGTTTAGCTGGGGCTATAGTCCAATGGTAGCATGCTGACCTAGTGTGTTTTAGGTTCAGTCACTAGTGCTGAAATACAAATGTGGCAAGGGGTGTCGCCTAGTGGTCAGGGGTGCCACCCAGTGATAAGGGGTGTCATCCAGGGGCAAGGGGTGCTATCCAGTGGTACAAGTCATTTCCCAGTGGTAAAGGGTGTTGACCCTTCACAAAGGGCATTGCCCAGTGGTAAGGGGTGTTGCCCAGTGGTAAGAGGTGCCATCCAGTGGTAAGAGGTGTCTCTCAGTGTAAGGGGTGCTGCCCAGTGGTAAAAGGTATTTGACAAGAAGAGAGGTCAGGTCTAGGGGTTAATAATAAACACAAAAGAAAACTAAAATTGTTTTTCTTCCCCGCAGCATTGAAGGGTGAATGGTTCAAGGCTGGTGTGGCATGTCCATGGGCCTCAGAGTTCTGGCCCATGACTGCACCCTCCAGGACTTGGCTTCCAACTCTAGGCAATATGGCTGACATAGCCACCTGCACGTTCCATCAAGGTGGATGTTAAAGAGAGGGCTTGCTCCTCTCTTTTTAAGGGTTTGACTTCTGACACAATTCTCATTGGCCAGAACTTAGTTATGTCACCAGATCTTGTTGCAAGGTGGGCTGAGAAGTATGGCTTTTACATTCTGACCTCTGTGCCCAGCTCACACCTCTGCCACTATGAAATTATAATTGATAATTGGCAGTGCTGATGGTGGCGGTGATGATGCTGATAACAACGGTGATGACGTGGTGATGGTGAGGCTGGCAACGGTGATGATAGCGATGACTGTGACAACAAAAAAATCAAAGAGTCGTTAACACCCACACTTCACTTCCTAAGCCTAGGAAGCTCTTCTGATCCTTTTTATTAAGCCACTGTCCCAGTTTCATTCTGCTCTTGTGACACATGCCGCCATTAAAAGAAACTTTCGGCTTACATTTTCATGTCACCGTGCGCCACTGAGCGAGGTCGGGGCAAGAAGTCAAGCAGAAGTCCTAGGCAGGAGCCATGGAGGACGCTGCTTCCTGGCTCACTCAGGGACTCGTGCTTAGCCATGTTCCTCATGCAGCCTGGGAAATGTGCAGCCTACAGTGGAACTTATGCAACAGTTAACAACACTCTAGGAAGTCCCCCCTCAGGTGTGTGCAAAGGCCAGGGCCATCTAAGCCATTCCTCAACTGAGACTCCACTCTCAGGTGACTCCAGGCTGTGTCTACTCCACGGTGACAGCCAAGTAGGACAGCCATATTATATTTCCACTCATTACCCAGGCAGACACACACTGTCAATATGACCAATCGGCATATTACTCACACCCTGACCAAGGCAACCTACGGAAGAAAGGGTTTGTTTTGATATCATGGTCTATCACGGTGCAGGATGTATGGCAGCAAAAGATAAGTCTGTTGCCTGGAGCAGCAGCTGAGAGTTCCCATCTCAAAGCACAAGGAAGCAGAGACCTGACTTGAGATGATGTAATGCCCAAGACTTGAAGAGATGGTGTGTCATTCCCATGACCACATCTAAGTAGTCTGTTCCTTTATAAAAAGATGCATAAAGGGGCTGGCGAGATGGCTCAGTGGGTAAGAGCACCCGACTGCTCTTCTGAAGGTCCAGAGTTCAAATCCCAGCAACCACATGGTGGCTCACAACCATCCGTAATGAGATCTGACGCCCTCTTCTGGTGCATTTGAAGACAGCTACAGTGTACTTACATATTATAATAAATAAATAAATCTTTAAAAAAAAAGATGCATAAAGGTAAATACTGACGGGCTGTCCAGTGGGCGTGTCTGTGAGCTGTTTTATTGATGAGATTAATCAAGGTAGAAAGACCCTCCCTGACTGAGGGCAATGCCATGTCATTAGCTGAGCGTTCATCTCTCTGCTCATCTGCAGACTCACTGGCACCAGCTGCCTCATGTCCCTGTGCCCATGACTTCCTCTCCATGCTGTACTGTGTGTCCTCAAACTGAAACAAACCCATCCTCCTCAGAGGTGCTTCTTCTCAGGCTGTTGTACCATGTGACTAGGTGTTCTTCCTGGGAGGTCACCTAGGCCTCTGGTCAAGCAGGATTCTATGACTTCTAGAGACAATGCTACTCTCTGAGAGGAGGCCAGTCATGATGTGACAACAGGGAACAGGTGGGGACATGAAAAGGCCTTTCAGACTGATTCTCCAGGGCACATTAACTAAAAGGGACAGCAACAGCCACCTAAATGTATCCTCATGCCTGAAATCCCCACACCCAGAGGTCGTGACAAGGGAAATCCCCAAGTCAAAGCCCAAGAGATTCTGAGTCACAGAGCCTGGGGAGTCTGCATTTCCAAAAAGACCCATGGAGGGTGTCTATGGGGAAGTCTAACCACTCTCTCAGTTAGGGTTTTCTGTTGCTTTGATAAGCACCATGGCCAAAAGCAACCTGGGGAGGAAAGGGTTACGTTCATCGTACAGCTTACAGGCCATCATCCAGGACACAAGGACAGCAGGACCCCAAGACAGGAACTCATCAGGCTAATTGGCAAATATCTTTCTGCACTAAGCCATCTCATCAGGCCTGGTTTATTTCATTTAATCCACATGGGAATCCTAATGCCTCCATACAATTCCTACCCCACACTGAACAGAGAGGCTCCAAGTGGCAACTATATGCCCCGGCGAGGCTTTGATCTGTGGTTGTCACGTGTGATTCTCCGTCCCCAAATTCCGGCAAGTCACAAGTTTTACTAAGAGCACCAGTATAGCATTCTAGTGCAGCACACACAGTGGAGAGCCTAGCACATCAGTGATAGCATCTGGGGCTCGATGATAAGGACGAATGGCCGAGCCAAGCACTTGGCATGCTCTACAGCGTCTTCTCATTTATTCTTCACGGTCCTGCAAGGAAAGGGCTGTTGCTCCTCACTAACTTTTAAAAAGATTTATCTTTTTATTTTATTTTTAATATTTATTTATTTCATGTATGTGAGTACACTGTCACTGTCTTCAGACTCACCAGAAGAGGGCATCCGATTCCATTACAGATGGTTGTGAGCCAACATGTGGTTGCTGAGAATTGAACTCAGGACCTCTGGGAGAGCAGCCAGTGTTCTTAACTCCTGAGCTATCTCTCCAGCCCCCGATCTTATTTTTTTCAGCATTTATTTTTATTTATATATTTATGTCTGCATGAGTTTATGTGCAGTTCATACAGGTCCTCACAGAGGGCAGAAGAAGGCACCAGGTCTCCTGGAACTAGAGTTACAGGGGTTGCAACCTGCCTGGTGCTGATGTAAATGCTGAGAACGGAACCCAGGTCCCGTGCGTGAGCTGTGAGCACTCACAATTGGTTAGCCACTTCTCCAGGACCACTTTATTGTGCTCTTAAATATGCGTGTGTATACACGTATGTGGTAAGGGAGTGGTATACACACACGAGTCCAGGAGCCCGTGGAAACCAGAATAGAGTTTCAGGTCCCGGGAGCCAGAGTTACAGGCTGCGCAACACAGGCACTGGAACCTTGGTCGTCTGCAAGAGTAGCAAATGTTCTTAACTGCTGAGCCGTCTCTCCGGCCTGCAGTTCTTCCTCATTACCACACTGTGGCAGCACTTGCAGCTGGCTTTGAATAAAGGACTCTCAGATGTAGAGACAAAGTGGGCTTCTTACACGTGGACGACAGGAAGCTTGTGTGTGAAGGCTCACAGCGGTGCTGTTTGCAACAAATAAAAACCAGGAGCCGCCATGCGTCCTTGGAGGGGAGAATGAATGAGTATTTGTGGTGTACTCGTTCAGCTCAACGCTACTAAGCAGCCCTTGGAGCGGTAAACTGCAGCAACATTGACAAAACAAGAGTCTAGGAGGTGATTTTAAGTCAAAGTACCAAGGAAGCCGAGCATGGTCGTTCATGCCTGTAATCCCATCACCTGGGAAGCTGAGACAGGAGGATTGCAATGAATTTGAAGCAAGCCTGGGCTACAGTGTGAGACCCTGTTTCAAAAGAGAAAAGAGACCAGGAACTAAGAGTGTGTGCTATTCTGGAAAACAGTTTGCTTCCCAGCACCCACATCAGGCAGTTCAGGAGTGACCGAAACTCCAGCTCCAGGAGATCAAGCGCCCCCTTCTGGAATCCAGGGGCATCTGCACTCACATGTGCCAGGCACACACTCTCCCCAGAAACACATAAATAAAAATTAAAAAAACTTTAGCGTGGCAGTGGTGGTGCACACCTTTAATCCTAGCACTCCGGAGGCAGAGGCAGAGGCAGAGGCAGAGGCAGAGGCAGAGGCAGAGGCAGAGGCAGAGGCAGAGGCAGAGGCAGAGGCAGAGGCAGAGGCAGAGGCAGAGGCAGAGGCAGAGGCAGAGGCAGAGGCAGAGGCAGAGGCAGAGGCAGAGGCAGAGGCAGAGGCAGAGGCAGAGGCAGAGGCAGGTGGATCTCTGAGTTTGAGGCCAACCTGGTCTACAAAATGAGTTCCAAGACAGCAAGGGCTACAGAGAAACCCTGCATCTAATAATAATTAATAATAATAATAATAATAATAATAATAATAATAATAAATTAAAGACCAAAAAAGCAACTAGGTGATGGTGGCACACATCTTTAATTCTAGGAGTCAAGAGGCAGAGGCAGGTGGATCTCTGTAAGTTTGAGCCCAGATTGTTCTGCAGAACAAGTTCCAGGACAGCCAGGCTACACAGAAAGACCCTGTTTCAAAACAATCATGCATGCACACGTGCATAAAAAAGGAAGGGAGATGGCCGTTCCTCCAGGCGATCATCAAATCGGGACAAGCTAAAGCAGCTCACCACCAGGCTCTTGGCTTCTCCTTAGGGTTCGTCTGTGCTCCTGCGGCACTGGAATGGAAGAATGAATGAATGAATGAATGCCATTTATTCATGAATGATAAATGAGCCAGATATCAATTTAGTTCAACCATAGTCCAGTCTGATTCGCTATACCCCGAGTTCCATCTTAAAGAAAACTGAGCTGAGATCTTAATAAACGGACCCTTTGGATGGAGGGATTCAGTTACCCTCTCCCAGTCTTCATTCAACTGTACACCTCGGGGCTGGGGACAGACAGCCTGGAGATCCTGGGAGCGCCTTCTGTCTCCTTTTGGAAAATGGCTGAAATCAAATCCACAGATCCCTGTAAGCAGGTGGCAGGCTGGGTGGGAGAGGCCGCTGGAAAAGGATCATGGCCAAGTGAGGTGTGACTTCAACAAAGAGAGAGCTGCAAAAACATGATGCCTCCCTTGCAGAGAATCTCTTGCCTGTGCCCTGGCAGCTGCTGCGGACTGGGGGGAGGGGTGTGTAAGGGAGGGGCCATCTGTATTATTATCAACAGTCAGGACTGACACTTAAAGAGCAAATTCTTCCCCAGTAGGCAATATGCATATTTGAAATCCCAGAAAGTGATCGATCACAGACAACTTCTCTGAACTAAACACATTTTTTACTTTTAAAATTTCTATTACATTTTACTTAATTTGGGGGTGTTCAGGGGGCGGGATCATGCCACGATGCACATGTGGAAGTCAGAGGACCACCTCTGGGAGTTTTGCCTGCTAAGCACTTTTTTTTTTTACTTGCTAAGATGTATTTCTGACCCTGATTTATTTTTAGAGGATTCGTTTTATAGGGAAGCAATGTGATGTAAGGATATTTGTCACACACAGTGTGGGATAATGAACTCTCTCACCTGGGATTCTTTGTGACAAGAACCTTTGAAGATATGTTCTATTTTTAATTATGTATATATGTGTGTATGTGTGGAAGGTGGGCGCATGCACATACACACAGGTGCCAGAAGATGCCAGAGGCATCAGATCCCGCCGGGCTCCCCCCCACCCCCCGCGCCCCCGAACTGGAGTTACAGTGCTGGTGGGCTGGGAATGGAGCCCAAGTCCTTTTTGAGAACAGTATGTGCTATTAACCACTAAGCCACCTCTCCAGCCCTAAACATTTTCAAATAGAACGTGGCTGTGACCCGAATTCACTGTAGTGTGGAATGGTTTGCTAAAATGTGCTCAGTAAAGAGAGCTTGAGTCCTTGGACCAGGCTCTTCCACCACACAGTGAAGGAATGGAGCAGGAGGGGTCTAAAGGGTTGTAAGTAAGCTTTGACTTTACCTGCTGTCCTGTCATGCTCTGAATATCCTTCTCTCAGGGATTGTGAGTTTGTCCATTCTCAACATTAAAGTTGCCTGGAGACGCTGCTGAAGACAAATGTCCACTAGGTGGCAGCAGTGAGTCATGAAGCGCTTCACACTCTATGGCGGAACCCCTTGAATGTAGAGGAAACTCCTGGGAAAGGGGGGACAGCTGAGGGGCCAACTGTGGAGGGACCAGAGGGGCTCCTGGAGTCCCAGCCAGGGGGCTGTCTTCATAGTCAGGATGTTGAAGTAAATGTGACTCACGATGAAGTCGTTAGATGCTTCCTGTACCACTCTGGAGTGGTGAGTCCTCTTAGCCTGACCCTTCAGATGGGATTACAACCCGAGTCGAACTGAGCCTAGCAGAGCCGAGCCCGTAAAAGTCCCCGTGCTGGGAAGTTTTCAACTAAGGAGCAGAGCTAAGAAGCTCTGAATACACTTTCACAGTATGAACTGGGTGTGAGCTGTGACTCTTTATGAGGAACGCCCTGGCAGGATGGACAGTGGGAACGCAGCTCTACCTGGGCCAGCATGGCTGAGGGGCTGCTGACCCAATGTGCCCGCTGCGTGAACTTGGTGGCACTTGCTGTCCTCGGGTCTCACTATGCAGCTCTGAGCTGGGAATGGTATCGTCACCAGCAGGTTACTGAGTGAGATTAAGTTAGATCCATTAAACAGGCAAAAGAGCCTGGCACGTGATTGCCACAGTACATGGTTCATTCATTATTCATCCCTGATTCTCTGGAAAGCATGTGCTAAGGGGGCAGACAAGGGACAATAACCATGTGGCAGCCCGTGTCCTGGAAAGTGACCTAAGTGACTCCTAAGTGACTCTCTCTCTCTCTCTCTCTCTCTCTCTCTCTCTCTCTCTCTCTCTCTCTCTCTCTCTCATCTCCCTCCCTCTCTCTGTCCTCTCTCTTTTTCTGTCTCTGTCTCTCTACCCCCTCTATCTGTCTCTCTCTGCTCTCCCTCCCTCTGTCTGTCCTTCTCCCTCTTTCTCCCTCCCTCTCCTCCTTCACTATATAGCCCAGGCTGACCTCAAACTCACAACTGTCTCGCCCTAATGTCCTAAGTGCTAGAATTACAAATGAGTGCCACTTGGGGCCTTTCTCAAGGATGAAGAGAGATGCAAGGTGACCCTGTCCTCGGTGAGCCTTCTCTGAGTCTCACCTCCCTCCTTGCTCTAGCCTTCTGGCACACTAAATCCATATTGTTCCCAATGACAATGCCCAGATGGAGCACACACAATGGGGCAGACACCGTGCCAATGTGTCTAAGCATCCTTCATTTAATTTCCACAACAACCATAAAAAAGTCACGTGGAGATGAGCTGGACAAAAGAGCAAACCAAGCTGCACACTCAGTAAACAGCAGGTCGAGATGGGTCCAACGTTCGGGTTGTAGCCGCTTACACTATCTTATCTCCTTCACCGACGGCCCTTGTCACGTGGGATGAGCAGCCCTGTCAGTCACGTGGAGCACACTGCCGGCCTGTCAGAGGCAGGAACTGCAGCTCTTTTGTCTGTGTAGCCTGAGTGCTGGCAGAGGCCTGGCCAGGGGTGAATGGATGAATGGGGAATGAGCCTCTCACAACTCCCGGGAAGGAGCAGTAGTCACCATTGTTTTCTCTGGGTCAACACAACCCATAGCCTCCATTCCCACCAGGGAAGACAGGCTGCGGTGGAGGACACTGCCCCTCCCGTGCGTCCCTCACTATCATGGAGCTTAGCCATGGACATGTACAAGTCCCTCCAGAAGGTAGAGAAACTGCCAGAATGCCATCCCATCTCTGAGCCACAAGGCTTTCTGCAGCATGAAAGCCCCGTGGAGTTTATCATGGAGTTTTCAATGAGCCTTGACCATTGGACTTAGCAGGCTGCCAGCCTGACATTTATCAGCATGGT
This sequence comes from Mus caroli, assembly GCF_978045245.1. Taxonomy (NCBI): domain Eukaryota; kingdom Metazoa; phylum Chordata; class Mammalia; order Rodentia; family Muridae; genus Mus; species Mus caroli. Next base: position 6,994,247 of record NW_028227268.1, on the reverse strand, counting down.
TCAGGCACAATTCCTTAATGACCCAGAATGTACCTGCTGCTTAATCTCCATGTCAGACACAGTTTAAAGGTTCAAGAATAATATTCTGGTTATGGATAGATTCAGATAGTGTGGGGGGTGAGTGTGTCTGGTTTCTGTGTGTCTATGTGTCTGTGTGTCTATGTGTATGTGTGTGTTTGTATATCTGTGTGTTGTGTGTCATGTATGGACATTTGTGTATATGTGTGTGTCTATGTGTGCCTGTGTGTGCCTGTGTGTGTCTGTGTGTGTATATGCATGTTTGTGTCCATGTGTGTGTATATATCTGCATGTGTTTGTGAGTGTGTCTCTGTGTGTGCATGTTCATGTGTGTGTGTCTGCATATGTGTATGTATGGTTTCTGTATATATGCATGTATGTATGTGTGCACATATGTGTGCATATGTGTACATGTATATGTGTGTACATGTGTGTGTTTGTGTGTGTACAAGTTCATGTGTGCATGGTCTCTGTGTTTGTGTGTGTGCACATACATGTGGATGAGTGTCTGTGTGTGTCTATATGTATGTGTATGTTTATGTGTCTGTGTGTTGTGTATCATGTATGTACACTTGTGTGTATGTGCATATGTATGTATGTGTGCACATGTGTGTATGTGTGTGTGTTCATGTCTCTGTGTGTGTGTGTGTGTGTGTGTGTGTGTGTATCTGGTCTTTCTATGTCTATGTGTGTGTATCTGGTCTTTCTGTGTCTGTATGTGTGTCTGTCTATGTGTATGTGTGTATGTTTGTGTGTCTGTGTTTTGTGTATCATGTATGCACACTTGTGCATATGTGTGCCTGTGAAGGCTAGAGTAGAACTTGGTCAGAGGAAGTAGGATTCTCATGGCTGTGATTCTGGAAACCACTCCTGATTCCAAGCTCCTTTCTTCTTCTTTGCTTCCTATCACAAGGCAAGTCCACGTGCTCCCAATGCCATAATGTTCTGCCAAAGATTTTCAGGATTGATGGAGCCAAGGACCAAAGAGCTTTGAAACAGTGGACTGAGACAGACCTCCCCTGCTTGTGATGAACACTTTGTCACAGCAATGACAAGTGACTAGCACAGACAAGAAAGGAGCCATCCAGGGGGCACAGCACCTGATAACTGAGAACCTCAGAAAATGGTAGCAACCTCTAAGAGGCAGTAAACGATTTTACTCAGAGAGAGTTTCCAGGACAGAAGGCTCTCTTGGTTCCTTTTCTGTCAAGAAGCAACTCCAGGAAGAAAGGGCTTGTTGGGCTCACGGTTTAAGGAGATATGATCAATCATGGAGGGAAAAGCATGGTGCCACCCCACTGAGCATGCAGCTAGAACTCTCCATATTCTGGCAGAACAGGAAGCAGAGGGCAGACAAGAAGCAAAGCTGGGCCACAAACCCGTGAGGTGTGCTCCCAGTGACCCACTTCATCCAGAGAAAGTCCCCCTCGTAAAAGTTCCAGAACCTTCCAAAATGACACCACTGCCTAAGGAAACAAATATTCAAACATGAGTCAAAGGGGGGACATTTCATCTTCAAACTGGAGAGATGATATTTTCAATTTGGCGGGGTCTACTGTTTACCCAGCAGAATATGAAGAAAAAAAGGCACAGACTTCAATAGATTTATATGAGCTTTGAGAACCCTAGGGATCAAAATTTTAAAAGCACGCCCTAAAGTAAATACTGCAATGGACCTTTTGAGCATCTGTCTTTTCCCAGCTCAGATGTCTACTTTTACCCGTGGGAGCATTTGCTACTCTTTTCTTTTCTAAAACACTAACTCTATCGCTTAAAAAATGTGGAGGGCCGAAGAGACAGAGCAGCAATTAAAAGCTCCTGTTACTCTTGCAGAGAAACGAGTTCTGTGGGTTGAGTCCCCAGCACCCACATGGCACTCATCCATAACTCCAGTCCTAGGGAGTCCAACTCCCTCATATCAGCGTCATGATATATTGATGCCATGACATATCTGCACCATGACTTACTGGTGCCCTGTCTTATCAGCATCATGACATATTGACACGAGAAAGGTCCCCTAGGACACTAATAGTGACAGACACAGAGTATGAGGTGTAAAAAAATCTTTCTGTAACATCTATGCAATTCTTCTGCAAATATAAAATCATTTAAAAAACAATAGTTTTCCAGAATCATGCCTATTGATATAGGGTGGGGAAGAAATAGAGAGGGGAAAAGAGATGAAAAGAGGGATGGGGTGTCAATGCACCGTCTCACACCCGGGAGACTCAAGAAAAAGGATCTACTATTAACAAAGCAACGCATGAGAGATGGTGCAGAGGACAGAGGTGCTTGTGGCCAAGCCCAACAACCTGAGTTCAATCCCTGGAGCCCACATGGTGGAGAGAGAATCAGCACCACAAATTTGTCCTCTGCCTCTACATGTGTACCAGAGTGACCACACATAGACACAGAAACTACAGACACATACCTACACAACATGCAAATGCTCTCACACACACATGTACACATGCACACACAAGCACACACACACACAAGCACACATACACACAAGCACACACACACAAGCACACACACACAAGCACACACATGTGTACACAAGCACACACATGTACACATGCACACACACAAGCACACACATGTGTGCATACATACATGCACACACACACATGTACACACACAAAGAAACCCTATATCAAAAAGAAACCAAAAGAAGAAAGAAAGAAAGAAAGAAAGAAAGAAAGAAAGAAAGAAAGAAAGGAAGGAAGGAAGGAAGGAAGGAAGGAAGGAAGGAAGGAAGGAAGAAAGAAAGAAAGAAAGAAAGAAAGAAAGAAAGAAAGAAAGAAAGAAAGAAAGAGGAAGGAAGGAAGGAAGAGGGGGGAGGAAGAGAAGGGGGAGAGAGGGAAGGAAGGAAGGAAGGAAGGAAGGAAGGAAGGAAGGAAGGAAGGAAGGAAGGAAGGAAAGCAGGCAGGCAAGCAGCTGAACAAAGCAGGGGAAGCAAGCTAATAACCCTGTCCTTCTGTGGTCTCTGCTTGGGATCCATTCTCCAGGTTCCTGCCTTCATTTCCCCATAATGGAAGTACAAGATGAAATAGAGTTTTTCCTCTCCAAGCTGGAACATTCCAGAGGAAGGAGGAAAAGAGCAAAGAGAGTGGATGCGGGGTATGATACAAAAAGAACAAAAATAGCCAAGTCACTCGCATAATCCCAGCAGTCAAAAGGTTGAGGCAGGCGCATAATGAATTGGAGGTAAGACTGGGCTTCATAAAGAACCCTTGTCTAAAAAGAAAAGAAAAAAAGGGGGGAGGAGACGCAACTCAACAACAAAAATACAAATAAAATAAGCAAAACTAGACGCAGCAAGATAAGTCAATGAGCAGAAGCAGGACTCGCTGCTGGAGTGGTCTCGACTCTTAAAAAGGAGAGCGGCCCAAAGAGAAGGATTCAAAGAACGTTAAATCTTTGTAAATTAGCGTTTTAACTTTAAAAGTTTCAAAAAGACCTGGAATCAGAAATTGAAGACTACAGATATTTGGGTTCCCCCTCCCCACCCCACCCCCAAAATACTGCTTCAATTCTAAACTTGGGTTTTTTGCGTCAACAGGTAAAAAGCCGGAAATCGTCGTTCCCACATAAACATCAAGAAAAAGCTGGGCAAATTGAAAATCAATAGCATTTCTTGGCCCATCTGGGAGTTGAGTTTGCAACTGCTACCCTGAAATCCGCAGAGCCAATGAACTCCGAAAGCCACAGCTGAGGTCTGCCCCTACGGAGCAGAAGCCACAGCCCTGTGGGCAGGCTTGCCTGCTGATGCCGAGGACACCATCTAGAGCTAGAGACAGGATGTGGATGGACCTGAGTGGGACTGCCACCCACGAGCCAGCAGACTTCCTGATTACACTGGAGGACGCTCCCCTTCATCGGTGAACGAGCAGGGCTCTAGCATGAAAACCGTGGGTGCAGCTGGAAAGGCTGCGAATCACAGGCCCATTCTCTATGAGTAGAGCGGCGTGGGGGGGAAACCCCGTGTCAAGAGGGGAAAAATGCTGGAAGGGTTTTAATAATCTCTGGATGTATTTAAGATAAGTTGATAATGTGTTCAGGGCTCTTGTTTTAAAAAGGAAAGCAGCGTGCACAATGTGTGGGCGAGATGAGCAGCAAGAGTATTAAGTCTGACAGAGGGGCTCAGGAGTTGGCTCAGTGGTTAAGAGCACTGCTCCTCTTCAGAAGGCTGGCTCGGTTCCCAGCACACGCATAATGGCTCATAACCACCTGTAAACCCAGTTCCAGGGGATCTGATACTGTCTTCTGGCCTTCATGGGTTTCTGCGTGCATGTAACTGCATAAGTTTATGCAGGTGCACACACATACACATAAATCTTTAAAGTCGATATTTGCTAAAAGTGTAACGGCAGTGGTCTGACTGGCCTCGGCAGCTGCCTAGACATGCCTAAAGAAAGAAATGCCAAGGTTGGAGACAAAAAATACCAAATGAAAATGCAGAGACCCAGTTACCTAATAGATGAGACATTGCCCTCCCCCAAATGAAAATACAAAGAGGAGAAGAAAAGTAATAGATAATCCAAGAACACTGCCATAATTTCAAACGCCATAGCATATGTGTAACGAGAATGTCAAGAAAGTAAATATTTTTTTTAAAGCAGAAGAAATCTGTGGAGTCCTAGTTACTGAGAATTTTCCAAAAGTGGTTACTTAAACATCAAACAGAATATGTTTTAAATATTAATTTTTAGCTATAAAAGATTTGTTTTTATTTTTTAATTATGTGGATGTATATACCGTGCACATGAGTGCAGTACCCATGTTAACCAGAAGAGGGCGCCAGCTCCCCTGGAGCTGGAGTCACAGGCGATTGTGAACTGCCCACATGGGTGCTGGAAACCAAACCGCAGCCTCCTGAAAGAGCAGTTTGTACTCATGATCACTGGGTCATTTCTCCATGCTCCCATAATCTTATTTTAAAATCCTACATCAAGTCGCATCATGTCCAAAGGGCACCAAGGACATAAAGATCGTGAAAGACCGAGGGAGGGGAAAACAGCCTTCACACAGGGATTAGAACAAATGGTTTCAGCAAGCATCTCATCAGAAAGTACGCAAGAAAGAGAGAGTAACGCCAGTTTTTCAAGTGCTTATGTGGGTGCTTGTCAACTTAAAATCTATCCAGATTTTCTCAGGCAAACAACCGAGAGACTTATCAGACAAAATCAAACTGAAACTGTCAGAGAGCTCCTGTGGTGTTTAGAGGCAGTCACCAAAGCTCTGTCTTCTTGCCCAGAGAGTATCCAACCTGCATTTACTGAGCTCTGAGTAGATCCTGGGCATTCTCCAGGCACGAGAATTAACTCACTAAATCTTCAGAACTGGGGCTGGAAAGATGGCTCAGCAGTTAAGAGTGCTTGCAGTGTTGCCAAGGACTCCTGCTCCATTCCCACATACCCACATATCCAGCATCTCACATGACGGTAACTCTGAGGGTTCCTATACCCTCTCCTGACTTCTGTGGGCACCCTAGCCATGTGTGCAGATACACACAGATACACATAAAAATAAGAGAAATGTTGGGGGGGATTTTGTTTTTGTTTATGAGACATAGTCTGACCATGTTGCCCTAGCTAACCTGGAACTCACTATGTAGACCAAGCTGGCCTTGAACACACAGAGCTCTGCCCACCTCTACCTCTGCATTCCAAAGGCATGTGCCACCACACCCGGCAAAACAAGTCTTAAAAAATATTCACAACAACACCACAAGTATTACAATCATCTCTATTTATTTCTTTGGCAGTACTGGGATCAGAACTGTGAGGTTCGCACACATTAAGCAAGCACTCTACCACTGAGCTAGAGACCCCACCTCCCCAAGCCCCCTAGGAAAGATTAAGTGTCTGGCCCAATGTTATGACTTTCAAAGTTGAGATCAGAATTCAGGATCCTGTGCCCTTATCAACCTGCCTTTCCTGAGCCATCCGTTCTTAACTTTGGGGTCATCTATCTTGAGGGGGGGTCTGTATGCTCTCCCTAAGCTGAGCAGTTTGCCTATTTCAAAAACCTCAGCCACCACTTCCTATGAGCCTCCACCAGCCTCACTTAGACCAGTTATTTATCTCCTGGAGGAAACTGTCTAGAGACCAAAGGGAAAGCAGCGCCAGCACCGCAGGCGAGGAGAGTTGTGTTGAGCTGTGAGGGAGATGCTGGGTCACTGAAGATGGGGAACCGCGAGCTCCGTACCGCAGCGCGACGCAGCTGATCCTCCGAAACGCGATGCGCACGTATTTCCCTCTACTAGCCTCAAAATCTTGTGTGGCTCCCAGCATCTTTTGAGTCACAAGACAGGTGATCCCGGGCTATGAGTATCTCAGAACTCTGATCCCGGGTGCACAACAGAGGCGATTTCCCTGCTGAACTCTGGGATCTTGCCAGGTGAAGGGGCTGGGGAGAACCTGTCAGCACCGCCCCGGGCCACCTTAGGAGCTGTCCAGTGCTGACCACGGATGCCTCCGGGCCCCCGGGGTGCTCGGACCAGAGCCTGCCGCGCCCCGCAGAGCCTGGGCTGAGCTGCTGGGAGCGCTGACGCAGAACGCTGGGAGAGCTGGGAGCAGTTGACTCTGAGCTGGACATGGATCTGCAGAGACCGGACTCCTACCAGGGTGGAGCTGGCCCTTATTTCAGCGAGCATGTCCTACACAAGGTAAAACTCTCCTCCGGGCGCCCACCTCAACGCCGGAAGTTCTCTCTGTTCCCCTGACTTTTGCTTTGGGACTTAAAGGAGAAACTAGCTGGTGTCTGTGATCCGGGGCAAAACCCTCTGTGTGATCCTGTTTGATGCTTAAAAGAAAAAATACGTGCGCGCTGGGGGAGGGGACGCCTCCAGAGGCCCAGACTATTGGAGGCTGCATTCATTCATTCAGTTAACCCTCCGCTCCCCGCACACGCATTTCCTTTTCTCTTCCTTTCCTCTGTCATTTGAAATCCTGTGCACACGTGTCTGAGCTCTTCCTAAGCCTTGTGGGAGACTGCATTTCTCCTCCCGGGTGTGTCTGTAATCTCCAACTTCATATAATCTGCAGGCAGCGGTCTACCTGGCTGAAACAGTCACAGATAGCAGTGATCTGTAGCTGGGTGTGGAGGTGCACGTCTGTAATTCTAGTACTTGCTGGAGGCAGATGATGCTGGGAAATCATGAGTTCAAGGCCAACTTGGGCTACCTAGGGAGTTCCAGGTCAGTCTTGGCTATGTCAAGCCAAGACCCAAGAGCTCTGTGTGTGTGTGTGTGTGTGTGTGTGTGTGTGTGTGAGAGAGAGAGAGAGAGAGAGAGAGAGAGAGAGAAAGATTAGTGTTCAAATTGCAGACAGATTGCTGTATTCAAAACAAATGCCCCCCACCAAGAGATCTACAGATGCAAGCTTTGAAATAACCTGGTTTGTCCTTCTCTGTCTTAAATTAAAGCCCAGAGATGCAAAGTGACTAAAAGCCAGGGACTGTGAGTTCAAACAACGAGTCTCCTGTTCACTGCACCCCTACAGAACCTCTCAGCAGAGAGTGTGGTCCCAGGGCCAGCAATGTGAGTGTTACCTGGGAGCCTGTTAGGAAGCAACATCTCAGACTGCTGGATGATTCTGCGTTTTAACAAGTTCCCAGGAGGGTAAGCATGGGCATCTAATTTTCAGGTGTGGGCCTTGTGCCCTGCTGGCGAGTTCTCATCCGAATGACAGGAAATTCACTGGCAGGGGAGCAGGTACATTCGAGGAGCTTGACTGTCCTTTCCCTCCAGCTCTCTGAATATTTAGAGCCCAGAGAAGGGGAAGTCTGGGGGTTCTAGAACCATTCGTGTGATGTAAACAAGAATAATGGGCTGTGAATGTAGCCCATTGTAAAGCATATGGAAAGAAAGGACCAGAGGACAGGTTGATGACAAACCAGCTTAGTGACTAAATATAATAAATAGATGGGTTTCTCTAATATTAAAAAAAAACGTACTTATTTTTACTTTATGTGTATGGGCGCTCTCTCTACATGAAAGTCCACATTGCATTTGCATGCAGTGCTGCCAGAGACCAGAAGAGGGCATCAGATTCCATGGAACTGGAATTACAGACTGTTGCAAACCACCATGTGGGTGCTTGAAATAAGACCCGGGTCCTCTGGAAAAGCACTTCACCACTGAGCAGTCTTTCCAGCCCCAGGGTCTCTCTCTAGCTTTAAAGCATGATACAAAGATATAAATATTCATTTTTGAAAGCTTTAAGATTGGGAAGTCAGGGTTTTCAAATTATTGATTAGATATAGTCTTTCCTGCTTCTCTCAGCTACACATGAAGTCCTTGGCTTCCTTTGGGCTCTATGATCACCAGAAAAGGAGTGATCTTATTCTAGCAGGTCTTGTTCTGCCCCAAAACAATTGTCCAACTTACTACAGGGAACAGCTAACCTTTGCAATGCGGTTGTGTCTGGTCAGAAGCTCAGCTTGAATTCTCCATGGTATTTAATGTAGTGATGTGTGAGTGTGTGTGAGTGTGAGTGTGTGTGTGTGTGTGTGTGTGTGTGTGTGTGTGTAAGGAAATTTCTTGCTGTACAGTACTGGCAACCTTCCTTGTAATAATTTTAACATTTCACATGACATTATTATTATTATTATTATCATTATTATTATTATTAATTATTATTATTGTGATCTACCTACAAAGCCCTTTGTAAAGGGTCAGGGCACCAACCCAGTTGCATTACACTATAGTCTACAAACATCCTGTTGATTCATTAGAATGGATAGACCTGGAGCGGCAGGTCTCATTAGTGGCTAGAATTTGTATGTGTGGACGGCGTTCACCTATACGTTTGAGTACCTGAGCAGACATGTATAGAGACCATCAGGTGGTGTCCAGTGCCACCTTCTGGTGCCACCCATTCATAAGGTGAAGCCACTGTGACTAGAGGAAGGACTGAAAATGGAGGTTCAGCTGCGTCAGATTCAAACCCCAGCCAATGCCAGCCAAATATGAGCTGGAAAGGTCTTGTAGGCAGAGGCAACGTTTATTAAACAGCTCTCTCTGATGAGTGATGTACAAGTCCATCAGAAGCATGTGAGTTTCATTCCCCTTGAGAGGCTGGATTTAAAATAAGTGGGGAAGTGCTGGCTCAGTACAGATCCAGACAATCTAAAAAGAATCATCATCATCATCATCATCACCACCATCACCATCATCACCATCACCACCATCACCATCATCATCACCACCATCACCATCACCACCATCACCATCATCATCATCACCACCACCACCATCATCACCATCATCATCATCATCTAGTATCTCCCACTGACCCAGGAGCTCAGCAGCTGGATAGACTGGCTGGTTAGTGAATTCCTAGGATCCCCTGTCTCCACCTCCTAGTGTTGGGATTGACATTACAGCCATGGCCCTTCATGCCTGGCTCTTGATGTGGGTGCTCAGGAAGAAAACTTGGGTCTTCACATTTGTGTGTGGCAAGCACTTTACCCACTGAGCCATCTCTCTAACCTTGTTTTATTTTTATATTTTGAGACAAGGTCTCACTCTTCAGTCCTAGATGGCCTGGAGCTCATGACAGAGATGAGGCTGGCCTTCGCAGAGCTAGGCTTGTCTCTGCCTTTGGGATGCTGAGATTAAGGGTGTGTGCCAGCATGCTAGGTCCTGTTGTGTTTTTCAAGATAGGGTCAAGTGTAGCCTAGGCTAACCCTATCCTCATGACCCATGTGCTGGGATTCTAGTCAGACAGCACCATCCCCAGTTTGGGGTGGGAGGTTATTTGTTAGTTTGGTTTGATTTGGTTTTGGTTTTGATTTCACTCTAAAGATTTGTTTATTTTAATTATATGTGCATAATTTTTGTATGTCTGCACACAGTGTGCATGCCTGGTGCACATGAAGGTCATAAAAAGACGTAGGGCCATGTGGGTGCTGGGACTCAAACCTGGGTCCTCTGGAAGAATAGCCAGTGCTCCTCACCACTGAGCCATCTCTCCTACTCCCTAGTCAGAATTTCTAAAAAAACAAACTTTTTACAGAAAAATAGCAAAAGCGCTAGATCTCACGTGGGCTCCTTGATGGATTTACTAGGAAGACAACACATCTGGGCACCAGCTCTCAGGTGAACCTGGCCAGCTTCCCGGAAAGCCCCTGCCTGGCTCCTTTCCACAGTCCTTCCTCTTCATCTCCAGAAAGCCCTCTCCACAGCCCTCCTTCTCCTCCTCCCAGAGATCAGCTGCAGAGGCAGAGGACCCTCCAGTGTTGTAGAAGAGTCATGTAGGATGATCTAGAAGCTTACCACACAAGAAACAGCAGGGCATGCTGGGAAGAGGTGCCCTGGCTCGAGCTCCCTCTGCCTCTCATTTGACTTTTAGCAACATTAATAAGTCTTACTTATCTCCTTTTATGATTTTTAGTTGGCACACAAGCAAGAGGGTTTGGTTGTAACTTCTTTGTTGTGTGCCGGTCATCACTCTCTGTCCTTCTCTCTACAGCCCACCCACACAGCCTTGCTTTCCTAAGCTAGGGAAGATCAGTTGGCTTTACTGTGGCTTCTCTGGTTTGTTTTGTTTTTATGTATATGAGTAGTACACTGTGGCTGTCTTCAGATACACCAGAAGAGGGCATCGGATCCCATTACAGATGGTTGTGAACCACCATGTGGTTGCTGGGATTTGAACTCAGGACCTCTGGAAGAGCAGTCAGTGCTCTTAACCACTGAGCCATCTCTCCAGGCCCCTGTTTACTGTGTTTTGAGTATAGAGGTCAGACACCATAATGCTAAGTATGGGTGTAATCTTGAGAATATGGGACAGATTCAATAAATGACCGTTGCTGTTAAAGCACATATCTAGGGCTTCAAAGTAACTTCAGTGGGTATCACATTGAGTTACCAATGATGCTTTGTGAGAAAGCAGTAGTTCCATGCCCTGAAACTCAGACACATATGCACACGCACATGCACACACACACACACGCACGCACACACACATAGGCACTCCCACAGGAACAGCTCACATGAACCACCCGTGGAGAAAGTATGACTTCAGTGCCAACATCCAGTCCTAGCTGCCCAGTAGAAATGTCTCCCTTCTCAGGGATGGGAGGCATGAGATGTGTGCTGAACCCCATGAAGGTCAAGGTTCACTTCTGGGACTGAGGTTTTCACTTGAGCTTCAGTCAATCCTGACACTGGGAGCCTGGACCAGAGGAGCACAAGTCACTCTTGAGAGACACACAGAGTGGGGACCTGGTGCTGGGAACTTCAGGAGACACTCAGTTCATCAGTCAAACGCTTAGAGCTTTTAAATAGAGTTTCTATTGTTCTCACAAATCTGAATATTTGATGCAACTGAATAATTTAAAGCATAGGGACAACCATGCCGCACTCTTCTCAGAGAACTCTCCATCCTGTCTTGCAACCAGGTCGCTGTCTAGAGCCCTGCAGGGCCACAACAGCAGGGAGGGGCTCAAAAGCAGCTCCTGACTTGGAGCCTTGCGGTTCCTGGCCTGACCTTGAGTTCTAGGCACAAAGGGTGGAGCTTTGGACCCAGACAAGGCAGGACATGGGGACTTCAGTTCCTGCTTACTCGAGCTAAGCTTGTCCCAAGAGGGTCAAGCAATTAATTACTAAGCTGAAGTGAGCCTCCTCCCTGCATCTCAGAAAAACAAAAAGGGGAGAAAGACATGGTTGCTCATTCATTTGTCCCAGGCTCCTCGGTCTTTGTTGAATGATAAAACAAAGCATAAGGCTCTACACTTGGGGCACGACAGAGCACATGCCATGCAGGCATGAGGGCCTAAGTTTGATCCTAGTATCTGTATACAACCCAGACATAGCAGGGTGGGCCTGTAGTCTCAGCGCTGGGGGGGGATCCTTGGGGTTTACTGGCCACAGCAGCTAGCTAGCAGTGAGTGCCAGGTTCGACAACAAAGCATGATACATGAAAGAGAAAGATTCTCAACATCAGACCCTGGCAAACACACACTCATCACTAACACACACATTCACACACATACTCATCACTAACACTCATACACACTCATAACTAACACACACTCACACACTCATCACTAACACATTCTCACACTCATCAATAGCACACAGTCATCCCTAACATTCTCACACTTATCACTAACATGTTCTCACACTCGTCACTAACACACACACTCACACACTCACACACTCATCACTAACACACATTCACACACACATACTCATCACTAACACTCATACACACTCATCACTAACACACACTCACACACAGACTCATCACTAACACACACTCACACACTCACACACTCATCACTAACACATTCTCACACTCATCAATAGCACACACACTCATCACTAACACACACCCACACCCACTCATCACCAACACATTCTCCTACTCATCACTAACACACAGTCATCACTAACATTCTCACACTTATCACTAACATGTTCTCACACTCATCACCAACACATTCTCATACTCATCACTAACACTCACATTTATCACTAACACATTCTCACACTCATCACTAACATACCCATCACTAACACGTTCTCACACTCGTCACTAACACACACACTCACACACTCATCACTAACACACACTCATCACTAACACACGCTCTCATACACACATCACTAACACATACTCACACACATACAATTTGCTTTAAGATTACATCTGTTGTCTCAAATGCCTTAATAAAGGCTCAGGAGCTGGAGTGGGATAGCCCAGGAAGAAATGACCACTTCCAACACGATTTTGAAATGTCCCCTCTCACTTAGCCTCTGACTAAAGTTAACATCTAAAACTGGGTGTCACAGTTGCACACCTGTAAGGCTAGCACTTGGACGACTGGGACAGAGGGATCTTTAATCTAAGGCCAACCTGGGCTACATATTGAGACTCTGGCTCAAACAAACAAGTCACTATCTAAAACAGACAGAATCCCAAACGCTAGCCAGCCTTCCCCCTCCACTGAGCTGTCACCCACAGGTCTCAGAGAAGGCTGCATAAAGCAGGATTGTTCATGAGAGGACTCACCCCCACTCCAAGTTACTAGGCAAAGACAGACCAGTGGAAGACTGTACCCAGTATTCTGTCTCCTCTACAAATCCTTTTTCCCTCAAAGACATCTTTGTCAATTAAAACAATGTAAATGGAACATAGTGTTATGGCCAAAAGACCCAAATTCACAAGAAAACGCTGCTCTGTGTGTGGACAGATACCACTTTTAAGCGGAGGGAACAGCTCCAATTCTTGCCAGATTTTCAACCCCAACTCAAGAAGCAGCCAGAAAGCCAGGGAGAGCAGGCTGCTGGCTGTATGGTGTTCCCATTTGCTCGCTTTCCTCTCACAGGCGCTCAGGAGGCTCTGGATAAATAAAGGAAGTGCAGGTTACATCACTGGCAATCTGGAGCCATCTGGGTCTCCCCAGGGCTGAGGAGCTGGCCCTGCCCAGTTCCCAGAGCAGGCAGCTGGCATGGGGAGAGGCACTGACTTGTTCCTTGGGATAATTTTAACAGGAAATGATGCTGACCTGATCCAGCACTAGTGGCTTTCCCAGTGCCCCCAACATCCTTGGACAACCCATCCCCTTTAATTCCCACCCCCCCCCTTTAATTTTACGACTCCAGGGTATTTTCTGAGTAAATGTTGGAGCTTCACCAGCTTGGGGTGCTGTTTTCTCCTGTGAGATGGTCTGAGGAAAAGGTAATGCTGATGTACATATATTTGTGCGTGTGTGCATGTCTGTACGTATGGATTTGTGTGCACATGGTATAGGTGTATATGTATATGTGTGCATGGTGACTTCTACTCCTAGAACCCAGTGGGACTCTGACTTTTTCCACATAAGACCCTGGGGACTCCAAATTAAAGGGAAGCCACTCAGGAGAGGACAATGAGAGGCATTTGGAAAGTCACAGCCATGCTACATCCCACTGAGCTGGATGTAAACAGAGGTGAATGCCAGGTTGGGCAAGTGTCGAGCACGATACTTACAGCGGCACTAAATTTATCCCAAAGCGCTGTTTGTTTCCTTCCTCACCGGCCTCAAGCAAGACACAAGTCCCCAGGGATGCAAGGTGACTGTAACATCACGGCTCCCTTGTTGAGTTGTGGGGTGCTGAGGGACACTGTTTCCTAGCAGAGACCAGCACGGGCCCTCCTCCCATCTACCAACCGGAAGAGATCTTCAAGCCCAAGTGAGAGAGCTGCAAGCCAGTAGCAAACAACAGGTCTGGAGCCTTTACCTCTCAGTGACCCCAGCAATCAGCACCTGCCCCAGACCTCGGCCTGTGCCTGGAGATGCCACATAGTACAGTTCAAATCAGCCAGCTGTTGAGACCGAACACTCCCGGTCAACAGTTCCTACTTCCCTGAAACCAAAGCCCACGCCCTCCTCCTTACGTGAATGTCCAGTTATCGGTTGATGGATTGACGTAGGATAAGAAAGGTGTTGTTTAACAATCGGGGCTTCACCAAATACCACTGGTGTGCTTTCAGGTATCTGAAGCCACATCACCAGGTATGCATGACAGCTTGCACACGTGAATACACACATACTCACACACACACACAAAAATACACACACACACACACACACATAAACACACACACAATGTCTCTCCTGAGTGGCTTCCCTTTAATTTGGAGTCCCCAGGGTCTTTTGTGGAAAAAGTCAGAGGCCCACTGGGCTCTGGGAGTGGAACTCACCATGCATACACATACACATATGCCATGTGCACACAAATCCATACCTACAGACAGGCACACATATACATACACAAATACACATACATGTACACCATCTCTCTCATAAGTGATAATAATAAGCATTTTCTCTGCATTATCTGGTTTTGTTTTGAGGCTGAGGATTTGTTGTTGTTGTTTCAGAGACAGGGTCTCCCAAGGTAGCCCTAGGTGGTCTTCACTATCCTCCTGCCTCAGCTTCTCAAGAGCTGGGTGACATATGTATGGCTGCCACACACCCAACTCTTGTGGGCCTTTTAACAGTAAACCTTTCGCTTCCCCTTCTTCCTTGCCTCTCTGTTTAAATCTTGCCCCCATGCCATACCCTAGCGAGTCTTGGGTTTTAAAACAAGCAGAAAAGTCCCAGGGAACAATCAGGACTTGTGGACCCTGCCTCTCCGGGGGACCCCTACACTCACACTAAGAAATTAAAACAGAGAATGAAACTGGACTGCAAACTGATTACCAGTGAAGCAAGGCCCGGGGAATTCTTCCTCTTTTGAGGCAGCCACAGACCTTCATCCCTGTGTTCTTCCTTCTTCCCTAGGATCCACTCTAATAGTCTGCTCATTTTTGAACTGTGAAGTGTTGAAATCATGTCTTCACCGTAGTCTAGAGGGACCTAGCAGAACTCATAATTATTAATACAGTTGATTTTTAAAACACATGGTTCCTGTAAAGCAGTTTACAGTTCACAACCTCTTTCTTTAAATATATGCTATGACACTCTCCTACCACACGCCTTGGGAGGAACTGTCATCATTAATTCTGTATTATAGCTGGGAAAATGGAAACCAGATGGGAAAAAAAAAAAGTTATGTGCCGAAGGGCACAGCTGGAATTGTGGAAACTCTAATAATTACGGCAGACACGTACATGGCAGGCCCTTCGACAGAGTGGGGACCGCTCCAAGCATTTACATCTGAGCTCGTGAAGTGGACAGTCGCCCTACTTGGTCTCATTTTACAGACATTAAGATGGCTAAGTTTACATATACCCAAGAGTGGAGTGTGGAGGGACAGAGTTGGGAAGGGACAGGAGCCTTGACAAGAAGGTCACCTGCTTGTCACTGAGATTACAGATGTGTGCTACTGTGCTCAGATTCACTTGAGTTCTGGGGATTTGAACTCAGGTTTAGGCAAGCTCTCTGCCTGCTGAGCCACCTCCACGGCCCCCATAGAATCAGCTTTGCTCTGTCTCTCCGGGCAGGTTTTACACAGACTCTCATGACCCTGTATTGCTCTAGATGCCAGGCCATATTATAATTAAGAGACCATCTGCTGAGGGAATGGGGGCTTGCAGGATTCAGCCTGATGAAGTGTTGACACTCTCTCCCCTCTATGAGGCTAGCCTCAATCTACAGCCCCTGGGACCCCTTTATCCTCTTCCTCACCTGACCTCTGCCTCTGTGTGTGTGCATGGATGGCAGTCCAGTCTTACCACATTTACATTTCCCATCATCCTCTGAGGAACCACTTGACTGAGAGCTGGAGATTGCCCTGGATATGATCTGGTTGCCATAGTGGGCGGCGGGAGGGATGCTTCCTCTCAGGGTCTGCTGTCTATCTGTCATGCCCAGTCTTGTCATTTCCTGCCTCTATTCCAGCCAGTGCCAATGCAAGGCCTTAGGGATTCAGGGCTTGAGAACCACAAAAGACACAAAGAAGCAATTGCAAGGCCCTTTCCTTACATCCACTATGACCCTCACTCTGGATGCACCGCCTGCAATAGTTACCATTTCTGGTTGGGGATTTTGAAACAAAGTTGCAAGGTCAAGAGCCTTCCCTCCCACCCCCAGAAAGCTGAGTGAGTTCAGCAGATTTGCGTGTTGGAAAATGGCTCAGAGGGTGGTGGCTCAGGCAACGTGATACATAGACCGTGATTCCTCTGAAGACTCCTTAAAGGTCAAGGCCTTGAGTCTCACATAGTTTATGTTAGTTTTGAAGGAGGCCAAGTAAGCGCTGCTCTCTGAAACCTAGCTCTAGGGCCCAATTAAATGACTAATTTCAGGGGCTATATATAAAATAACAGGTGTGGACTGGCAAGAGGGCTCAGTGGGTGAAGGTGCTTGCCACCAAGTACGATGATCTGAGTTCGATGCCAGGATGTTGCATTGTGGAGAGAGAACAGATTCCTAAAACCCATCCTCTAATACCCACATGTGTACTGTGATGCACGTGCGTGTGCACGCACACGCGCGTGCACACACAGTGGAAACTCCCTCAGATCCCGGATAAGTCTTACCCATGAAGGTCAGAATGACTTTGGGTCCCCAGATCAAGGATACCTTCAAGTTCATTTCTAAAAAAAAAAAAAAAAAAAGGAAAAAGTTCTCAGCAATGGTCCAAGTTACTCCTGGAGCACTGGAGCAGAGACCTGTGACCAAAGCTTGTCAGAGTCCAACAAGCTCAAAGGAAGCAGGCGCCTCAGTGTACATCCCCAGATACCTGAGTTGCAAATTTCCGGACAAATTAAAAGATGCCAGGGTTCTGGCACTTCACGATGATAGCTCAGCTCACACAGAGAAGCTTGGGAACAATGGCTGCTGAGACCACGTGACCTCCAGGCTCTCATCCTCCGGGCCCTGAATCAGATCTCTTTCAAACGGCAGGGTCCAGTGCCACAAACTCAAACGAAACCGGAAAATGAGCAGCCCACCTTATCCACCGTGGCTCTCCAGCACTGCCTGCCCTATGTGTGTCCTCTCTTCCAGATCACCTGCTCCTACCACCTCCCTCCCAACCCCCATCTCCCACCCCACACCCCACACTGGCCTGATCCTGAGGACCATCATTACTTACCCCACTCTGCTTCTCAGGCAGCTTGCTGGCAAAAAGAGCTACACTAAGAAGACACTAGCCGGGAGCCGGGCGTGGAGGCGCACGCCTTTAATCCCGGCACTCGAGGCCAGCCTAGTCTACAAAGTGAGTTTCAGGATAGCCAGGGCTATACAGAGAAACCCTGTCTCAAAAAACCTAAAAAAGAAAAAAAGAAGACACTAAACCCAGGCTTTTGTCACAACTGCCTTAGTCCTTAGCTGACTGTCTGTCCTTGGTCATGCCCCTCGAAATGCCCCTACAACCGTTAGCAGAGCACACCCCTACCATCATAACACAGGCGTTATTACAGGACATGAAGAAGGAATTCCTGTCGTCATGACCCTTCGGCGTGTTAGTGAGAAACCCAGCTAGACCGACTTAATCAAGGAAAATAATCCATCAGTCTAGTGTTAGTGTGCGGGGGTGGGGGGCACCACAGGTGTATATGTCTCCCTCCCTCCCTTCCTCCCTCTCTCCCTCTCCCTCCCTCTCCCTCTTTCTGTCCTCTTTCCTTTACCCCTCTCTTTCCCCTTTCCTCCTCCTTCTTTCTCTCCCTTCTCTCCCCCTCTCTCTATGCCTCCCCTCCTTTATCCCTTCTCCCTCCCCCTTCTTTCTCTCCCCTCTCCCATCCATTCCTTTCCCTCCCTCTCCTCCCTCCTTCCCTCCCTTCTGTCTCCCCCGCCCCTCCTCCTCCCCTCTTCATGCTTTGCTATGGGTGGCCTTGATTCACAGGTGCGCCCGCTCCTTGTAAAGTCACATGATCATTAGAAGCTCCTGAATCACAACTTCACAGCAACCAGAGTCAACCGAGACCCGAGGCTCATTGGAGGCTGCAGTGGTCACATGCTCATCCCTGAACCAATCATGGTGGAGGCTGAAACAGTCACTTGACCATCCCTGAACCAGTCACTGTAGCCAATGGACAGCATGGCTTAAGCACAAACGACAAGCCTTCCCTCAAGTTTCACCCCAGCCCTAATGATCAACACTGGGAGGGCAACTGCGCGGTGGCGTAGGCTTTCAAGACCAGCGCTTGGTAGGCAGAGGCAAGCAGATCTCTGTGAGTTTCTGCCAGATTGGTCTACATAGTGAGCTCGAGGCTAGCCAGGGCTACATAGTGAGACCCTATCTCAAAGACAGGAGGGGGAGGGGAGAAGAGGGAATAGGAAAGGGGGGATTTCGAGAGGTGCTACTCCACCCCCCACCCTCCTGAGGGCGAGCCATTTCAAAGCAACAGATGCCTCTGTGGTACTCCTGGGTGAGGCTGAGTCTCAATGTTTTTAAATCTGTAATGAGCTGAAAAGGAAATGAATTCCGTCATTCAGCCAGGCCTGAACTGTCGGTGTCCCACATGTGGTAACAGTTATGACTGAATAACTTGAGTCGCTAATGACCCGTCTTAGGAATGCCCTGGTCTGCTCAATGGAGCTGCTATGTGGGGCTGTGAAGGCAGACTCATCCTCTGGCTTGGAATAGACGTTGCCCTGAGGGAAACAGATGATCCCGCTGCCAAGCAAGAGGTTGGTGTGAGGCAGAGGAATAGCACTCAGGAAGTATAGCAGTGCAGGCGGCAGTGAAAGGACCTTCTCTTTGGGACCAAAGAGGGCAGACAGCCTGAACAGCCTATTGCCACACAAAATGGGGGAAGTAAGGCCGAAGGTCTGCTAGACAAGACGAGCTTCATGGCTGTGTAATTTGTGCAAGCACACAGAGAACTGCCCCTTCTTCACACGGCCTGGGCTCATTTGGATGCTCAGCAGGGCCCGGCTGAATGATGAAGTTCATTTCCTTTACAGCTCATTACAGATTTTAAAACATTTGATTTTTTTTTAAAGAAATATTTATTTTGTGTATATGAGTACACTGTCGCTGCCCGCAGACACACCAGAAGAGGGCATCGGATCCCATTACACATGGTCATGAGCACTGTGTGGTTGCTGGGAATTGAACTCGGGACCTCTGGAAGAGCAGTCAGTGCTTTAAAACACAGAGCTCTCTCCAGCCCCGCCTTGGTAATTCTTATGCAAGGAACCCATAGGCCATTCCTACCTGATCATGCAAATGCTGCAGTAAAGCCCCCTTTTACTAGTTTTGACATCCAGTTATAAAGGAAGGGGGAGGGAACCCGATTTCCCGCCAAGTAACTCGGGGTCCAGTAGCAGGATAAACACGTGTGTGGCTCCAAGCAGCAAAGCGACAGGGTCCAGCAGTGGGCGTGGCAGAATGAATGAGCAAGAAACTCCACCCTTGAGCAAACAGGTTCCAGGCTGGGGGAAGGGAGACCACAGTTCCTACAGCCACAAAAAGAGAAAAAGGAAAAAACCTTAACGGGTCTGCCTGTGCCTCAGGGGGTGAGTCTGGGCTGCTCCTGAGGGTGCCTTCCCCTCTGGTGACCTCACATCACTCTGTGCCTTGAGTAATGGGGAGGGGTCATCCCCTGCTTTGGGTCAAATGGCACAGGAGCAGACAGCTCTCCTCCCCTAGGTATAGCTGTGTCAAGAGCAGTGCTTGGGCCAGGGACAGGCTAGCTGTAGAATAGGGTCACAGGCCACCTATGGGATAAGTGGCTATAATGGGATTGAGAAAGAAGTCGGAGGCCTCTCTCTGATTCAAGCGTGGTAACGGACTAGCAATGCACTTTCATTACTGCCATTAGAGAACAGAGGCAGCTGTTACAATAGAAGCAGCTGTTACCAGGAGGCAGGGGAAGTAGAATCACTCCTGCATGTTTGGGGCCAACCTGGTCTCTGCCTAGAAAGTTCCAGGTCAGCCAGGGCTAAATAGTGAGAGTGTGTCCCTCCAAAAAAAAAAAAGTAAATATATGGGGTTGGAGAAATGACTCAGCTGTTAAGAGCACATCTGGATCTCCCAGAGAACCCAAGTTTGGTTTTCAGCATCCTTGTCAAGAGGGTAACTATTATCTATAATCCCATCTCCAGAGGGTGTAACCCCCTTTGGGGCCTTCTCAAATATGCATCCCCATCCACAGACACACACAAATACATACAATTCAAAATAAAATATAATATTTTAAAGAAGAGGGGGTTCTAAGAAATCTTACAATTATACAGTGAGGAAATGAGATCCTTTGAGAGTATCTTCATTCGTAGACTTATTATGGTATGTCATAATAATTGTTCTTTTTTTGTTCGTTATTGCTAAGAGCCTCTTACTGTGTCTAATTTATACATTAAAATGTTGGTGTGTGTGTGTGTGTGTGTGTGTGTGTGTGTGTGTGTGTGTGTGTGTGTTGCTGGACTTCGGCTGCTTTGTGGGGTCCCTTTTTCTTTCACTCCTCTTCCTCCACCCTTTCAACTCCCTATCACTAGGTTGGAGACAAAGAAGGATAGAGGGGGAAGGGGGCAACAATCGTTAGACTACTTCCTCCTACTGATGAGGGGTGCTGAGTTCCTTGGGGCGATTATGATGTTTGCTGTCAGGATATCCAATTACTTCTTGTCCCTTTGTGTATGACTACAGCAACCAACAGCCACCCACCAACAGCCCACTCTCTCAGGGTCCTAGCATCCTCTATATTCTCTGAAAAATCCCCAGCGTTCCAAACGTCACACAGTCACAGGAACTATCTGCTGCTGGCAAAATCATGTTCCTGTTAGAGCATGAGACAAATCACAGCCACCTGCTGTGAAGCAGTCCCATGTACCACCCCTGGGGTTGAAATTAAAACATATTCCCATAATATGTATATGTTTTTTAAAAGAAACCAAAATTCTCACTGCATATATATGGATGGATGGATGGATGGCATATGTATAAATAGAATAAATGGATGTATGTGGGGTTCTTACCATCCACCATTACCTAAGTGCATCTATGGGGTGCTTGGAACACATTGCCCAAGAATCAAGGGGAACTTCTTAACCATATTTTTACAGGAAATCAAGCCAGACACCAGATTTCACAGACATCACCTCTGTGGTTGGTGGCATCTCCTCCACTTTGTCCCCTCTCATGGACTCTCATATCTTACAGAATCTAATGATTAAACACTCTCTATCTTCACCCTGCCTCTCTTCTACTTGCTACCATCTGAACAGTGGAACATTTCTATGAACGGCCACCTGGGCCCTCGGACCTTCCTTCTTCTGCTTTTGTGGCTTATTAGTAGTAAGGGAAGGCTGTGTGGACTCTCAGAATGAGTAAACCATATGCACTTTATGGCTCATTCCAGTGACCAGCAGGCAGAAAGGCCAAGGGCACTGTCTCACACCCAGGCTGTGATCTATTGCTTCTTTTTCTCAGAGACCCCTCAGCATAGGGGGTTGGAGATGGTACAGTGCTTGTCATGCAAAGATGAGGGCCTGAGTTCAGTTCCCCAGCACCTATATAAAAAGCCAAGCAATGTGTGGCATGGACACACAGGCACACACATACACACATGCACACATGTACACACACGCTCATGCACATACATGCATATGCATAACCATACACACAGGCACACACATACACACATGCACACACATACACACATGTACACACATATGCACACATATACACTCACATATGCACATACACATACGTGCACACACACAGGCATACACACATGCACACAGGCACACACATGCATATACACACACTCACACATACACGCAGGCACACATATACATGCATGCACACACGTACATACACGCTAATGAACACACAGAGGCACACATGCATGCACATACACATGTGCATGCACACACATTTTCTCTCTCTCTCTCTCTCTCTCTCTCTCTCTCTCTCTCTCTCTCTCTCTCTCTCAGAGCAGATCCTCAGCTTCCTAAAGAGAAGGCAGCATTCTTCCTGGGAACACCAGCAATGAGAGAAGGTGTGCCTGCTTGCCAAGCAGCCAGCCAATAACCAATTTCTTTGTTCAAACACAGCTAGCCACTGGCTCATTGCCAACAAATGCTATGGAAATAAGAAGTGCTGCTGAGACCTGCCAGCTCATCGCATAGTTCACCTAATGCAGAGTCCTCTGGTGACTTTGCTCATTTACACAAGGCAAGGATGACCAGTGTAGGACACCCCCCCACACTCCATTCACACACACAGCTAGCACACTATGGGATTAAAGGTGGCTGGGTTTGGGGCTCATAGGTGGGTGATGAGGGAGGAACAAAGAAGGAGACTCCAAACCTTCCACAGACCTGGTTTTTGATTCTAAGATCTGTCAAACTGGAGAAGCCTTTGCCTTGCTCTGCAGTTTCTGCCACACAGGGCTCCCCTTGTCTCTTCCGAATGCCTGACCTCCCAGAACTTCCTTTGCCCACCTTAGCTCTAAGCCCATCCTTAGACAAATAAGCAAGTTGCCTTTCCATGAAGCAAGAGCTGCAAATGCTCAGAACCCAGAGAGGGACATGTGAGGATGAGGTCACAGGGAAGGGACGTGCGCTGAACCAAGAGGAGCTTGACTGAAGGGCCCTTTCACAACCGATGGATCATGGGGTCCACATGAGTGACATCTTCAGTCAGCATTCAGACAAAATGCATGGTCTGCTGTTTGAGGCTCTGGGGTGGGGCAGTTGGGGTACACACAAGCTGGGCCACAGAGGAGAGAAGCCACAATAGAGAACGTGGGGACCAGAGCTATGGCTGCCAGTCCCTCATCCATGTGTAAGGAACAGCCCTTCACAGAGTAGTAGCTCCTGTGTGGAAAATTATGCAAACACAGCAAAAATAGATGTCGGCATCACAGCGCGACTCTCATCTCCTGGGACAGTGTGTCGGTCAGAGGATAACCGTGGATGCCGTTCCTCGGGCACCATCCATCTTGTTTCCCATGTTTAATGTTAGTGTGGCGCGTGCATGTTCTGGCATGTGTGTGGATGTGCATGTGTGATGGGGCTGAGTGTGCAGGTGTAGCCCGAGTCTGACATCAGGAACCATTCTTCACCTTATTCACTAAGGCAGGGTCTTTCAGCTCAATCCACGGCTCACCAATATGGTTTGTCTGTCACCCAGATTGCTCTGGGGAGTCTCAGTCTCTGCCTTCTGAGTCTGAAATTATAAGCCAGCAGCCACACCCGCCTAGTATTTAGATGAGTTTCTGGGCATCCAAACTCCAGTCCTCGTTCTTCTGTATGTATGCATGGCAAGCTATGTGACTGTTGGGCCATCTCCCCCAGCCTGCCTACATTTTTCTTTTGAGACAAGGTCCCCCACCTGGAACTTGCAGAGCTGGCTGAGGCTGGCTGGCCAGTGAGCCTCAGGGGTCTGCCTGCCCGACTCTGCCTGACCAGCAGTTGATGGTAAGTATATGCCACCTCACTCGACTTTGTAAATGGCTTCTGTGGATCAAACTCAGGTCCCTCCTACTTACAAGGCAAGCAACTAGCTAACTAAACAATATCCATGGGATACAGTATCCACAGCCACTAACTAAACAATATCTACGGGATACAGTATCCACAGCCACTAACTAAACAATATCTACGGGATACAGTATCCACAGCCACTAACTAAACAATATCCACGGGATACAGTATCCACAGCCACCTTAGCAAATAGCTTTATTGTGAGCTTGAGGTTCTTTCTTTTAGAAAAAAATAAAACAATTTAGTAACAACTTTCTTAACTTATGCAACTTATTAGATGAACCAATGTCCTTCAGTCTCTTAGTGAAACACTGAATCCACGTG
The DNA here is from genome assembly GCF_978045245.1 of Mus caroli. Classification (NCBI taxonomy): domain Eukaryota; kingdom Metazoa; phylum Chordata; class Mammalia; order Rodentia; family Muridae; genus Mus; species Mus caroli. Next base: position 6,970,025 of record NW_028227268.1, on the reverse strand, counting down.
GCATGCTACCTGCTCTCTTTGTGGTCTTCTCTGGGAGGCCCTTGCTTCTGTTATCCCCACAGAGACACTTGGTTAGCCAGAGTCTGTGGTTCAGTGGCCACATTTATCTACACCAGAAATACATGTCCCTGATGATAATATCATTGAATGAATTCCTCCATGTATAAATAAATGCAGCATATAAACAGATATTACATGGAGTCTGGGGATGGTTCAGTAGGTAAAGATATTTGCCACTAAATCTGAGCATTTTGTTCAAGTGATGGATGCCTAAAGTCCACATGGGAAAAGGAGAGAACAGACCCTTACAGGTTGTCCCTGATTTACACACACACACACACACACACTCGATTAATGTTTGGAACTATATTAACCAATGAAATAATAATGTGAACAGGACTGTTATTTCCACAGAAGTGAAACTGGATTATTTTTAAAAATCTACATAAAGTCTGTATTTAAAAAAAAAAAAAGCCATCAAGAGCATGGGAGCTTGCTAGGGATTAAGAGCACTGGCTGCTCTTCCAGACAACCTGCGTTCCATTCCCAGCACCCACACAGAAGCTCCCAACATCTGGAAGGCCAGTTCTAAAGGATGTGATGCTTTCTTCTGTCCTCCAAGGACACCAGGCATTCATGTGGTGCACATACATGCGTGCAGGTACTCGTGCATATGTGCTTTAGAGAAGTAAATAACACGCTGCCAAATTAAGGATTCATTAGGGCTTAAATATGAAACGTGCCCCCATAGGTTTCTGAACTGGAGACTTGGTTGACAGCTCGCAGGCTTTGGGGAAGCAACTGGATCCTGAGGTGTCTGAACTCACTAACAGATCCATCCCTTGATGGAGTTGTAATCTAACGGCATTGTTGGGAGGTGGCAGAGAGTAGGCGTGCGGACTGGCTGGGGGAAGCAGGTGACTGGGCAGGGTCCTTAGAGCCTTACCTCGAGCTGTAACCCCTTCCCGAGCATCTGTTTCCTCTGCTTCCTGGCCATTATGATGACATCTCTTCTTCATTGGCTTCAGAATCACGAGCTAAAGCAAACCCTCCCTCCCTCAAGTGGCTCTGCCCAGGCGTCGGTCACTGTGACAAGCTCGCATAGAAGGGGTGAGGGACTGTCCACCCACAAGAGAGAAAAACGTAAGAGTGAAGAAGAAGTTTGGTCATATTGCTTCATAGCTAGCCAGAAAGTTGCTTCATGTTAGGGAAGCCGAAACACAAGACAATGAAATCTATACACAGTTCACACAGGAAAAATATGGGCGAAAACACCCCTCAAAAGAGTGAAAATAAACAAAACAAAGGCCTTAACTCTACATTAAAAACCTCGGGAGAGAGGCTGGGATGGTGGCTCAGTGGTTAGAGGCACTGGCTGCTCTACCTAAAGTCCTGAGTTCAAATCCCAGCAACCACATGGTGGCTCACAAGCATCTGTAATGAGATCTGAAGCCCTCTTCTGCTGTGTCTAAAGACAACTACAGTGTACTTACATATAATAATAAATAAATCTTTAGGGAGAGAGAGAACGCCAGATCAATCCCTAGCACCCGCATGGTGGTTCACAACCACCTGTAACTCCAGCCCCGGGGCATCCAATACTCCCATCTGATCTCTTCAGGTCTCTGCACACATGTGCACATACACGAACACACACCTGCATACACATAAATAAATAACAATAAAGCTTTAAAAAACGTATCAGCACATTACTACAAGCTAGATGTTTGAAGTCGGAATAAAACATTTATCTGTTTTATGACTCCCAGGTTTAATTAACTTTCGATACATCGGCCAAAACCAGTTCCATTTTCACTGGCCTAAAAATGGACAAGCTGGAAAAATGAAAGACTGACCACTCCACCTGCGCTTCCTATTCCAAAACCTTCATGGTGCAAGAAATCAGTAGACTCGAGCTATCTGGTCTTTCTAAGCCTCATGTGTCAAATAAACTCTATTTTTCAAGGTGTCAGACCAAAGACTGGAGATAAAACCTCGTGGTAGAGAGCTTGCCTACCATACACAAGGCCCCACATTCAGTCCACAGTACAAAAACAAAAACAAAGAGTCCGGCCAAAGTGGCCTCTTCAAGCCAGCATTTGCCTTTCTGTTTGTTTGTCCGTTTGTTTGACACAGGCTCTCTCTATGCAGCCCTGGCTGGCATGGAACTTTTAAGCCAGATTCTCCTTGAACTCACAAGGGGACAACACTTGCCTCAGCCTCCCGAACACCGCGATTAACGGCGTACACCACTAGGCTTGTCTTCAACCCAACATTTATCTGAACTACACAACCTTTAAACCCCTCGGATGACTCAAAAGAAAAGTTCTGACCTCTGAAGTCAACATGAAGCACACAAGTCCCCAACGGAAACAATCCAACACTTCCTAATGTTGAAAACATTTGTGTATTTTATGTATGTGTATGTATCTGAGTGTGTGGATATACATGTATGCAGAAGCCTACATAGGTCAGAGGAAGGCATCAAATCCATTGGGACTGGGGTTACAGGCTGCTGTGAGCTTTTCTGTGGGTGCTGGGAACTGAACCCGGGTCCTCTGCAAGAGCAGCAAGTGTTGATAACCACTGAGCCATCTCTCCAGTCCCCTCCCAATTTACATCAAGTGAAATCTTTACATATTAATAATTCAAAAGCCAAAGGAGGGAAACCCCAGAAACGTTGGTTGAGGCTATAAATAAGCAGGCACTTGGCCAAAATGGAGCGCCACATTATCCTGGAGCCAATTCTAACACAACACGTTTTCCTGGAACCCGTACATTGAGATTGGTAAATGCCACCCTCACTCCGTCCCCAGCAGCACACACCCAAATCCGTTGTCTTGCGGTAAATGTGCTGGCCAGCCACCCAAACACTCCTGCAAAGCCCTTAAGCAGCAGGATATGGAGGAGACAGTGTCCAGATACAAATCAGTGCTGCTTACAAGAGTTTCCCTTCCAGCCTCTCACGCATGCTTGCTGGCTTCCTTCCCCCATCCTCCGACCTCCCCAGCATCCTCCAAACCCTAGCTTACGTTTGACCAAATCAAACAGGCATAGACCCTGACTCCAGCTGTCACAACCCAACTTGAAAAGAATCTAGATGCTTCCATCAGGACCACAGGAGGGAATCTGCTTTGTCAGCTACGGAATTGGCTAAACCAGTACATGTGTCGACTCTACCTTCAGGGACTTATTTAGAAATAAAACGTCATCAATTCAGATGGCTGGAATCTGGGATCAGAACATGCCAACCAGCCATGTGACTTTCTTACAAATGTCTTTCTCAGAGCCTGCCTAAGGCAATTCAAAGTTTCCAGAGTTTGGCTGGCAGGATGGCTCAGTGGGGAAAAGGCACTTCCCAAACCTGGCAACTTGAGTTCAAACCCTGGAACCCTTGTAGAGTTGGAAAAAGGCAAGTGACTCCACACAATTGTGTTCTGACGTCCACACTGGTGCCGCGACACGTGTGTGATCCCTCCATACAAACATGCACAAAATAACCACTGATGACTTATTATATTTTTAAAGAACATTCTATTTTCAACTGTAGGGTGTGTGTGTGGGGGGGGGTATTACATAGTTCTCAAGTGTTAAAAATAAATCTACTTCTCCTCCCAGCCCCTCCTTCCAGAATGACGACTCTGAGACTAATTATTTATTAATTAATGCCTAGGCCATAAGCCTTGGCTTGCTCTCTGACTTGCTATAACTTACTATCCTTTTTATTCTAACCTGGGTTCGGCTGTGTGGCCAGCTTCCTCTCCTCATCCTCTTATGGCCATCTCCTTAGAATTCCTGGGCAAATCTCACCTTTATTCTATCCTGAGTTCAGCTACCTGCTGGCTTGCATCCATCTTTTCAGTGTTCCAGGGCTAATCTCTCCTTTTATGATATCCTAAGTTCATCTGTGTGGCTGGTTACCTCTGCTTCTGACCTCCTCTGTGTTCCCAGGCGCATCTTCTCACCCCTGACTATTTCCCAGAATTCTCTCTCTGCCAGATGTCTCTTCTCCTATTTCCTGCCTCAGCTCATTGGCCATAGGCTTTTTTTTAAATTGACAGATATGCTTATAACAGATTCTCTCTACATTCAAGCATGAATTTTGCAGATGTCAATGCTGTGTTACAATGTCAAAAGTGTAGCCAGCCAGGCAGCCAAGAACCCTCAGTGTTACAATGTCAAAAGTGTAGCCAGCCAGTGCAGCCAAGAGCCCTCATTTTCAGCCTATATTCATTGACCAGAGACAACCAACGCCCCTGGCTTCTTCAAGTCAAACCGAGCAAACTGCTAGTCTTCCCCCTATTCCGGGTTTGAGTCTTGTTGTTTTATTTTGTTTTATTATTATTTGAGACGAGGCTGGCCTATAGCTCACCGAGTTTGTGCTGCGCAGGCCCCATACTGGGATGAGAAGGCCTGTACAGGGTGGGGCACGGTGGTATACACCACGTCTGGCCTTGTATCAGAAGCTTCACAGCAAGATGACTCGTGAGAATCTGTGATTGCACATAACAGCAAAAAAGATGACTTCCTCGCTAAGCAGTGTGGATGTGTCTATTCGCTCTGTCTAGTGTCAGACTGCTGAAAATAACCCAGAAATAAATGTGGTTTATGCACAATAACTAAGGTGGAACATCAACACCCTGATGCAAGGCTTTGACTCTCTCTCTCTCTCTCTCTCTCTCTCTCTCTCTCTCTCTCTCTCTGTCTCTCTCTCTCCCCTCACCTCTGGACCTTTCTGTTTAAAGATCTATATGTAGGCATATAGATCCATCTTGCTCCATAAATCTCAAAACATCCTGGGTCTCAAAACAGTCTTGAAGTCTTCTTGTAGGTGTGGGTTAAGGGTGACGGCCTTTAGGATGTGTTGTGCATGGTGGCAAATTCATGTCTTTTCACCCCAAATTTTGTGCAGATTAAAAGCTATCTGTCTTGGGGCTCACAGAGCCTGAGCTACCAACCAGGGAGCATGCAGGAGCTGGACCTAGACCCTCTACATGTTTGTAGCAAATGTGCAGCTTGGTGTCCAGTGAGTCCCCTAACAAGTGGAACAGGGGCTCTAGGTCTCTGTTCCTTGCCAGTGGGTCCAGCGAGGACTGGGGTAGGAGGACTGCATGTTTCCTCAGTGGGAAAGGATGTGCCTAGACTTGCTGAGACTAGATGTCCCAGAGTCGGGTTTTACCCAAGTGGGGCTTCCTGAGAAGAGAGGGGGACAGGATTTGTAAGGGTGGAACTGGGTGGAGAGAAAGAGGGGGGGCTATGATCAGGACATACAGTTAATTAAATTAAAATAAAAACAAACACAACCCCCCAAAACTGCATGTCTTGGCTGGGCAACCCAGCATTTGGAGAGACAGTGGCAGGCAGAACTAAGTTCGAGGCTGGCCTGGTTTATAGCTCGAGTTTCAGGACAGGCAATACTACAAAGAGAAACTCCATCTTGAAAAACAAAAATGATAAGAATTATAATAATGATAAATAAAAATTGTGCCTTACACACACAAAAAACAAAAACAAAAAACAAAAACAAACAAACAAACAAAAAACCAGTATCACTCCAGACTAACCAGCCCAAATGGCCAACTCAATAGTCAGGTTTGGAGCTAGAGAGACGGCCCAGGGGTTAAAAGCACTGGCTGTTCTTCCAGAGGACCAGGATTTGATTCCCAGCACCCACATGGTGGTTCACAACCATCTGTAATTCACGTCCCCAGGGACCCAATGCTGTCACAGTTACATGTGTGGTGCAGTGTCAAAGATACATACATCAGGCAAGCATTCATACACAAAAAATAAAAATAAATAAAAATCTCAAGGAATAGAATAGTCACGCGTGGGGTCAGCAAGATGGTTTAGCTGGTGAAGTAGTTGTTATGCAAGCCTGAAGGTCAGAGTTCTGTGTCCAAACCCCACAAGGTGGAAAGAAAAACTAATGCCTGCATGTGTCCTTTGACCTCCATTACTCGTGTCCCTACCCATAAAAATAAAGGGGTAGCAAGTGATCCGCCCTGAGAAGGACACAGTGTTACTTTCTTAGTCAGCTGTCCACTGCACTAACAAATTATTGGGATGGTAATTTATAAGCTCGTGGTTTTAATCCACGGCTTCCTGACTCTGTTGCCTTGAGCTTGTGGCCAGCACGAACATCGTGGTGGGGTGCATGTGGCAGAGAAAAGCAACTCATTTCCCAGTGGCCAGGAAAAGAGGAGAGGCCAGAGTTCCCATTTCGCCTTCAAAGGTATACTCCCTATGACGTCACTCCCTACCATTAAGCCCCACCCTCTAGAGGTTCCACTGACTCCCAAAATAGCCACAGACTGGGGATCAAGCCTTTAAGTGCCTGGCCCTTGGGAGACAACTGGAACATCTAGTCAGGAAAGAGAAGAGGCTGGTGTGAGCTGGGCATGGTGGTGCACGCCTTTAATCACAGCACTTGGGAGGCAGAGGCAGGTGGATTTCTGAGTTCGAGGCCAGCCTGGTCTACAGAGTGAGTTCCAGGACAGCCAGGGCTATACAGAGAAACCCTGTCTCGAAAAACCAAAAAAAAAAAAAAAAAAAAAAAAAAAAAAAAAAAAAAAAAGAGGCTGGTGTGGGATGGATAAAGCGGACTAAGGGAAAGGGAGAGTAGATGGAGTTAGGGTTCACATGGCAAACAGGGGTCATGGGTTCCTTGCGTCCTCAAAGGCAGTGGAAGAAGCCACGGAGGTTATAAAGCAGGCGCCATCAACTCTGAACTTTGAAAGGACTAAGCTGGTTGCTGGGAGGAGCATTAAGTTGGGCAGAGGAAGAAAAGAAACCAGGCAGAGAAGAAATGGCTGCTCTGCCTAGGCTACATCATCATGAAACCAAGGATATCTTCTGAGGAGATATGAAGGCACTAAGCCCGATGTCTATAAATGCTCTAAGACAAGAGTGGTGGCGCACACCTTTAATCCCAGCACTTGTGGGGCAGAAGCAGGTAGATCTCTGTGAGCCGGAGGCCAGCCTGGTCTACAGAGTGTCTAGAACGGTCTCTAGAGTTCCAGAACAGCCAGGGCTATGTAGAGACCCTGTCTCAAAAAACCAAAGGTAAGGAAATAAATAAAAACAATGCAACTTTATTCTACAATTCTGAAAGTACACAATCAATTCAACTCCACCCAACCCTTGACACTGGCAGACCTAATCGCTACCAAGTGCTCCGCTCAGGGAACAGAACAGTCTGATACTTGGCCTTGCTGGCTGCCGGATGTGTAACATCCTGGCTCCTTCTGCATCCCTCCACCTTCTGCTGCTTCTGTTGTTCTCTCTCTCTCTCTCTCTCTCTCTCTCTCTCTCTCTCTCTCTCTCTCTCTCTCTCTCTCTCTCTCCCTCCTTAAAACAGACCCTTGTGGCTATATTTTGGGCCTACTTGGATAATACAGACTCATCTCAAAATCCTAACTTAAACACATATGTACTTATCTTTCTTTGTATAAAATAATTTACAGAATATGGGTATGAGGATGAAAATGTCCTGGGGGGTGGGGGAAACCCATATGAAAAACAATAAATAAAGGTTGGTTGCTATTATTGTCATCGTTGTTACGATTTACACAGCATCCCTGAAGCAGCCTGCCTGGTACCTTCCAAGGTACATTGGCTATAAGTGGGGATGTGGAAGGAGCCTTAATTCCCTGGAGCCCCCTGAGGTTGAACTCCAAGCTCAAGGTAGAGCTGAAGGCCATGAGAGACGGATGGACAGAGTTCCAGTCACCAGCTGGGCCGGGTAAGGAAGCAGGTACAGAGGCAGATGTGTAGACACATGCTCCAAGCCGCCTTCAGAGACCAAGATTAAGGCGTGGCTGCAGGCAAGGGCCTCCTGATGCTGCTGTACGCTGTGGCCTCCTCTTCAAGGCCTGCCCTGGGAACATGGGTGATGGGGCAGCCAGTATTGCCATAAGTAGGCTCCTGACCCAAGCTGGCCAAAGTCAGAGCAGCATATGAAACCTCCTCCCTGGGAAAGGGAGCCTGGGATATAGAAGGTGACAAAGTCAGAGTCTGAAGGGGAACAGTGGCCACCCAGTGAGACAAAAATCTTAGAGGAGGCAGGTCAGGTCTCCCATTCTGGTAGGAACCCCAAATAACCTTCAGCCACAATACAACAGAGCCCCCACCTCTGCCCAAGGAGAAGCACTTCCTACGGGATCCTGAGCCACTGGGACAGCCTGGCTCTTCCCTGCCCAGTGTTCGGACCAAGACCTCTGGGTTGAGATGTGGCTTGGAGACACTTCTGAAGCCGCTTGCTCTGTTCAGACCCCACCCTCATCAGCTGTGTCCAGATGGGTATGGAGTTCACTTCCCAAGGGGGTGAGGTAGAGAGGGGCAGGCTCGCATCTCCACAGCCCCATGAAAGACGTACCATGGTGACATATTCCACTTCCTCTTGGTGGTCCTTGCCGGAGGAGGACATGGAGGAGCCCTTTTTCCAAGAGGAGCCAGGGGAGGTTCTGGGCTGCTTCAGGGACAGGTTTGCATAACAGAGATCACCCTCCAGAGACTGTGCCTGGCGTTTGGGGGACACAAGACGTGAATCATGGAATCAGCCTATAGAAACAGAGTCTACTTTCTCTGCTTTCCTGTGACCCATCCTCAGCTCTTTGTGCTCTCCATCCCCAAACCCGTTATCTACCCAGGCCTCCCCGAGTCTGGCTGTTTCTAGACCCCTCACCTTCTTCCTCTGGCTGCTTCTAGGCTTCTCATACCACACACACACACACACACCTGCAGGGCCAGGAATCTATGGATACTTTAGTTATGTGACTTATCTGATGCTGATGCGTTTGGACCTAGAGGCTCCCGGGAGGTGGAAAAGGGGAGAGAAGCCTGCTGGTCTCTTTGTCTGGCCTCTGGGATACTTTACCTGCTCTGATGGTGGCCCAGCAGCTACAAGACAAAAAAGAAAGAAAGGAAGGAATCTGACATTAGAAAGCCCGTTCTTGAGACTTGTGAGGTCCCTACATGCAAGGAAGGGAAGGAGTGGGGTACAAACAAGGCTCCAGGTCAGACCAGAGATATGGTTTCAATCCTGTCCCTTTGGGAGGCGCACTCTGTGGCACTGGGCATCTCTGAGGTGAGCGTTCCATTTCTCCATCCAGAGAAATCTCTTGACTTCATTGAATTGTACAAATGATCGGTGGGTGGCCCTTCTGGCTCTCAGCTATCCTGGAGTTGAGATTCTCCCTGCAGGATCCTGGGTTTCATTTGTAACTTGGATGTATTCTGGTTATTCCTTCACGGGACACATCCTTCAAAGCCACCTCAAGGTCATGCCTGTTTTTACTAGCAACTGGACCACCTGGTCCTTCCTCTCACGGCCCTATCCCACCTCCTTCATCTAAATTCTACTTCATCTTCAGCCAGGCTCTGAGGCACAGGGTGGCCCTGCCTGACAGCTGAGCACTCTGGCCCCAGCTAGATGCCTGAGCTGGGTCAGCAAGGCGTGGACCAAGTTTTTTGAGGGGAATGGGAAAAAAGAGGGATTTCTGGATTTTGTAAGGTTTTTTGTTTCCAACCCTTGACTCTCCTCCCTGCCCACATCCCATGTCCTTCTCTTGAGACAAAAGAAAAAACAAAGAATCACCCTCAGGTTTTGTTTTGGTTTGGTTTGGTTTGGTTGTTTTGGTTTTTTTGCTTTTAGCTTTTTGGTTTTTGTTTTTTTGTTTTTCAAGACAGGGTTTCTCTGTGTAGCCTTGGCTGTCCTGGAACTCACTTTGTAGACCAGGCTGGCCTCGAACTCAGAAATCTGCCTGCCTCTGCTTCCCAAGTGCTGGGATTAAAGGTGTGTGCCACCACCCCCATGCACCCTCATTTTTTAGTATCAAATGACCTCACACCTAGAAATAGAGAGAATACTTGAACTTGGTCATGGTTGATGCTTCTGGGAGCAGAAAGGATGAATACTAAGCAGGGTCCCGGGCCAGCAAGATGGCTAGGTGGTTAAGGGTGCTTGCTGTGGAGCCTGACAGCCTGAGTTTAATTCTCAGAACCCACATGGTGGAGAGAGAAAACCAATTCCCATGAGCTGTCCCCCGATCTTCACACGTGTGCTATGGTATGCACAAGTGGGTGCACAAATGCACACACATGCACACACAACTTAATTTTTTTTCCTAAAAAATGTCTATTCTAGCCAGGCATAGTGGTGCACGCCTTTAATCTCAGCACTTTAAAGGCAGAAGCTGGTGGATCTTTGTGAGTTTAAGGCCAGCCTGGTTTACCTACGTATCGAGTTCTGGGACAGCCTGAGCTACATAGTGAGCTCCTGTCTTGCAACAAATAAATAAACAAAATGTCCTAGTCTGTCCTCTGAGACTGTAAGCCTCCTAGGCTGGGGGTGAGGATGGGGTGTGTGTCATGGGGGTGGGGGAAGTGGAAACACCTCAGGTTGAGAGCTTTCTGAGAAACGTTCCACAATTACTTGAAAATGTGGAAGTGAAACCGGACAGGAAAGGGCTTGGTTGACCTTGTGATCTCTGAGAAATCTTGTAATTCTGCAAGAAGGGGGTCTTCCCTGTAAAGCAGGGGTACCCAGAACAAATAGGTCAGCCTGGGATGGGGCTGATGGGCAGAGAGGAGCGGATGCTAGCATCACAGCGGTGCTTCCGATGCCAGAAGACACAGCACTAACTCACATATGTACATGCACCTACACCATGTGTCTGCATGTTCTTGGGTCTGTGGCTGTTAATGTGTGTGTCTTCCTAATCCCATGTGAGCCCAGCACCTCCTCCACAACCGCATTTCCCTAGAGTGGGCTGCTCTCCAAAAGCCACTATCACCTCAGCCAACAAGACCAAAAGAGGCAGGTCAGAGAGGAGCAAGGATGGGCAGAGCAGGCAGCCGACTCCAGATTCTGTACTTGGGGTTCTAGCTCCAGCTCTCAGCCAGCCTCTTGGGCTGCCAGTAGATGGTGGCCTTTCCAGCACAGTACAGGGATGAATGGTCCCTCAGACCCCCTCTTAGAAGGCAGTGCTAGTCATTAGCCCACATCACCATCCAACCAGCCCCAGTCTCAGAGTCAGACACACTCACCTTTCTTCTGTCTCCTCACCATCCTCCAAGCAAAGAGCAAGGCCACCAACAGGAGAAGCAACAGGACTGCAGAGATGACTGGGAGGAGCACTCTGAGATCCAGAAACCCATCACCGACGCCACCTTTGCCACCGCCACTGTCACCACCGCCATCATCACCACTGCCACTGTCACCACCGCCATGCCTGGAAGGGCAGGGGGACATGTGTACCCCAGGCCTAAGCCTCCCTGCTCTGAGCCCAACCCAGCCACCTTAGATAGCAGGGGACAGCCAAACACCTTATGACCTTCAGAACTCTGGTTTTCAGCCAGGGGACCCTCACTCTGAACACCTTCAAAGGCTGTGTGCCTGTAGAGCGAGGGCTGGAGAGATGGCTCAGTGGTTAAGAGAACTGACTGCTCTTCCAGAGGTCCTGAGTTCAATTCCCAGCAACCACATGGTGGCTCACAACCATCTGTAATGGAATCTGATGCCCTCTTCTGGTGTGTCTAAGAGTGCTACAGTGGGCTCATATACATACATACATACATACATACATATTTTTTTAAAAAAAGAACTGTAGAGCGAGAAGGTTAAATCAGGCTTCCTTGAGTCTGTGCATGCCCTCTCTAGAGACTGAAGAGTGTCTGTAGCTGCACTTACCAAAAGACTATGATTGTGACCTATGTGCATGGAGGGTCTTTTGCAAACATGACTGAGTTACAGTAAAACCATCTGGATGAAAGTGAGCCCAACCCAACGCCCGTGATCCTTGTTCGAAATTTGGTTGGGGTGTTTTTTTTTTGTTTGAGTTCTTGTTCTTGTTGTGTGGTTGTTGGTTTGTTGGGTTTGGATCCTTGAGACCGAAGCTTAGATAGCCCAGATTAACTTTAAACTCAGTATGTAGATGCTCACTTGCCCCTGCTTCCCAAGTGCTGGGATCACAGTGGGCATGACCACTCCTTACTGAGAGAGAAACCTAGGCTGGACACACATAGGGAGAAGTCACGTGATGGAGACAGGATCCCAGTGACACAGCTAGAAACAGCAGCACTGCTGCCAACAGGGGCTGGGAAGTGCTGGTGGTTTAGAGCGCTTGCTGTTCTTTCAGAGAACCCAGGTTCCACCCCCAATACCTGCACATGACAGCTCACAACTATCCAGTTCCAGGGAATCCGAATCCCTCTTGGAGGTCCCATGGGCACCAGACACCAGTGTGGTTCGCAGACACACATGCAGACAAGCACTCAAATACACAAAACAAAAATAAATAATATTTTAAAATATATAAACTATTACTGCCAAATCTAGAAGCTAGAAGAAAGGCTTGGAAGAAAGGCTGTCCCTTTGAAGACTATAGAGGTGGCTGTATTTGAAGATAGGCTCTCTGAGTGAGGTCATTGGGATCGGCATTAATCTAAGGCAAACAGGGTCCTCACAAGAAGAGACTAGGGGCTGAGAGATGCTAGCCAAGTCAATGAAGTGTTTGATTTACA